>NW_026870876.1:1202500-1542185 GCF_033118175.1 Dama dama
AAAAATATGAAGAGATTCAAAAGGTGTCAAAATTATGAGGAGCATTAAACGGTCTGAAAAATAGGAGGAGCATGAAGAGGTGTTCAAAAACATGAAGACCCTGGAAAGGTGCAAAAAATATGAAGAGCCAGAAAAGGTGTGAAAAGTATGAAGAGCTTCAAAAGGTATGAAATACATGAGCAGCTTGAAACGGTCTGAAAAACAGGAGGAGCATGAAGCGGTGTTGAAAAATATGAAGAGCCTCAAAACGTGTGAAAAAAATGAAGAGCTTCAAAAGGTGTGAAAAATATGAAGCACTTCAAAAGGTGTCAAAAATGAGAAGAGCATGAAACGGTCAGGAAAATAGGAGGAGCATGAAGTGGTGTTGAAAACTATAAACAGCCTGAAAAAGTGTGAAAAATATGAAGAGCTTCAAAAGGTGTGAAAAATATGAGGAGCTTCAAAAGGTGTCAAAAATATGAGGAGCATGAAACTGTCTGAAAAATAGGAGGAGCCTGAAGCGGTGTTCAAAAATATGAAGAGCCTGAAAAGTTGTGTAAAATATGAAGAGCTTAAAAGGGTGTGAAAAATAGGAGGAGCATGAAGCGGTGTTCAAAAACATGAAGACCCTGAAAAGGTGTGAAAAATATGAAGAGGTTCAAAAGGTGTGAAATACATGAGGAGCATGAACGGTCTGAACAATAGGAGGAGCATGAAGCGGTGTTGAAAAACATGAAGAGCCTGAAAACGTGTGAAACATATGAAGAGCTTCAAAAGGTGTGAAAAATATGAAGAGCTTCAAAAGGTGTCAAAAATGAGATGAGCATGAAACGGTTTTAAAAATATTAAGAGCATGAAGTGTTGTTCAACAAAATGAAGAGCCTGAAAAGGTGTGAAAAATATGAAGAGCTTCAAATGGTGTCAGAAATATGAGGAGCATGAAACGGTCTGAAATATATGAGGAACATGAAGCGGTGTTCAAAATTAAGAAGAGCCTGAAAAGGTGTGAAAAATAAGAAGAGCTTCAAAAGGTGTCAAAAATATGAGGAGCATGAAACGGTCTAAAAAACACGAGGAGCATGAAAGTGTGTTCAATAATATGAAGAGTCAGAAAAGGTGTTAAAAATATGAAGAGATTCAAAAGGTGTCAAAAATGACATGAGCTTGAAACGGTCTGAAAAATTGGAGGAGCATGAAGCGATGTTGAAAAACATGAAGAGCCTGAAAAAGTGTGAAAAATATGAAGAGCTTCAAAAGGTGTTAAATATATGAGGAGCAAGAAACGGTCTCAAAAATAGGAGGAGCATGAAGCGGTGTTCAAAATCATGAAGAGCCTGAAAAGGTGTGAAAAATATGAAGAGGTTCAAAAATGTGAAAAATATGAAGAGCTTCAAAGGTGTCAAATATATGAAGAGCTTCAAACGGTGTCCAAATTATGAGGAGCATTAAACGGTCTGAAAAATAGGAGTAGCATGAAGCGGGGTTGAAAAACATGAAGAGCCTGAGAACGTGTGAAAAATATGAAGAGCTTCAAAGGTGTCAAATATATGAAGAGCTTCAAACGGTGTCCAAATTATGAGGAGCATGAAAAAGTCTGAAAAATAGGAGGAGCATGAAGCGGGATTGAAAAACATGAAGAGCCTGAGAACGTGTGAAAAATATGAAGAGCTTCAAAAGGTGTGAAAAATATGAGGAGCTTCAAAAGGTGTCAAAAATATGAGGAGCATGAAACGGTCTGAAAAATAGGAGGAGCTTGATGCAGTGTTGAAAAATATGAAGAGCCCGAAACGTGTGAAAAATATGAAGATCTTCAAAAGGTATGAAAAATATGAAGAGCTTCAAAAGTTGTCAAAAAAGAGATGAGCATGAAACGGTCTGAAAAATAGGAGGAGCATGAAATTGTGTTCAAAAAAATGAAGAGCCTGAAATGGTGTGTAGTATATGAAGATTTCAGAAGGTGTCAAAATATGAGGAGCATGAAAAGGTCTGAAAAATAGGAGGAGCATGAAGTGATGTTGAAAAACATGAAGAGCCTGAAAAGGTGTGAAAAATACGAAGAGCTTCAAAATGTGTCAAAAATATGAGGAGCATGAAACGGTCTGAAATATATGAGGAGCATGAACTGGTGTTCAAAAACATGGAGGCCTGAAAAGATGTGAAAAATATGAGGAGCTTCAAAAGGTGTGAAAAATATGAAGAGCTTCAAAAGGTGTCAAAAATGAGATGAGCATGAAAAGGTCTGATAAATAGGAGGAGTATGAAGTTGTGTTGAAAAACATGAAGAGCCTGAAAAGGTGTGAAATATATGAGGAGCTTGAAAAGGTGTCAAAAATATGAGAAGCATGAAACGATCTGAAAAATAGGAGGTGCATGAAGTGGTGTTGAAAAACATGAAAAGGTGTGAAAAATATGAAGAGCTTCAAAAGGTGTCAAAGATATGAGGAGCATGAAACGATCTGAAAAATAGGAGAATCATGCAGTGGTGTTGAAAAACATGAACAGCCTGAAAAGGTGTGTAAAATATGAAGAGCTTGATAAGGTGTCATAAATATGAGGAGCATGAAACGGTCGGAAAAATAGGAGGAGCATGAAGCGGTGTTCAAAAACATGAAGAGCCTGAAAAGGTGTGAAAAATATGAAGAGTTTCAAAAGGTGTCAAAAATATGAGGAGTATGAAACGATCTGAAAAATAGGAGGAGCATGAAGCGGTGTTCAAAAACATGAAGAGACTGAAAAGGTGTGAAAAATACCAAGAGCTTCAAAAAGTGTCAAAAATATGAGGAGCATGAAACGGTCTGAAAAATAGGAGGAGCATGAAGCGGTGTTGAATAACATGAAGAGCCTGAAAAAGTGTGAAAAATATGAAGAGCTTCAAAGGTGTGAAAAATATGAAGCACTTCAAAAGGTGTCAAAAATGAGAAGAGCATGAAACGGTCAGGAAAATAGGAGGAGCATGAAGTGGTGTTGAAAACTATAAACAGCCTGAAAAAGTGTGAAAAATATGAAGAGCTTCAAAAGGTGTCAAAAATATGAGTATCATGAAACGATCTGAAAAATAGGAGGAGCATAAAGCGGTGTTCAAAAATATGAACAGCATGAAAAAGTGTGAAAAATATGAACAGCCTCAAAACGTGTCAAAAATATGAGGAGCATGAAACGGTCTGAAAAATACGAAAAGTATGAAACGGTGTTCAAAACCATGAAGAGCCTGAAAAGGTGTGACAAATATGAAGAGGTTCAAAAGGTGTGAAATTCATGAGGAGTATGAAACGGTCTGAAAAATAGGAGGAGCATGAAGCGGTGTTCAAAAACATGAAGAGCCTGAAAAGGTGTGAAAAATATGAAGAGCTTCAAAAGGTGTGAAAAATATGAGGAGCTTCAAAAGGTGTCAAAAATATAAGGAGCAAGAAACGGTAGGAAAAATAGGAGGGACATGAAGCGGTGTTCAAAATCATGAAGAGCCTGAAAAGCTGAGAAATATATGAAGAGCTTCAAAGGGTGTCAAAATTATGAGGTGCATGAAACGGTCTGAAAAATATGAGAAGCATGAAACAGTGTTGAAAAATATGAAGAGCCTGAAAAGGTGTGCAAAATATGAAGAGCTTCAAAACCTGTCAAAAATATGAGAAGCATGAAACGGTCTGACAAATAGGAGGAGCATGAACCGGTGTTCAAAAACATGAAGAGACTGAAAAGGTGTGAAAAATATGAGGAGCTTCAAAAGGTGTGAAAAATATGAAGATCTTCAAAAGGTGTCAAAAATGAGATGAGCATGAAACGGTCTGAAAAATAGGAGGAGCATGAAGTGGTGTTGATAAACATGAAGAGCCTGAAAAGGTGTGAAATATATGAGGAGCTTGAAAAGGTGTCAAAAATATGAGGAGCATGAAACGGTCTGAAAAATAGGAGGCGCATGAGACGGTCTGAAATATATGAGGAGCATGAACCGGTGTTCAAAAACATGAAGGCCTGAAAAGGTGTGAAAAACATGAAGAGCCTGAAAATGTGGGTAAAATATGAAGAGCTTCAAAAGGTGTCAAGAATGAGATGAGCATGAAACGGTCTGATAAATAGGAGGAGTATGAAGTTGTGTTGAAAAACATGAAGAGCCTGAATGGTGTGAAATATATGAGGAGCTTGAAAAGGTGTCAAAAAGATGAGGAGCATGAAACGATCTGAAAAATAGGAGGTGCATGAAGTGGTGTTGAAAAACATGAAAGGGTGTGAAAAATATGAAGAGCTTCAAAAGGTGTCAAAAATATGAGGAGCATGAAACGGTCTGAAAAATAGGAGAACCATGCAGTGGTGTTGAAAAACATGAACAGCCTGAAAAGGTGTGTAAAATATGAAGAGCTTGATAAGGTGTCATAAATATGAGGAGCATGAAACGGTCTGCAAAAAATGAGCAGCAAGAAGTGTTGTTCAAAAACATGAAGAGCCTGAAAAGGTGTGAAAAATATGAAGAGCATCAAAAGTTGTCAAAAAAGAGATGATCATGAAACGATCTGAAAAATATTAGGAGCATGAAGCGGTTTTGAAAAACATGAAGATCCTGAAAAGGTGTGAGAAATATGAAGACCTTCAAAAGGTGTCAAAAATAAGAGGAGTATGAAACGGTCTGCAAAAAATGAGCAGCAAGAAGTGTTGTTCAAAAACATGAAGAGCCTGAAAAGGTGTGAAAAATATGAGAAGCTTCAAAAGGTGTCAAAAATGAGATGAGCATGAAATGGTCTGAAAAATAGGAGGAGCATGAAGTAGTGTTGAAAAAAATGAAGAGCCTGAAAAGGTGTGAAAAACATGAAGAGCTTTAAAAGGTGTGAAAAAATATCAGGAGCATGAAACGGACTGAAAATTAGGAGGAGCATGAAGCTGTGTTCAAAAATATGAAGAGCCTGAAAAGGTGTGAAAAATATGAAGAGCATCAAAAGCTGTCAAATATATGAGGAGCATGAAATGGTCTGAAAAATAGGAGGAGCATGAAACGATGTTGAAAAACATGAAGAGCCTGGGAACGTGTGAAAAATATGAAGAGCTTCAAAAGGTGTGAAAAATATGGGGAGTTTCAAAATGTGTCAAAAATATCAGGAGCATAAAACGGTCTGAAAAATAGGAGGGGAATTAAGTGGTGTTGAAAAAAATGAAGAGCCTGAAAAGGTGTGAAAAATATGAAGAGCTTCTAAAGGGGTCAAAAATATGAGGAGCATGAAACGGTCTGAAAAATAGGAGGAGCATGAAGTGGTGTTGAAAAACATGAAGAGCCTGAAAAGTGTGAAAAATATGAAGAGCTTCAAAAGGTGTCAAAAATATGAGGAGCATGAAACGGTCTGAAAAAATGGAGGAGCATGAAGCGGTGTTCAAAAAATGAAGAGCCTGAAAAGGTGTGAAAAATATGAAGAGCTTCAAAGGGTGTCAAAAATATGAGGAGCATGAAACGGTCTGAAAAATAGGAGAAGCATGAAGTGGTGTGGAAAAAGATGAAGAGCCTGAAAAGGTGTGAGAAATATGAAGAGCTTCAAAATGTGTCCAAAATATGAGGAGCCTGATACGGTCTGAAAAATAGGAGGAGAATGAAGTGCTGTTGAAAAACATGAAGAGCCTGAAATGGTGTGAAATATATGAGGAGCTTCAAAAGGTGTGAAGTGCATGAGGAGCATGTAACTGTCTGAAAAATAGGAGGACCATGAAGCGGTGTTGAAAAACATGAAGAGCCTGAGAACGTGTGAAAAATATGAAGAGCTTCAAAAGGTGTGAAAACATGAGGAGCTTCAAAGGGTGTCAAAAATGAGATGAGCATGAAAAGATCTGAAAAACATGAGGAGAATGAAGTGCTGTTGAAAAACATGAAGAGCCTGAAATGGTGTGAAATATATGAAGAGCTTCAAAAGGTGTGAAATACATGAATAGCATGAAACGGTCTGAAAAATAGGAGAAGCATGAAGTGGTGTGGAAAAAGATGAAGAGCCTGAAAAGCTGTGAGAAATAAGAAGAGCTTCAAAAGGTGTCAAAAATATGAGGAGCATGAAACCGTCTGAAAAATAGGAGGAGCATGAAACCGTGTTCAAAAACATGAAGAGCCTGAAAACGTGTGAAAAATATGAAGAGCTTCAAAAGGTGTGAATTACATGAGGAGCATGAAACTGTCTGAAAAATAGAAGGACCATGAAGCGGTGTTGAAAAACATGAAGAGCCTGAGAACGTGTGAAAAATATGAGGAGCTTCAAAATGTGTGAAAACATGAGGAGCTTCAAAAGGTGTCAAAAATGAGATGAGCATGAAAAGGTCTGAAAAATAGGAGGAGAATGAAGTGCTGTTGAAAAACATGAAGAGCCTGAAATGGTGTGAAATATATGAAGAGCTTCAAAAGGTGTGAAAAATATGGGATCTTCAAAAAGTGTCAAACATATGAGGAGCCTGAACGGTCTGAAAAATAGGAGGAGCATGAAGCGGTGTTCAAAAACATGAAAAGGTGTGAAAAATATGAAGAGCTTCAAAAGGTGTCAAAAATATGAGGAGCATGAAACGATCTGAAAAATAGGAGAATCATGCAGTGTTGTTAAAAAATGAACAGTCTGAAAAGGTGTGTAAAATATGAAGAGCTTGATAAGGTGTCATAAATATGAGGAGCATGAAACGGTCGGAAAAATAGGAGGAGCATGAAGCGGTGTTCAAAAACATGAAGAGCCTGAAAAGGTGTGAAAAATATGAAGAGCTTCAAAAGGTGTCAAAAATATGAGGAGTATGAAACGATCTGAAAAATAGGAGGAGCATGAAGCGGTGTTCAAAAACATGAAGAGACTGAAAAGGTGTGAAAAATATCAAGAGCTTCAAAAAGTGTCAAAAATATGAGGAGCATGAAACGGTCTGAAAAATAGGAGGAGCATGAAGCGGTGTTGAAAAACATGAAGAGCCTGAAAAAGTGTGAAAAATATGAAGAGCTTCAAAGGTGTGAAAAATATGAAGCACTTCAAAAGGTGTCAAAAATGAGAAGAGCATGAAACGGTCAGGAAAATAGGAGGAGCATGAAGTGGTGTTGAAAACTATAAACAGCCTGAAAAAGTGTGAAAAATATGAAGAGCTTCAAAAGGTGTCAAAAATATGAGTATCATGAAACGATCTGAAAAATAGGAGGAGCATAAAGCGGTGTTCAAAAATATGAAGAGCATGAAAAAGTGTGAAAAATATGAACAGCCTCAAAACGTGTCAAAAATATGAGGAGCATGAAACGGTCTGAAAAATACGAGAAGTATGAAACGGTGTTCAAAACCATGAAGAGCCTGAAAAGGTGTGACAAATATGAAGAGGTTCAAAAGGTGTGAAATTCATGAGGAGTATGAAACGGTCTGAAAAATAGGAGGAGCATGAAGCGGTGTTCAAAAACATGAAGAGCCTGAAAAGGTGTGAAAAACATGAAGAGCTTTAAAAGGTGTGAAAAAATATCAGGAGCATGAAACTGTCTGAAAATTAGGAGGAGCATGAAGCTGTGTTCAAAAATATGAAGTGCCTGAAAAGGTGTGAAAAATATGAAGAGCATCAAAAGGTGTCAAATATATGAGGAGCATGAAATGGTCTGAAAAATAGGAGGACAATGAAGCGGTGTTGAAAAACATGAAGAGCCTGAGAACGTGTGAAAAAAATGAGGAGCTTCAAAATGTGTGAAAACATGAGGAGCTTCAAAAGGTGTCAAAAATGAGATGAGCATGAAAAGGTCTGAAAAAAAGGAGGAGAATGAAGTGCTGTTGAAAAACAGGAAGAGCCTGAAATGGTGTGAAATATATGAAGAGCTTCAAAAGGTGTGAAAAATATGGGATCTTCAAAAAGTGTCAAACATATGAGGAGCCTAAACGGTCTGAAAAATAGGAGGAGCATGAAGCGGTGTTCAAAAACATGAAGAGCCTGAAAAGGTGTGAAATATATGAAGAGCTTCAAAAGCTCTCAATAATATGAGGAGCATGAAATCGTATGTAAAATAGGAGGACTATGAAACGTTGTTGAAAAACATGAAGAGCCTGAAAAAGTGTGAAAAATATGAAGAGCTTCAAAAGGTGTGAAATATATGAGGAGCATGAAACGGTCTGAAAAACAGGAGGAGCATGAAACGTTGTTCAAAAACATGAAGAGCCTGAAAAGGTTTGAAAAATATGAAGAGCCTCAAAACGTGTAAAAATATGAAGAACATGAAACGGTCTCAAAAAAAGAGGAGAATGAAACGGTGTTCAAAAACATGAAGAGCCTGAAAAGGTGTGAAAAATATGAAGAGCTTCAAAGGTTTGAAAAATATGAACAGCTTCAAAAGGTGTGAAATATATGAGGAGCATGAAACGGTCTGAAAAATAGGAGGAGCCTGAAGCGGTGTTCAAAAATATGAAGAGCCTGAAAAGTTGTGTAAAATATGAAGAGCTTAAAAGGGTGTGAAAAATAGGAGGAGCATGAAGCGGTGTTGAAAAACATGAAGAGCCTGAAAAGGTGTGAAAAATATGAGGAGCTTCAAAAAGTGTGAAATACATGTGAAGCATTAAACGGTCTGAAAAAGAGGAGAAGCATGAAGTGGTGTTCAAAAACAAGAAGAGCCTGAAAAGATGTGAAAAATATGAGGAGCTTCAAAAGGTGTGAAATACATGTGGAGCATTAAACGGTCTGAAAAATAGGAGGAACATGAAGCGGTGTTCAAAAACAAGAAGAGCCTGAAAAGGTGTGAAAAATATGAGGAGCTTCAAAAGGTGTGAAATACATGTGGAGCATTAAACGGTCTGAAAATAGGAGGAGCATGAAACGGTGATAAAAAATGAAGAGCGTGAAATGGTGTGAAAAATATGAAGAGCTTCAAAATGTGTCAAATATAAGAGGAGCATGAAACAGTGTTCAAAAATATGAAGAGCCTGAAAAGCTGTGAAAAATATGAAGAGCTTCAAAAGGTGCCAAAAATATATGGAGCATGAAACGGTCTGAAAAATAGGAGGAGCATGAAGCGGTGTTCAAAAACCTGAAGAGCCTGAAAACGTGTGAAAAATATGAAGAGCTTCAAACGGTGTGAAATATATGAGGAGCATGAAACGGTCTGAAAAATACGAGGAGCATGAAGCCGTGTTCAAAAATCTGAAGAGGCTGAAAAGTTGTGAAAAATATGAAGAGCTTCAAACGGCGTGAAATATATGAGGAGCATGAAACGGTCTGAAAAATACGAGGAGCATGAAGCCGTGTTAAAAAAACTGAAGAGCCTGAAAAGTTGTGAAAAATATGAAGATCTTCAATAGGGTTAAAAATATGAGGAGCATGAAACGGTCTGAAAAATAGGAGGAGCATGAAGCGGTGTTCCAAAACATTAAGAGCCTGAAAAGGTATGAAAAATATGAAGAGCTTCAAAAAGTGTCAAAAATATGAGGAGCATGAAACGGTCTGAAAAATACGAGGAGCATGAAGCCGTGTTCAAAAACCTGAAGAGCATGAAACGGTGTTGAGAAACATGAAGAGCATGAAAAGATGTGAAAAATATGAAGAGCATGAAAAAGTGTGAAAAATATGAGGAGCATGAAACGGTCTGAAAAATACGAGGAGCATGAAGCCGTGTTAAAAAACCTGAAGAAACTGAAAAGGTGTGAAAAATATGAAGAGCTTCAAAAGGTGTCAAAGTTATGAGGAGCATGAAACCGTCTGAAAAATAGGAGGAGCATGAAATGGTGTTCAAAAACATGAAGAGCCTGAAAGGTGTGAAAAATATGAAGAGCATGAAAATGTGTGAAAAATATGAGGAGCATGAAACTGTGTTCAAAAAAACGCAGAGCCTGAAAAGGTGTGAAAAATATGAATAACTTCAAAACGTGTCAAAAATATGAGGAGCATGAAACTGTCTGAAAAAGGAGGAGCATGAAGCGGTGTTCAAAAACATGAAGAGCCTGAAAAGGTGTAAAATATATGAAGTGCTTCAAAAAGTGTCAAAAATATGAGGAACATGAAACATTTTGAAAAATAGGAGGAGCATGAAGCGGTGTTAGAAACCCTAAAGAGCCTGAAAAGGTGTGAAAAATATGAAGAGCATGAAAATGTGTGAAAAATATGAGGAGCATAAAACTGTGTTCAAAAAAATGCAGAGCCTGAAAAGGTGTGAAAAATATGAATAACTTCAAAACGTGTCAAAAATATGAGGAGCATGAAACTGTCTGAAAAAGGAGGAGCATGAAGCGGTGTTCAAAAACATGAAGAGCCTGAAAAGGTGTAAAATATATGAAGAGCTTCAAAAAGTGTCAAAAATATGAAGAACATGAAACATTTTGAAAAATAGGAGGAGCATGAAGCGGTGTTAGAAACCCTAAAGAGCCTGAAAAGGTGTGAAACATATGAAGAGCTTCAAAAGGTGTCCAAAATATGAGGAGAATGAAACGGTCTGCAAAATAGGAGGAGCATGAAATGGTGTTCACAAACATGAAGAGCCTGAAAAGGTGTGAAAAATATGAAGAGCTTCAAAAGGTGTGAAACACATGAGGAGGATTAAACAGTCTGCAAGATAGGAGGAGCATGAAGCGTTTTTGAAAAACATGAAGCGCCTGAAAAGGTGTGAAAAATATGAAGAGATTCTAAAGGTGTCAAAAATATGAGGAGCATGAAATGGTCTTAAAAATACGAGGAGCATGAAGTGGTGTTGAAAAACATGAAGAGCCTGAAAAGGTGTGAAATATATGAAGAGCTTCAAAGGGTGTCAAATATATGAGGAGCATGAAAAGGTCTGAAAAACAGGAGGAGCATGAAACGCTGTTGAAAAAAATGAAGAGCCTGAAAAGGTGTGAAAAATATGAAGAGCTTCAAAAGGTGTCAAAAATATGAGCAGCATGAAACGGTCTGAAAAATAGGAGTAGCATGATGCAGTGTTCAAAAACATGAAGAGCCTGAAAAGGTGTGAAAAATATGAAGAGCTTCAAAAGGTGTCAAAATTATGAGGAGCATGAAACGGTCTAAAAAATAGGAGAGCATGAGGCGGTGTTCAAAAATATAAAGAGCCTGAAAAGGTGTAAAATATATGAAGAGCTTCAAAAAGTGTCAAAAAAATGAGGAACATGAAACCTTTTGAAAAATAGGAGGAGCATGAAGCGGTGTTAGAAAACCTATAGAGCCTGAAAAGGTGTGAAAAATATGAAGAGATTCAAAAGCTGTCAAAAATATGAGGAGAATGAAACGGTCTGCAAAATAGGAGGAGCATGAAATGGTGTTCAAAAACATGAAGAGCCTGAAAATGTGTGAAAAATATGGAAAGCTTCAAAAGGTGTCAAAAATATGAGGAGCATGAAACGGTCTGAAAAATAGGAGTAGCATGATGCGGTGTTCAAAAACATGAAGAGCCTGAAAAGGTGTGAAAAATATGAAGAGCTTCAAAAGGTGTCAAAATTATGAGAAGCATGAAACGGTCTGAAAAATAGGAGAGCATGAAGCGGTGTTCAAAAATATAAAGAGCCTGAAAAGGTGTGAAAAATACGAAGAGCTTCAAAAGGTGTCAAAAATATGAGGAGCATGAAACGGTCTTAAAAAAAGGAGGAGGATGAAGCGGTGTTGAAAAACATGAAGAGTCTGAAAACGTGTGAAAAATATGAAGAGCTTCAAAAGGTGTCAAAAATGAGATGAGCATGAAACGGTCTGAAAAATAGGAGGAGCATGAAGCGGTGTTGAAAATCATGAAGAGCCTGAAAAGGTGTGAAAAATATGAAAAGCTTCAAAAGATGTGAAAAATATGAAGAGCTTCAAAAGGTGTCAAAAATGAGATGAGCATGAAACGGTCTGAAAAATATGAGGAGCATGAAACTGTGTTCAAAACATGAAGAGCCTGAAAAGGTGTGAAAAATATGAAGATCTTCAGAAGGTGTCAAAATTGAAGGCATTTCCCCTGAAATCAGGAACAAGACAAGGGTGCCCACTCTCACCACTACTATTCAACATAGTGTTGGAAGTTCTGGCCACAGCAATCAGAGCAGAAAAAGAAGGAAAAGGAATCCAGATAGGAAAAGAAGAAGTAAAACTCTCACTGTTTGCAGATGACATGATCCTCTACATAGAAAACCCTAAAGACTCTACCAGAAAATTACTAGAACTAATCAATGAATATAGTAAAGTTGCAGGATATAAAATTAACACACAGAAATCCCTTGCATTCCTATATACTAACAATGAAAAAACAGACAGAGAAATTAAGGAAACAATACCATTCACCATTGCAACAAAAAGAATAAAATACTTAGGAGTATATCTACCTAAAGAAACAAAGGACCTATACATAGAAAACTATAAAACACTGATGAAAGAAATCAAAGAGGACACAAACAGATGGAGAAACATACCGTGTTCATGGATTGGAAGAATTAATATTGTCAAAATGGCTATTCTACCCAAAGCAGTCTATAGATTCAATGCAATCCCTATCAAGCTACCAATGGTATTTTTCACAGAACTAGACCAAAGAATTTCACAATTTGTATGGAAATACAAAAAACCTCGAATAGCCAAAGTAATCTTGAGAAAGAAGAATGGAGCTGGAGGAATCAACCTGCCTGACTTCAGACTCTACTACAAAGCCACAGTCATCAAGACAGTATGGTACTGGCACAAAGACAGAAATATAGATCAATGGAACAGAATAGAAAGCCCAGAGATAAATCCACGAACCTATGGACACCTTATCTTTGACAAAGGAGGCAAGGATATACAATGGAAAAAAGACAACCTCTTTAACAAGTGGTGCTGGGAAAACTGGTCAACCACTTGTAAAAGAATGAAACTAGAACACTTTCTAACACCATACACAAAAATAAACTCAAAATGGATTAAAGATCTAAATGTAAGACCAGAAACTATAAAACTCCTAGAGGAGAACATAGGCAAAACACTCTCTGACATAAATCAAAGCAAGATCCTCTATGACCCACCTCCCAGAATATTGGAAATATAAGCAAAACTAAACAAATGGGACCTAATGAAACTTAAAAGCTTTTGCACTACAAAGGAAACTATAAGTAAGGTGAAAAGACAGCCCTCAGATTGGGAGAAAATAATAGCAAATGAAGAAACAGACAAAGGATTAATCTCAAAAATATACAAGCAACTCCTGCAGCTCAATTCCAGAAAAATAAATGACCCAATCAAAAAATGGGCCAAAGAACTAAACAGACATTTCTCCAAAGAAGACATACAGATGGCTAACAAACACATGAAAAGATGCTCAACATCACTCATTATTAGAGAAATACAAATCAAAACCACAATGAGGTACCATTACACGCCAGTCAGGATGGCTGCTATCCAAAAGTCTACAAGCAATAAATGCTGGAGAGGGTGTGGAGAAAAGGGAACCCTCTTACACTGTTGGTGGGAATGCAAACTAGTACAGCCGCTATGGAAAACAGTGTGGAGATTTCTTAAAAAACTGGAAATAGAACTGCCATATGACCCAGCAATCCCACTTCTGGGCATACACACTGAGGAAACCAGAACTGAAAGAGACACGTGCACCCCAATGTTCATCGCAGCACTGTTTATAATAGCCAGGACATGGAAGCAACCTAGATGCCCATCAGCAGATGAATGGATAAGGAAGCTGTGGTACATATACACCATGGAATATTACTCAGCCATTAAAAAGAATTCATTTGAACCAGTCCTAATGAGATGGATGAAGCTGAAGCCCATTATACAGAGTGAAGTAAGCCAGAAAGATAAAGAACATTACAGCATACTGACACATGTATATGGAATTTAGAAAGGTGATAACGATAACCCTATATGCAGAACAGAAAAAGAGACACAGAAATACAGAACAGACTTTTGAACTTTGTGGGAGAATGTGAGGGTGGGATATTTCAAAAGAACAGCATGTATCCTATCTATGGTGAAACAGATCACCAGCCCAGGTGGGATGAACGAGACAAGTGCTCCGGCCTGGTGCACTGGGAAGACCCAGAGGAATCGGGTAAAGAGGGAGGTGGGAGGGGGGATCGGGATTGGGAATACATGTAAATCCATGGCTGATTCATATCAATGTATGACAAAACCCACTGGAAAAAAAAATATGAGGAGCATGAAACAGTCTGAAAAATAGGAGGAGCATGAAACGGTGATCAAAAACATGAAGAGCCTGAAAAGGTGTGAAAAATATGAAGAGCTTCAAAAGGTGTGAAATACATGAGGAGCATGAAACTCTCTGAAAAATAGAAGGAGCATGAAGTGGTGTTCAAAAACATGAATAGCCTGAAAAGGTGTGAAGAATATGAAGATCTTCAAAAGGTGTGAAAAATATGAGGAGCATGATACGGTCTGAAAAATAGGAGGAGCATGAAGCGGTGTTGAAAAACATGAAGAGCCTGAAAACGTGTGAAAAATATGAAGAGCTTCAAAAGGTGTGAAAAATATGAAGAGCTTCAAAAAGTGTGAAATAAATGAGGAGGATTAAACGGTCTGAAAAATAGGAGGAGCATGAAGTGGTGTTGAAAAAAACTGAAGAGCCTGAAAAGGTGTGAAAAATATGAAGAGCTTCAAAAGGTGTCAAAAATATGAGTAGCATGAAACGGTCTGAAAAATAGGAGGAGCATGAAGCCATGTTCAAAAACATGAAGAGCCTGAAAAGGTTTGAAAAATATGAAGAGCTTCAAAAAGTGTGAAATACATGAGGAGGATTAAACGGTCTGAAAAATAGGAGGAGCATTAAGCGGTGTTGAAAATCATGAAGGCCTGAAAACATGTGAAAAATATGAAGAGCTTCAAAAGGTGTGAAAAATATGAAGAGCTTCAAAAGGTGTGAAATACATGTGGAGCATTAAACGGTCTGAAAAATAGGAGAAGCATGAAGCGGTGTTGAAAAACATGAAGAGCCTGAAAAGGTGTGAAAAATATGAGGAGCTTCAAAAGGTGTGAAATACATGTGGAGCACTAAACGGTCTGAAAAACAGGAGGAGCATGAAGCGGTGTGCAAAAACAAGAAGAGCCTGAAAAGGTGTGAAAAATATGAGGAGCTTCAAAAGGTGTGAAATACAAGTGGAGCAATAAACGGTCTGAAAAATAGGAGGAGCATGAAGCGGTGTTGAAAAACAAGAAGAGCCAGAAAAGGTGTGAAAAATATGAGGAGCTTCAAAAGCTGTGAAATACATGTGGAGCATTAAACGGTCTGAAAAATAGGAGGAGCATGAAACGGTGATAAAAAATGAAGAGCGTGAAATGGTGTGAAAAATATGAAGAGCTTCAAAAGGTGTCAAAAATATCAGTAGCATGAATGGGTCTGAAAGATAGGAGGAGCATGCAATGGTATTGAAAAACATGAACAGCCTGAAAAGGTGTGAAAAATATGAAGAGCTTCAAAAGGTGTCAAAAATATGAGGATCATGAAACGGTCTGAAATATAGGAGGAGTATGAAACGGTGTTGAAAAACATAAAGAGCATGAAAAGGTGTGAAAAATATGAAGAGCTTCAAAAGGTTTCAAAATTATTAGTCGCATGAAACGGGTAAAAAAGAATAGGAGGAGCATGAGACGGTGTTGAAAAACATGAAGATCCTGAAAAGGTGTGAAATATATGAAGAGCTTCAAAAGGTTTCAAAAAAAGGAGGAGCATGAGACGGTGTTGAAAAACATGAAGAGCATGAAAAGGTGTGAAAAATATGAAGAGGTTCAAAAGTTATCAAAAATATGAGGAGCATGAAAGGGTCTGAAAATAGGAGGTGTATGAAACTTTGTATGTATACATGAAGAGCATGAAAAGGTATGAAAAATTTGAAAAGCTACAAAAGGTGTCAAATATATGAGGAGCATGTAACGGTGTTGAAAACATGAAGAGCATTAAAAGTGTGAAAAATATGAAGATCTTCAAAAGGAGTCAAAAATATGAGGAGCGTGAAACGGTCTGAAATATAGGAGGAGCATGAAGCGGTTTTCAAAAATATGAAGAGCCTGAAAATGTGTGAAAAATATGAAGAGCTTCCAAAGGTGTGAAAAATATGAGGAGCATGAAATGGTCTGAAATATAGGAGGAGCATGAAGCATTGTTGTAAAACATGAAGAGCCTGAAAATGTGTGAAAAATATGAAGAGCTTCAAAAGGTGAGAAAAATATGAGGAGCATGAAATGTTCTGAAAAATCGGAGGAGAATGAAGTGGTGTTGAAAAACATGAAGAGCCTGAAACGGTGTGAAAAATATGAAGAGCTTCAAAAGGTGTCAAAAATATGAGGAGCAAGAAACGGTCTGAAAAATCGGAGGACCACGAAACGTTCTGAAAAATAGTAGGCCATTAAACGGTGTTGAAAAACATGAAGAGCATGAAAAGGTGTGAAAAACAGGATGAGCATCAAAAGGTGTCAAAAATATGATGAGCACGAAATGGCCTAAAAAATACGAGGAGCATGAAACGTTCTGAAAAGAAGGAAGAGCATGAAACGGTTTTGAAAAATATGAGGAGTGTCAAAAGGTGTGAAAAATATGAGGACCATGGATCGGTCTGAAAAATATGAGGAGCCTGAAACGATGTGAAAAATAGGAGGAGCATGAAACGGTGTTGAAAAACATGAAGAACTTCAAAAGGTGTCAAAAACATGAGGAGCATGAAACGGTGTGAAATATAGGAGGAGCATGAAACCCTGTTGAAAAACATGAAGAGCATGAAAGGGTGTCAAAAACATGAAGAGCTGCAAAAGGTGTCAAAAATATGAGGAGCATGAAACGGTCAAAAAATAGGCGAAACATGAGACGGCGTTGAAAATCAGGAAGAGCATGAAAAGGTGTGAAAAATATGAGGTGTTTTAAAAGGTGTCAAAAATATGAGGAGCATGAAACGGTGTTGAAAAAAATGAAGATCATGAAAAGGTGTGAAAAATATGAAGAGCCTCAAAAGGTGTCACATATATGAAGAACATGAAACGGTCTGAAAAATAAGAGGAGCATGAAACAGTCTGAAAAAAAGTAAGAGTATGAAACTGTGTTGAAAAACATGAAGAGCTTCAAAAGGTGTGAAATACATGAGGAGCATGAAACGGTCTGAAAAGTAGGAGGAGCATGAAGCGTTGTTCAAAAACATGAAGAGCCTAAAAAGGTGTGAAAAATATGAAGAGCTTCAAAAGTTGTCAAAAATATTAGGAGCATGAAACGGTCTGAAAAATAGGAGGAGCATGAAGCGGTGTTGAAAAACATGAAGAGCCTGAAAAGGTGTGAAAAATATGAAGAGCTTCAAATCGTCTCAAAAATATCAGTAGCATGAAACGTTCTGAAAAATAGGAGCAGCAGGAAACGGTGTTGAAAAACATGGAAAGCGTGAAAATGTGTGAAAAATATGAAGAGCTTCAAAATGTGTAAAAAATAGGAGGAGCATGAAACGGTGTTCAAAAATATGAAGAGCCTGAAAAGGTGTGAAAAATATGAAGAGCTTCAAAAGGTGTCAAAAATATGAGGAGCATGAAACGGTCTGGAAAATAGGAGGAGCATGAAGCAGTGTTCAAAAATATGAAGAGCCTGAAAAGGTGTGAAAAATATGAAGAACTTCAAAAGGTGTCAAAAATATGAAGAGCTTCAAAAGGTGTCATAATATGAAGAGCATGAAACAGTCTGAAAAATAGGAGGAGCATGAAATGGTATTGAAACAATGAAGAGCCTGATAAGGTGTGAAAAGTAGGAAGAGCTTCAAAAGGTGTCAAAAATATGAGGAGTATGAAACGGTCTGAAAAATTGGAGGAGCATGAAGCGGTGTTGACAAACATGAAGAGCCTGAAAGGCAGTGAAAAATATTAAGTAAGAGCTTCTAAAGGTGTCAAAGTATGAGGAGCATGAAACGGTCAGAAAAATAGGAGGAGCATGAAGCGGTTTTCAAAAATATGAAGAGCGTGAAAATGTGTGAAAAATATGAAGAGCTTCCAAAGGTGTGAAAAATATGAGGAGCATGAAACGGTCTGAAATATAGGAGGAGCATGAAGCGTTGTTGTAAAACATGAAGAGCCTGAAAATGTGTGAAAAATATGAAGAGCTTCAAAAGGTGTGAAAAATATGAGGAGCATGAAATGTTCTGAAAAATAGGAGGAGAATGAAGTGGTGTTGAAAAACATGAAGAGCCTGAAAAGGTGTAAAAATATGAAGAGCTTCAAAAGGTGTCAAAAATATGAGGAGCAAGAAACGGTCTGAAAAATCGGAGGACCATGAAAAGTTCTGAAAAATAGTAGGCCATTAAACGGTGTTGAAAAACATGAAGAGCATGAAAGGGTGTGAAAAACATGAAGAGCTGCAAAAGGTGTCAAAAATATGAGAAGCATGAAACGGTCAAAAAATAGGTGGAACATGAGACGGCGTTGAAAATCAGGAAGAGCATGAAAAGGTGTGAAAAATATGAGGTGTTTTAAAAGGTGTCAAAAATATGAGGAGCATGAAACGGTGTTGAAAAAAATGAAGATCATGAAAAGGTGTGAAAAATATGAAGAGCTTCAAAAGGTGTCACATATATGAAGAACATGAAACGGTCTGAAAAATAAGAGGAGCATGAAGCAGTGTGAAAAAAAGTAAGAGTATGAAACTGTGTTGAAAAACATGAAGAGCTTCAAAAGGTGTGAAATACATGAGGAGCATGAAACGGTCTGAAATGTAGGAGGAGCATGAAGCGTTGTTCAAAAATATGAAGAGCCTAAAAAGTGTGAAAAATATGAAGAGCTTCAAAAGTTGTCAAATATATTAGGAGCATGAAACGTCTGAAAAATAGGAGGAGCATGAAGCGGTGTTGAAAAACATGAAGAGCCTGAAAAGGTGAGAAAAATATGAAGAGCTTCAAATCGTCTCAAAAATATCAGTAGCATGAAACGTTCTGAAAAATAGGAGCAGCAGGAAACGGTGTTGAAAAACATGGAAAGCGTCAAAATGTGTGAAAAATATGAAGAGCTTCAAAATGTGTAAAAATAGCAGGAGCATGAAACGGTGTTCAAAAACCTGAAGAGCCTGAAAAGGTGTGAAAAATATGAAGAGCTTCAAAAGGTGTCAAAAATATGAAGAGCTTCAAAAGTTGTCATAATATGAGGAGCATGAAACAGTCTGAAAAATAGGAGGAGCATGAAATGGTGTTGAAACAATGAAGAGCCTGATAAGGTGTGAAAAATATGAAGAGCTTCAAAAGCTGTCAAAAATATGAGGAGCATGAAACGGTCTGAAAAATTGGAGGAGCATGAAGCGGAGTTGAAAAACATGAAGAGCCTGAAAGGCAGTGAAACATATTAAGTAAGAGCTTCTAAAGGTGTCAAAGTATGAGGAGCATGAAACGGTCAGAAAAATAGGAGGAGCATGAAGCGGTTTTCAAAAATATGAAGAGCCTGAAAATGTGTGAAAAATATGAAGAGCTTCCAAAGGTGTGAAAAATATGAGGAGCATGAAACGGTCTGAAATATAGGAGGAGCATGAAGCGTTGTTGTAAAACATGAAGATCTTGAAAATGTGTGAAAAATATGAAGAGCTTCAAAAGGTGTGAAAAATATAAGGAGCATGAAATGTTCTGAAAAATAGGAGGAGAATGAAGTGGTGTTGAAAAACATGAAGAGCCTGAAAATGTGTGAAAAATAAGAAGAGCTTCAAAAGGTGTCAAAAATATGAGGAGCAAGAAACGGTCTGAAAAATCGGAGGACCACGAAACGTTCTGAAAAATAGTAGGCCATTAAACGGTGTTGAAAAACAAGAAGAGCATGAAAAGGTGTGAAAAACATGAAGAGCTGCAAAAGGTGTCAAAAATATGAGGAGCATGAAACGGTAAAAAAATAGGAGGAACATGAGACGGCGTTGAAAATCAGGAAGAGAATGAAAAGGTGTGAAAAATATGAGGTGTTTTAAAAGGTGTCAAAAATATGAGGAGCATGAAACGGTGTTGAAAAAAATGAAGATCATGAAAAGGTGTGAAAAATATGAAGAGCTTCAAAAGGTGTCACATATATGAAGAACATGAAACGGTCTGAAAAATAAGAGGAGCATGAAACAGTCTGAAAAAAACTAAGAGTATGAAACTGTGTTGAAAAACATGAAGAGCTTCAAAAGGTGTGAAATACATGAGGAGCATGAAACGGTCTGAAAAGTAGGAGGAGCATGAAGCGTTGTTCAAAAACATGAAGAGCCTAAAAAGCTGTGAAAAATATGAAGAGCTTCAAAAGGTGTCAAAAATATTAGGAGCATGAAACGGTCTGAAAAATAGGAGCAGCATGAAGTGGCGTTGAAAAACATGAAGAGCCTGAAAAGGTGTGAAAAATATGAAGAGCTTCAAAAGTTGTCAAAAATATTAGGAGCATGAAACGGTCTGAAAAATAGGAGGAGCATGAAGCGGTGTTGAAAAACATGAAGAGCCTGAAAAGGTGTGAAAAATATGAAGAGCTTCAAATCGTCTCAAAAATATCAGTAGCATGAAACGTTCTGAAAAATAGGAGCAGCATGAAACGGTGTTGAAAAACATGGAAAGAGTGAAAATGTGTGAAAAATATGAAGAGCTTCAAAATGTGTAAAAAATAGCAGGAGCATGAAACGGTGTTCAAAAACCTGAAGACCCTGAAAAGGTGTGAAAAATATGAAGAGCTTCAAAAGGTGTCAAAAATATGAGGAGCAAGAAACGGTCTGGAAAATAGGAGGAGCATGAAGCAGTGTTCAAAAATATGAAGAGCCTGAAAAGGTGTGAAAAATATGAAGAACTTCAAAAGGTGTCAAAAATATGAAGAGCTTAAAAAGGTGTCATAATATGAGGAGCATGAAACAGTCTGAAAAATAGGAGGAGCATGAAATGGTGTTGAAACAATGAAGAGCCTGATAAGGTGTGAAAAATATGAAGAGCTTCAAAAGATTTCAAAAATATGAGGAGCATGAAACGGTCTGAAAAATAAGAGGAGCATGAAGCGGTGTGGAATATCATGAAGAGCCTGAAAAGTTGTGAAAAATATGAAGAGCTTCAAAAGGTGTCAAAAATATGAGGAGCATGAAACGGTCTGAAAAATTGGAGGAGCATGAAGCGGTGTTGAAAAACATGAAGAGCCTGAAAAGCAGTGAAAAATATTAAGTAAGAGCTTCTAAAGGTGTCAAAGTATGAGAAGCATGAAACGGTTACAAAAATAGGAGGAGCATTATACGGTTTTCAAGAACATGCAGAGCCTGAAAATGTGTGAAAAATATGAAGAGCTTCAAAAGGTGTCAAAAATATGAGGAGCATGAAACGGTCTGAAATATAGGAGGAGCATGAAGCATTGTTGAAAACCATGAAGAGCCTGAAAATGTGTGAAAAATATGAAGAGCTTCAAAAGGTGTCAAAAATATGAGGAGCCTGAAACGATGTGAAAAATAGGAGGAGCATGAAACGGTGTTGAAAAACATGAAGAACTTCAAAAGGTGTCAAAAACATGAGGAGCATGAAACGGTCTGAAATATAGGAGGAGCATGAAACCGTGTTGAAAAACATGAAGAGCATGAAAGGGTGTCAAAAACATGAAGAGCTGCAAAAGGTGTCAAAAATATGAGGAGCATGAAACGGTGTTGAAAAAAATGAAGATCATGAAAAGGTGTGAAAAATATGAAGAGCCTCAAAAAGTGTCACATATATGAAGAACATGAAACGGTCTGAAAAATAAGAGGAGCATGAAACAGTCTGAAAAAAAGTAAGAGTATGAAACTGTGTTGAAAAACATGAAGAGCTTCAAAAGGTGTGAAATACATGAGGAGCATGAAACGGTCTGAAAAGTAGGAGGAGCATGAAGCGTTGTTCAAAAACATGAAGAGCCTAAAAAGGTGTGAAAAATATGAAGAGCTTCAAAAGTTGTCAAAAATATTAGGAGCATGAAACGGTCTGAAAAATAGGAGGAGCATGAAGCGGTGTTGAAAAACATGAAGAGCCTGAAAAGGTGTGAAAAATATGAAGAGCTTCAAATCGTCTCAAAAATATCAGTAGCATGAAACGTTCTGAAAAATAGGAGCAGCAGGAAACGGTGTTGAAAAACATGGAAAGCGTGAAAATGTGTGAAAAATATGAAGAGCTTCAAAATGTGTAAAAAATAGGAGGAGCATGAAACGGTGTTCAAAAATATGAAGAGCCTGAAAAGGTGTGAAAAATATGAAGAGCTTCAAAAGGTGTCAAAAATATGAGGAGCATGAAACGGTCTGGAAAATAGGAGGAGCATGAAGCAGTGTTCAAAAATATGAAGAGCCTGAAAAGGTGTGAAAAATATGAAGAACTTCAAAAGGTGTCAAAAATATGAAGAGCTTCAAAAGGTGTCATAATATGAAGAGCATGAAACAGTCTGAAAAATAGGAGGAGCATGAAATGGTATTGAAACAATGAAGAGCCTGATAAGGTGTGAAAAGTAGGAAGAGCTTCAAAAGGTGTCAAAAATATGAGGAGTATGAAACGGTCTGAAATATTGGAGGAGCATGAAGCGGTGTTGACAAACATGAAGAGCCTGAAAGGCAGTGAAAAATATTAAGTAAGAGCTTCTAAAGGTGTCAAAGTATGAGGAGCATGAAACGGTCAGAAAAATAGGAGGAGCATGAAGCGGTTTTCAAAAATATGAAGAGCCTGAAAAGTTGTGAAAAATATGAAGAGCTTGCAAAGGTGTGAAAAATATGAGGAGCATGAAACGGTCTGAAATATAGGAGGAGCATGAAGCGTTGTTGTAAAACATGAAGAGCCTGAAAATGTGTGAAAAATATGAAGAGCTTCAAAAGGTGTGAAAAATATGAGGAGCATGAAATGTTCTGAAAAATAGGAGGAGAATGAAGTGGTGTTGAAAAACATGAAGAGCCTGAAAAGGTGTAAAAATATGAAGAGCTTCAAAAGGTGTCAAAAATATGAGGAGCAAGAAACGGTCTGAAAAATCGGAGGACCATGAAAAGTTCTGAAAAATAGTAGGCCATTAAACGGTGTTGAAAAACATGAAGAGCATGAAAGGGTGTGAAAAACATGAAGAGCTGCAAAAGGTGTCAAAAATATGAGAAGCATGAAACGGTCAAAAAATAGGTGGAACATGAGACGGCGTTGAAAATCAGGAAGAGCATGAAAAGGTGTGAAAAATATGAGGTGTTTTAAAAGGTGTCAAAAATATGAGGAGCATGAAACGGTGTTGAAAAAAATGAAGATCATGAAAAGGTGTGAAAAATTGAAGAGCTTCAAAAGGTGTCACATATATGAAGAACATGAAACGGTCTGAAAAATAAGAGGAGCATGAAGCAGTGTGAAAAAAAGTAAGAGTATGAAACTGTGTTGAAAAACATGAAGAGCTTCAAAAGGTGTGAAATACATGAGGAGCATGAAACGGTCTGAAATGTAGGAGGAGCATGAAGCGTTGTTCAAAAACATGAAGAGCCTAAAAAGTGTGAAAAATATGAAGAGCTTCAAAAGTTGTCAAATATATTAGGAGCATGAAACGGTCTGAAAAATAGGAGGAGCATGAAGCGGTGTTGAAAAACATGAAGAGCCTGCAAAGGTGAGAAAAATATGAAGAGCTTCAAATCGTCTCAAAAATATCAGTAGCATGAAACGTTCTGAAAAATAGGAGCAGCAGGAAACGGTGTTGAAAAACATGGAAAGCGTGAAAATGTGTGAAAAATATGAAGAGCTTCAAAATGTGTAAAAAATAGCAGGAGCATGAAACGGTGTTCAAAAACCTGAAGAGCCTGAAAAGGTGTGAAAAATATGAACAGCTTCAAAAGGTGTCAAAAATATGAAGAGCTTCAAAAGTTGTCATAATATGAGGAGCATGAAACAGTCTGAAAAATAGGAGGAGCATGAAATGGTGTTGAAACAATGAAGAGCCTGATAAGGTGTGAAAAATATGAAGAGCTTCAAAAGCTGTCAAAAATATGAGGAGCATGAAACGGTCTGAAAAATTGGAGGAGCATGAAGCAGAGTTGAAAAACATGAAGAGCCTGAAAGGCAGTGAAACATATTAAGTAAGAGCTTCTAAAGGTGTCAAAGTATGAGGAGCATGAAACGGTCAGAAAAATAGGAGGAGCATGAAGCGGTTTTCAAAAATATGAAGAGCCTGAAAATGTGTGAAAAATATGAAGAGCTTCCAAAGGTGTGAAAAATATGAGGAGCATGAAACGGTCTGAAATATAGGAGGAGCATGAAGCGTTGTTGTAAAACATGAAGATCTTGAAAATGTGTGAAAAATATGAAGAGCTTCAA
This sequence comes from Dama dama, assembly GCF_033118175.1. NCBI lineage: Eukaryota > Metazoa > Chordata > Mammalia > Artiodactyla > Cervidae > Dama > Dama dama. The sequence goes on from NW_026870876.1 coordinate 1,226,608, forward strand.
AAGGTGTGAAAAATATAAGGAGCATGAAATGTTCTGAAAAATAGGAGGAGAATGAAGTGGTGTTGAAAAACATGAAGAGCCTGAAAATGTGTGAAAAATAAGAAGAGCTTCAAAAGGTGTCAAAAATATGAGGAGCAAGAAACGGTCTGAAAAATCGGAGGACCACGAAACGTTCTGAAAAATAGTAGGCCATTAAACGGTGTTGAAAAACAAGAAGAGCATGAAAAGGTGTGAAAAACATGAAGAGCTGCAAAAGGTGTCAAAAATATGAGGAGCATGAAACGGTAAAAAAATAGGAGGAACATGAGACGGCGTTGAAAATCAGGAAGAGAATGAAAAGGTGTGAAAAATATGAGGTGTTTTAAAAGGTGTCAAAAATATGAGGAGCATGAAACGGTGTTGAAAAAAATGAAGATCATGAAAAGGTGTGAAAAATATGAAGAGCTTCAAAAGGTGTCACATATATGAAGAACATGAAACGGTCTGAAAAATAAGAGGAGCATGAAACAGTCTGAAAAAAACTAAGAGTATGAAACTGTGTTGAAAAACATGAAGAGCTTCAAAAGGTGTGAAATACATGAGGAGCATGAAACGGTCTGAAAAGTAGGAGGAGCATGAAGCGTTGTTCAAAAACATGAAGAGCCTAAAAAGCTGTGAAAAATATGAAGAGCTTCAAAAGGTGTCAAAAATATTAGGAGCATGAAACGGTCTGAAAAATAGGAGCAGCATGAAGTGGCGTTGAAAAACATGAAGAGCCTGAAAAGGTGTGAAAAATATGAAGAGCTTCAAAAGTTGTCAAAAATATTAGGAGCATGAAACGGTCTGAAAAATAGGAGGAGCATGAAGCGGTGTTGAAAAACATGAAGAGCCTGAAAAGGTGTGAAAAATATGAAGAGCTTCAAATCGTCTCAAAAATATCAGTAGCATGAAACGTTCTGAAAAATAGGAGCAGCATGAAACGGTGTTGAAAAACATGGAAAGAGTGAAAATGTGTGAAAAATATGAAGAGCTTCAAAATGTGTAAAAAATAGCAGGAGCATGAAACGGTGTTCAAAAACCTGAAGACCCTGAAAAGGTGTGAAAAATATGAAGAGCTTCAAAAGGTGTCAAAAATATGAGGAGCATGAAACGGTCTGGAAAATAGGAGGAGCATGAAGCAGTGTTCAAAAATATGAAGAGCCTGAAAAGGTGTGAAAAATATGAAGAACTTCAAAAGGTGTCAAAAATATGAAGAGCTTAAAAAGGTGTCATAATATGAGGAGCATGAAACAGTCTGAAAAATAGGAGGAGCATGAAATGGTGTTGAAACAATGAAGAGCCTGATAAGGTGTGAAAAATATGAAGAGCTTCAAAAGATTTCAAAAATATGAGGAGCATGAAACGGTCTGAAAAATAAGAGGAGCATGAAGCGGTGTGGAATATCATGAAGAGCCTGAAAAGTTGTGAAAAATATGAAGAGCTTCAAAAGGTGTCAAAAATATGAGGAGCATGAAACGGTCTGAAAAATTGGAGGAGCATGAAGCGGTGTTGAAAAACATGAAGAGCCTGAAAAGCAGTGAAAAATATTAAGTAAGAGCTTCTAAAGGTGTCAAAGTATGAGAAGCATGAAACGGTTACAAAAATAGGAGGAGCATTATACGGTTTTCAAGAACATGCAGAGCCTGAAAATGTGTGAAAAATATGAAGAGCTTCAAAAGGTGTCAAAAATATGAGGAGCATGAAACGGTCTGAAATATAGGAGGAGCATGAAGCATTGTTGAAAACCATGAAGAGCCTGAAAATGTGTGAAAAATATGAAGAGCTTCAAAAGGTGTCAAAAATATGAGGAGCCTGAAACGATGTGAAAAATAGGAGGAGCATGAAACGGTGTTGAAAAACATGAAGAACTTCAAAAGGTGTCAAAAACATGAGGAGCATGAAACGGTCTGAAATATAGGAGGAGCATGAAACCGTGTTGAAAAACATGAAGAGCATGAAAGGGTGTCAAAAACATGAAGAGCTGCAAAAGGTGTCAAAAATATGAGGAGCATGAAACGGTGTTGAAAAAAATGAAGATCATGAAAAGGTGTGAAAAATATGAAGAGCCTCAAAAAGTGTCACATATATGAAGAACATGAAACGGTCTGAAAAATAAGAGGAGCATGAAACAGTCTGAAAAAAAGTAAGCGTATGAAACTGTGTTGAAAAACATGAAGAGCTTCAAAAGGTGTGAAATACATGAGGAGCATGAAACGGTCTGAAAAGTAGGAGGAGCATGAAGCGTTGTTCAAAAACATGAAGAGCCTAAAAAGGTGTGAAAAATATGAAGAGCTTCAAAAGTTGTCAAAAATATTAGGAGCATGAAACGGTCTGAAAAATAGGAGGAGCATGAAGCGGTGTTGAAAAACATGAAGAGCCTGAAAAGGTGTGAAAAATATGAAGAGCTTCAAATCGTCTCAAAAATATCAGTAGCATGAAACGTTCTGAAAAATAGGAGCAGCAGGAAACGGTGTTGAAAAACATGGAAAGCGTGAAAATGTGTGAAAAATATGAAGAGCTTCAAAATGTGTAAAAAATAGGAGGAGCATGAAACGGTGTTCAAAAATATGAAGAGCCTGAAAAGGTGTGAAAAATATGAAGAGCTTCAAAAGGTGTCAAAAATATGAGGAGCATGAAACGGTCTGGAAAATAGGAGGAGCATGAAGCAGTGTTCAAAAATATGAAGAGCCTGAAAAGGTGTGAAAAATATGAAGAACTTCAAAAGGTGTCAAAAATATGAAGAGCTTCAAAAGGTGTCATAATATGAAGAGCATGAAACAGTCTGAAAAATAGGAGGAGCATGAAATGGTATTGAAACAATGAAGAGCCTGATAAGGTGTGAAAAGTAGGAAGAGCTTCAAAAGGTGTCAAAAATATGAGGAGTATGAAACGGTCTGAAATATTGGAGGAGCATGAAGCGGTGTTGACAAACATGAAGAGCCTGAAAGGCAGTGAAAAATATTAAGTAAGAGCTTCTAAAGGTGTCAAAGTATGAGGAGCATGAAACGGTCAGAAAAATAGGAGGAGCATGAAGCGGTTTTCAAAAATATGAAGAGCCTGAAAAGTTGTGAAAAATATGAAGAGCTTCCAAAGGTGTGAAAAATATGAGGAGCATGAAACGGTCTGAAATATAGGAGGAGCATGAAGCGTTGTTGTAAAACATGAAGAGCCTGAAAATGTGTGAAAAATATGAAGAGCTTCAAAAGGTGTGAAAAATATGAGGAGCATGAAATGTTCTGAAAAATAGGAGGAGAATGAAGTGGTGTTGAAAAACATGAAGAGCCTGAAAAGGTGTAAAAATATGAAGAGCTTCAAAAGGTGTCAAAAATATGAGGAGCAAGAAACGGTCTGAAAAATCGGAGGACCATGAAAAGTTCTGAAAAATAGTAGGCCATTAAACGGTGTTGAAAAACATGAAGAGCATGAAAGGGTGTGAAAAACATGAAGAGCTGCAAAAGGTGTCAAAAATATGAGAAGCATGAAACGGTCAAAAAATAGGTGGAACATGAGACGGCGTTGAAAATCAGGAAGAGCATGAAAAGGTGTGAAAAATATGAGGTGTTTTAAAAGGTGTCAAAAATATGAGGAGCATGAAACGGTGTTGAAAAAAATGAAGATCATGAAAAGGTGTGAAAAATTGAAGAGCTTCAAAAGGTGTCACATATATGAAGAACATGAAACGGTCTGAAAAATAAGAGGAGCATGAAGCAGTGTGAAAAAAAGTAAGAGTATGAAACTGTGTTGAAAAACATGAAGAGCTTCAAAAGGTGTGAAATACATGAGGAGCATGAAACGGTCTGAAATGTAGGAGGAGCATGAAGCGTTGTTCAAAAACATGAAGAGCCTAAAAAGTGTGAAAAATATGAAGAGCTTCAAAAGTTGTCAAATATATTAGGAGCATGAAACGGTCTGAAAAATAGGAGGAGCATGAAGCGGTGTTGAAAAACATGAAGAGCCTGCAAAGGTGAGAAAAATATGAAGAGCTTCAAATCGTCTCAAAAATATCAGTAGCATGAAACGTTCTGAAAAATAGGAGCAGCAGGAAACGGTGTTGAAAAACATGGAAAGCGTGAAAATGTGTGAAAAATATGAAGAGCTTCTAAATGTGTAAAAAATAGCAGGAGCATGAAACGGTGTTCAAAAACCTGAAGAGCCTGAAAAGGTGTGAAAAATATGAACAGCTTCAAAAGGTGTCAAAAATATGAAGAGCTTCAAAAGTTGTCATAATATGAGGAGCATGAAACAGTCTGAAAAATAGGAGGAGCATGAAATGGTGTTGAAACAATGAAGAGCCTGATAAGGTGTGAAAAATATGAAGAGCTTCAAAAGCTGTCAAAAATATGAGGAGCATGAAACGGTCTGAAAAATTGGAGGAGCATGAAGCGGAGTTGAAAAACATGAAGAGCCTGAAAGGCAGTGAAACATATTAAGTAAGAGCTTCTAAAGGTGTCAAAGTATGAGGAGCATGAAACGGTCAGAAAAATAGGAGGAGCATGAAGCGGTTTTCAAAAATATGAAGAGCCTGAAAATGTGTGAAAAATATGAAGAGCTTCCAAAGGTGTGAAAAATATGAGGAGCATGAAACGGTCTGAAATATAGGAGGAGCATGAAGCGTTGTTGTAAAACATGAAGATCTTGAAAATGTGTGAAAAATATGAAGAGCTTCAAAAGGTGTGAAAAATATAAGGAGCATGAAATGTTCTGAAAAATAGGAGGAGAATGAAGTGGTGTTGAAAAACATGAAGAGCCTGAAAATGTGTGAAAAATAAGAAGAGCTTCAAAAGGTGTCAAAAATATGAGGAGCAAGAAACGGTCTGAAAAATCGGAGGACCACGAAACGTTCTGAAAAATAGTAGGCCATTAAACGGTGTTGAAAAACAAGAAGAGCATGAAAAGGTGTGAAAAACATGAAGAGCTGCAAAAGGTGTCAAAAATATGAGGAGCATGAAACGGTAAAAAAATAGGAGGAACATGAGACGGCGTTGAAAATCAGGAAGAGAATGAAAAGGTGTGAAAAATATGAGGTGTTTTAAAAGGTGTCAAAAATATGAGGAGCATGAAACGGTGTTGAAAAAAATGAAGATCATGAAAAGGTGTGAAAAATATGAAGAGCTTCAAAAGGTGTCACATATATGAAGAACATGAAACGGTCTGAAAAATAAGAGGAGCATGAAACAGTCTGAAAAAAACTAAGAGTATGAAACTGTGTTGAAAAACATGAAGAGCTTCAAAAGGTGTGAAATACATGAGGAGCATGAAACGGTCTGAAAAGTAGGAGGAGCATGAAGCGTTGTTCAAAAACATGAAGAGCCTAAAAAGCTGTGAAAAATATGAAGAGCTTCAAAAGGTGTCAAAAATATTAGGAGCATGAAACGGTCTGAAAAATAGGAGCAGCATGAAGTGGTGTTGAAAAACATGAAGAGCCTGAAAAGGTGTGAAAAATATGAAGAGCTTCAAAAGTTGTCAAAAATATTAGGAGCATGAAACGGTCTGAAAAATAGGAGGAGCATGAAGCGGTGTTGAAAAACATGAAGAGCCTGAAAAGGTGTGAAAAATATGAAGAGCTTCAAATCGTCTCAAAAATATCAGTAGCATGAAACGTTCTGAAAAATAGGAGCAGCATGAAACGGTGTTGAAAAACATGGAAAGAGTGAAAATGTGTGAAAAATATGAAGAGCTTCAAAATGTGTAAAAAATAGCAGGAGCATGAAACGGTGTTCAAAAACCTGAAGACCCTGAAAAGGTGTGAAAAATATGAAGAGCTTCAAAAGGTGTCAAAAATATGAGGAGCATGAAACGGTCTGGAAAATAGGAGGAGCATGAAGCAGTGTTCAAAAATATGAAGAGCCTGAAAAGGTGTGAAAAATATGAAGAACTTCAAAAGGTGTCAAAAAATATGAAGAGCTTAAAAAGGTGTCATAATATGAGGAGCATGAAACAGTCTGAAAAATAGGAGGAGCATGAAATGGTGTTGAAACATTGAAGAGCCTGAAAAGGTGTGAAAAATATGAAGAGCTTCAAAAGTTGTGGAAAATATGAAGATCTTCCCAACGTGTCAAAAATGAGAGGAGCATGAAACGGTCTGAAAAATAAGAGGAGCATGAAGCGGTGTGGAATATCATGAAGAGCCTGAAAAATTGTGAAAAATATGAAGAGCTTCAAAAGGTGTCAAAAATATGAGGAGCATGAAACGGTCTGAAAAATTGGAGGAGCATGAAGCGGTGTTGAAAAACATGAAGAGCCTGAAAAGCAGTGAAAAATATTAAGTAAGAGCTTCTAAAGGTGTCAAAGTATGAGAAGCATGAAACGGTTACAAAAATAGGAGGAGCATTATACGGTTTTCAAGAACATGCAGAGCCTGAAAATGTGTGAAAAATATGAAGAGCTTCAAAAGGTGTCAAAAATATGAGGAGCATGAAACGGTCTGAAATATAGGAGGAGCATGAAGCATTGTTGAAAACCATGAAGAGCCTGAAAATGTGTGAAAAATATGAAGAGCTTCAAAAGGTGTCAAAAATATGAGGAGCCTGAAACGATGTGAAAAATAGGAGGAGCATGAAACGGTGTTGAAAAACATGAAGAACTTCAAAAGGTGTCAAAAACATGAGGAGCATGAAACGGTCTGAAATATAGGAGGAGCATGAAACCGTGTTGAAAAACATGAAGAGCATGAAAGGGTGTCAAAAACATGAAGAGCTGCAAAAGGTGTCAAAAATATGAGGAGCATGAAACGGTGTTGAAAAAAATGAAGATCATGAAAAGGTGTGAAAAATATGAAGAGCCTCAAAAAGTGTCACATATATGAAGAACATGAAACGGTCTGAAAAATAAGAGGAGCATGAAACAGTCTGAAAAATAGTAAGAGTATGAAACTGTGTTGAAAAACATGAAGAGCTTCAAAAGGTGTGAAATACATGAGGAGCATGAAACGGTCTGAAAAGTAGGAGGAGCATGAAGCGTTGTTCAAAAACATGAAGAGCCTAAAAAGGTGTGAAAAATATGAAGAGCTTCAAAAGTTGTCAAAAATATTAGGAGCATGAAACGGTCTGAAAAATAGGAGGAGCATGAAGCGGTGTTGAAAAACATGAAGAGCCTGAAAAGGTGTGAAAAATATGAAGAGCTTCAAATCGTCTCAAAAATATCAGTAGCATGAAACGTTCTGAAAAATAGGAGCAGCAGGAAACGGTGTTGAAAAACATGGAAAGCGTGAAAATGTGTGAAAAATATGAAGAGCTTCAAAATGTGTAAAAAATAGGAGGAGCATGAAACGGTGTTCAAAAATATGAAGAGCCTGAAAAGGTGTGAAAAATATGAAGAGCTTCAAAAGGTGTCAAAAATATGAGGAGCATGAAACGGTCTGGAAAATAGGAGGAGCATGAAGCAGTGTTCAAAAATATGAAGAGCCTGAAAAGGTGTGAAAAATATGAAGAACTTCAAAAGGTGTCAAAAATATGAAGAGCTTCAAAAGGTGTCATAATATGAAGAGCATGAAACAGTCTGAAAAATAGGAGGAGCATGAAATGGTATTGAAACAATGAAGAGCCTGATAAGGTGTGAAAAGTAGGAAGAGCTTCAAAAGGTGTCAAAAATATGAGGAGTATGAAACGGTCTGAAATATTGGAGGAGCATGAAGCGGTGTTGACAAACATGAAGAGCCTGAAAGGCAGTGAAAAATATTAAGTAAGAGCTTCTAAAGGTGTCAAAGTATGAGGAGCATGAAACGGTCAGAAAAATAGGAGGAGCATGAAGCGGTTTTCAAAAATATGAAGAGCCTGAAAAGTTGTGAAAAATATGAAGAGCTTCCAAAGGTGTGAAAAATATGAGGAGCATGAAACGGTCTGAAATATAGGAGGAGCATGAAGCGTTGTTGTAAAACATGAAGAGCCTGAAAATGTGTGAAAAATATGAAGAGCTTCAAAAGGTGTGAAAAATATGAGGAGCATGAAATGTTCTGAAAAATAGGAGGAGAATGAAGTGGTGTTGAAAAACATGAAGAGCCTGAAAAGGTGTAAAAATATGAAGAGCTTCAAAAGGTGTCAAAAATATGAGGAGCAAGAAACGGTCTGAAAAATCGGAGGACCATGAAAAGTTCTGAAAAATAGTAGGCCATTAAACGGTGTTGAAAAACATGAAGAGCATGAAAGGGTGTGAAAAACATGAAGAGCTGCAAAAGGTGTCAAAAATATGAGAAGCATGAAACGGTCAAAAAATAGGTGGAACATGAGACGGCGTTGAAAATCAGGAAGAGCATGAAAAGGTGTGAAAAATATGAGGTGTTTTAAAAGGTGTCAAAAATATGAGGAGCATGAAACGGTGTTGAAAAAAATGAAGATCATGAAAAGGTGTGAAAAATATGAAGAGCTTCAAAAGGTGTCACATATATGAAGAACATGAAACGGTCTGAAAAATAAGAGGAGCATGAAACAGTCTGAAAAAAACTAAGAGTATGAAACTGTGTTGAAAAACATGAAGAGCTTCAAAAGGTGTGAAATACATGAGGAGCATGAAACGGTCTGAAAAGTAGGAGGAGCATGAAGCGTTGTTCAAAAACATGAAGAGCCTAAAAAGCTGTGAAAAATATGAAGAGCTTCAAAAGGTGTCAAAAATATTAGGAGCATGAAACGGTCTGAAAAATAGGAGCAGCATGAAGTGGTGTTGAAAAACATGAAGAGCCTGAAAAGGTGTGAAAAATATGAAGAGCTTCAAAAGTTGTCAAAAATATTAGGAGCATGAAACGGTCTGAAAAATAGGAGGAGCATGAAGCGGTGTTGAAAAACATGAAGAGCCTGAAAAGGTGTGAAAAATATGAAGAGCTTCAAATCGTCTCAAAAATATCAGTAGCATGAAACGTTCTGAAAAATAGGAGCAGCATGAAACGGTGTTGAAAAACATGGAAAGAGTGAAAATGTGTGAAAAATATGAAGAGCTTCAAAATGTGTAAAAAATAGCAGGAGCATGAAACGGTGTTCAAAAACCTGAAGACCCTGAAAAGGTGTGAAAAATATGAAGAGCTTCAAAAGGTGTCAAAAATATGAGGAGCATGAAACGGTCTGGAAAATAGGAGGAGCATGAAGCAGTGTTCAAAAATATGAAGAGCCTGAAAAGGTGTGAAAAATATGAAGAACTTCAAAAGGTGTCAAAAAATATGAAGAGCTTAAAAAGGTGTCATAATATGAGGAGCATGAAACAGTCTGAAAAATAGGAGGAGCATGAAATGGTGTTGAAACATTGAAGAGCCTGAAAAGGTGTGAAAAATATGAAGAGCTTCAAAAGTTGTGGAAAATATGAAGATCTTCCCAACGTGTCAAAAATGAGAGGAGCATGAAACGGTCTGAAAAATAAGAGGAGCATGAAGCGGTGTGGAATATCATGAAGAGCCTGAAAAGTTGTGAAAAATATGAAGAGCTTCAAAAGGTGTCAAAAATATGAGGAGCATGAAACGGTCTGAAAAATTGGAGGAGCATGAAGCGGTGTTGAAAAACATGAAGAGCCTGAAAAGCAGTGAAAAATATTAAGTAAGAGCTTCTAAAGGTGTCAAAGTATGAGAAGCATGAAACGGTTACAAAAATAGGAGGAGCATTATACGGTTTTCAAGAACATGCAGAGCCTGAAAATGTGTGAAAAATATGAAGAGCTTCAAAAGGTGTCAAAAATATGAGGAGCATGAAACGGTCTGAAATATAGGAGGAGCATGAAGCATTGTTGAAAACCATGAAGAGCCTGAAAATGTGTGAAAAATATGAAGAGCTTCAAAAGGTGTCAAAAATATGAGGAGCCTGAAACGATGTGAAAAATAGGAGGAGCATGAAACGGTGTTGAAAAACATGAAGAACTTCAAAAGGTGTCAAAAACATGAGGAGCATGAAACGGTCTGAAATATAGGAGGAGCATGAAACCGTGTTGAAAAACATGAAGAGCATGAAAGGGTGTCAAAAACATGAAGAGCTGCAAAAGGTGTCAAAAATATGAGGAGCATGAAACGGTGTTGAAAAAAATGAAGATCATGAAAAGGTGTGAAAAATATGAAGAGCCTCAAAAAGTGTCACATATATGAAGAACATGAAACGGTCTGAAAAATAAGAGGAGCATGAAACAGTCTGAAAAAAAGTAAGCGTATGAAACTGTGTTGAAAAACATGAAGAGCTTCAAAAGGTGTGAAATACATGAGGAGCATGAAACGGTCTGAAAAGTAGGAGGAGCATGAAGCGTTGTTCAAAAACATGAAGAGCCTAAAAAGGTGTGAAAAATATGAAGAGCTTCAAAAGTTGTCAAAAATATTAGGAGCATGAAACGGTCTGAAAAATAGGAGGAGCATGAAGCGGTGTTGAAAAACATGAAGAGCCTGAAAAGGTGTGAAAAATATGAAGAGCTTCAAATCGTCTCAAAAATATCAGTAGCATGAAACGTTCTGAAAAATAGGAGCAGCAGGAAACGGTGTTGAAAAACATGGAAAGCGTGAAAATGTGTGAAAAATATGAAGAGCTTCAAAATGTGTAAAAAATAGGAGGAGCATGAAACGGTGTTCAAAAATATGAAGAGCCTGAAAAGGTGTGAAAAATATGAAGAGCTTCAAAAGGTGTCAAAAATATGAGGAGCATGAAACGGTCTGGAAAATAGGAGGAGCATGAAGCAGTGTTCAAAAATATGAAGAGCCTGAAAAGGTGTGAAAAATATGAAGAACTTCAAAAGGTGTCAAAAATATGAAGAGCTTCAAAAGGTGTCATAATATGAAGAGCATGAAACAGTCTGAAAAATAGGAGGAGCATGAAATGGTATTGAAACAATGAAGAGCCTGATAAGGTGTGAAAAGTAGGAAGAGCTTCAAAAGGTGTCAAAAATATGAGGAGTATGAAACGGTCTGAAATATTGGAGGAGCATGAAGCGGTGTTGACAAACATGAAGAGCCTGAAAGGCAGTGAAAAATATTAAGTAAGAGCTTCTAAAGGTGTCAAAGTATGAGGAGCATGAAACGGTCAGAAAAATAGGAGGAGCATGAAGCGGTTTTCAAAAATATGAAGAGCCTGAAAAGTTGTGAAAAATATGAAGAGCTTCCAAAGGTGTGAAAAATATGAGGAGCATGAAACGGTCTGAAATATAGGAGGAGCATGAAGCGTTGTTGTAAAACATGAAGAGCCTGAAAATGTGTGAAAAATATGAAGAGCTTCAAAAGGTGTGAAAAATATGAGGAGCATGAAATGTTCTGAAAAATAGGAGGAGAATGAAGTGGTGTTGAAAAACATGAAGAGCCTGAAAAGGTGTAAAAATATGAAGAGCTTCAAAAGGTGTCAAAAATATGAGGAGCAAGAAACGGTCTGAAAAATCGGAGGACCATGAAAAGTTCTGAAAAATAGTAGGCCATTAAACGGTGTTGAAAAACATGAAGAGCATGAAAGGGTGTGAAAAACATGAAGAGCTGCAAAAGGTGTCAAAAATATGAGAAGCATGAAACGGTCAAAAAATAGGTGGAACATGAGACGGCGTTGAAAATCAGGAAGAGCATGAAAAGGTGTGAAAAATATGAGGTGTTTTAAAAGGTGTCAAAAATATGAGGAGCATGAAACGGTGTTGAAAAAAATGAAGATCATGAAAAGGTGTGAAAAATTGAAGAGCTTCAAAAGGTGTCACATATATGAAGAACATGAAACGGTCTGAAAAATAAGAGGAGCATGAAGCAGTGTGAAAAAAAGTAAGAGTATGAAACTGTGTTGAAAAACATGAGGAGCTTCAAAAGGTGTGAAATACATGAGGAGCATGAAACGGTCTGAAATGTAGGAGGAGCATGAAGCGTTGTTCAAAAACATGAAGAGCCTAAAAAGTGTGAAAAATATGAAGAGCTTCAAAAGTTGTCAAATATATTAGGAGCATGAAACGGTCTGAAAAATAGGAGCAGCATGAAGCGGTGTTGAAAAACATGAAGAGCCTGAAAAGGTGAGAAAAATATGAAGAGCTTCAAATCGTCTCAAAAATATCAGTAGCATGAAACGTTCTGAAAAATAGGAGCAGCAGGAAACGGTGTTGAAAAACATGGAAAGCGTGAAAATGTGTGAAAAATATGAAGAGCTTCAAAATGTGTAAAAAATAGCAGGAGCATGAAACGGTGTTCAAAAACCTGAAGAGCCTGAAAAGGTGTGAAAAATATGAAGAGCTTCAAAAGGTGTCAAAAATATGAAGAGCTTCAAAAGTTGTCATAATATGAGGAGCATGAAACAGTCTGAAAAATAGGAGGAGCATGAAATGGTGTTGAAACAATGAAGAGCCTGATAAGGTGTGAAAAATATGAAGAGCTTCAAAAGCTGTCAAAAATATGAGGAGCATGAAACGGTCTGAAAAATTGGAGGAGCATGAAGCGGAGTTGAAAAACATGAAGAGCCTGAAAGGCAGTGAAACATATTAAGTAAGAGCTTCTAAAGGTGTCAAAGTATGAGGAGCATGAAACGGTCAGAAAAATAGGAGGAGCATGAAGCGGTTTTCAAAAATATGAAGAGCCTGAAAATGTGTGAAAAATATGAAGAGCTTCCAAAGGTGTGAAAAATATGAGGAGCATGAAACGGTCTGAAATATAGGAGGAGCATGAAGCGTTGTTGTAAAACATGAAGATCTTGAAAATGTGTGAAAAATATGAAGAGCTTCAAAAGGTGTGAAAAATATAAGGAGCATGAAATGTTCTGAAAAATAGGAGGAGAATGAAGTGGTGTTGAAAAACATGAAGAGCCTGAAAATGTGTGAAAAATAAGAAGAGCTTCAAAAGGTGTCAAAAATATGAGGAGCAAGAAACGGTCTGAAAAATCGGAGGACCACGAAACGTTCTGAAAAATAGTAGGCCATTAAACGGTGTTGAAAAACAAGAAGAGCATGAAAAGGTGTGAAAAACATGAAGAGCTGCAAAAGGTGTCAAAAATATGAGGAGCATGAAACGGTAAAAAAATAGGAGGAACATGAGACGGCGTTGAAAATCAGGAAGAGAATGAAAAGGTGTGAAAAATATGAGGTGTTTTAAAAGGTGTCAAAAATATGAGGAGCATGAAACGGTGTTGAAAAAAATGAAGATCATGAAAAGGTGTGAAAAATATGAAGAGCTTCAAAAGGTGTCACATATATGAAGAACATGAAACGGTCTGAAAAATAAGAGGAGCATGAAACAGTCTGAAAAAAACTAAGAGTATGAAACTGTGTTGAAAAACATGAAGAGCTTCAAAAGGTGTGAAATACATGAGGAGCATGAAACGGTCTGAAAAGTAGGAGGAGCATGAAGCGTTGTTCAAAAACATGAAGAGCCTAAAAAGCTGTGAAAAATATGAAGAGCTTCAAAAGGTGTCAAAAATATTAGGAGCATGAAACGGTCTGAAAAATAGGAGCAGCATGAAGTGGTGTTGAAAAACATGAAGAGCCTGAAAAGGTGTGAAAAATATGAAGAGCTTCAAAAGTTGTCAAAAATATTAGGAGCATGAAACGGTCTGAAAAATAGGAGGAGCATGAAGCGGTGTTGAAAAACATGAAGAGCCTGAAAAGGTGTGAAAAATATGAAGAGCTTCAAATCGTCTCAAAAATATCAGTAGCATGAAACGTTCTGAAAAATAGGAGCAGCATGAAACGGTGTTGAAAAACATGGAAAGAGTGAAAATGTGTGAAAAATATGAAGAGCTTCAAAATGTGTAAAAAATAGCAGGAGCATGAAACGGTGTTCAAAAACCTGAAGACCCTGAAAAGGTGTGAAAAATATGAAGAGCTTCAAAAGGTGTCAAAAATATGAGGAGCATGAAACGGTCTGGAAAATAGGAGGAGCATGAAGCAGTGTTCAAAAATATGAAGAGCCTGAAAAGGTGTGAAAAATATGAAGAACTTCAAAAGGTGTCAAAAAATATGAAGAGCTTAAAAAGGTGTCATAATATGAGGAGCATGAAACAGTCTGAAAAATAGGAGGAGCATGAAATGGTGTTGAAACATTGAAGAGCCTGAAAAGGTGTGAAAAATATGAAGAGCTTCAAAAGTTGTGGAAAATATGAAGATCTTCCCAACGTGTCAAAAATGAGAGGAGCATGAAACGGTCTGAAAAATAAGAGGAGCATGAAGCGGTGTGGAATATCATGAAGAGCCTGAAAAGTTGTGAAAAATATGAAGAGCTTCAAAAGGTGTCAAAAATATGAGGAGCATGAAACGGTCTGAAAAATTGGAGGAGCATGAAGCGGTGTTGAAAAACATGAAGAGCCTGAAAAGCAGTGAAAAATATTAAGTAAGAGCTTCTAAAGGTGTCAAAGTATGAGAAGCATGAAACGGTTACAAAAATAGGAGGAGCATTATACGGTTTTCAAGAACATGCAGAGCCTGAAAATGTGTGAAAAATATGAAGAGCTTCAAAAGGTGTCAAAAATATGAGGAGCATGAAACGGTCTGAAATATAGGAGGAGCATGAAGCATTGTTGAAAACCATGAAGAGCCTGAAAATGTGTGAAAAATATGAAGAGCTTCAAAAGGTGTCAAAAATATGAGGAGCCTGAAACGATGTGAAAAATAGGAGGAGCATGAAACGGTGTTGAAAAACATGAAGAACTTCAAAAGGTGTCAAAAACATGAGGAGCATGAAACGGTCTGAAATATAGGAGGAGCATGAAACCGTGTTGAAAAACATGAAGAGCATGAAAGGGTGTCAAAAACATGAAGAGCTGCAAAAGGTGTCAAAAATATGAGGAGCATGAAACGGTGTTGAAAAAAATGAAGATCATGAAAAGGTGTGAAAAATATGAAGAGCCTCAAAAAGTGTCACATATATGAAGAACATGAAACGGTCTGAAAAATAAGAGGAGCATGAAACAGTCTGAAAAATAGTAAGAGTATGAAACTGTGTTGAAAAACATGAAGAGCTTCAAAAGGTGTGAAATACATGAGGAGCATGAAACGGTCTGAAAAGTAGGAGGAGCATGAAGCGTTGTTCAAAAACATGAAGAGCCTGAAAAGGTGTGAAAAATATGAAGAGCTTCAAAAGTTGTCAAAAATATTAGGAGCATGAAACGGTCTGAAAAATAGGAGGAGCATGAAGCGGTGTTGAAAAACATGAAGAGCCTGAAAAGGTGTGAAAAATATGAAGAGCTTCAAATCGTCTCAAAAATATCAGTAGCATGAAACGTTCTGAAAAATAGGAGCAGCAGGAAACGGTGTTGAAAAACATGGAAAGCGTGAAAATGTGTGAAAAATATGAAGAGCTTCAAAATGTGTAAAAAATAGGAGGAGCATGAAACGGTGTTCAAAAATATGAAGAGCCTGAAAAGGTGTGAAAAATATGAAGAGCTTCAAAAGGTGTCAAAAATATGAGGAGCATGAAACGGTCTGGAAAATAGGAGGAGCATGAAGCAGTGTTCAAAAATATGAAGAGCCTGAAAAGGTGTGAAAAATATGAAGAACTTCAAAAGGTGTCAAAAATATGAAGAGCTTCAAAAGGTGTCATAATATGAAGAGCATGAAACAGTCTGAAAAATAGGAGGAGCATGAAATGGTATTGAAACAATGAAGAGCCTGATAAGGTGTGAAAAGTAGGAAGAGCTTCAAAAGGTGTCAAAAATATGAGGAGTATGAAACGGTCTGAAATATTGGAGGAGCATGAAGCGGTGTTGACAAACATGAAGAGCCTGAAAGGCAGTGAAAAATATTAAGTAAGAGCTTCTAAAGGTGTCAAAGTATGAGGAGCATGAAACGGTCAGAAAAATAGGAGGAGCATGAAGCGGTTTTCAAAAATATGAAGAGCCTGAAAAGTTGTGAAAAATATGAAGAGCTTCCAAAGGTGTGAAAAATATGAGGAGCATGAAACGGTCTGAAATATAGGAGGAGCATGAAGCGTTGTTGTAAAACATGAAGAGCCTGAAAATGTGTGAAAAATATGAAGAGCTTCAAAAGGTGTGAAAAATATGAGGAGCATGAAATGTTCTGAAAAATAGGAGGAGAATGAAGTGGTGTTGAAAAACATGAAGAGCCTGAAAAGGTGTAAAAATATGAAGAGCTTCAAAAGGTGTCAAAAATATGAGGAGCAAGAAACGGTCTGAAAAATCGGAGGACCATGAAAAGTTCTGAAAAATAGTAGGCCATTAAACGGTGTTGAAAAACATGAAGAGCATGAAAGGGTGTGAAAAACATGAAGAGCTGCAAAAGGTGTCAAAAATATGAGAAGCATGAAACGGTCAAAAAATAGGTGGAACATGAGACGGCGTTGAAAATCAGGAAGAGCATGAAAAGGTGTGAAAAATATGAGGTGTTTTAAAAGGTGTCAAAAATATGAGGAGCATGAAACGGTGTTGAAAAAAATGAAGATCATGAAAAGGTGTGAAAAATATGAAGAGCTTCAAAAGGTGTCACATATATGAAGAACATGAAACGGTCTGAAAAATAAGAGGAGCATGAAGCAGTGTGAAAAAAAGTAAGAGTATGAAACTGTGTTGAAAAACATGAAGAGCTTCAAAAGGTGTGAAATACATGAGGAGCATGAAACGGTCTGAAATGTAGGAGGAGCATGAAGCGTTGTTCAAAAACATGAAGAGCCTAAAAAGTGTGAAAAATATGAAGAGCTTCAAAAGTTGTCAAATATATTAGGAGCATGAAACGGTCTGAAAAATAGGAGGAGCATGAAGCGGTGTTGAAAAACATGAAGAGCCTGAAAAGGTGAGAAAAATATGAAGAGCTTCAAATCGTCTCAAAAATATCAGTAGCATGAAACGTTCTGAAAAGTAGGAGCAGCAGGAAACGGTGTTGAAAAACATGGAAAGCGTGAAAATATGTGAAAAATATGAAGAGCTTCAAAATGTGTAAAAAATAGCAGGAGCATGAAACGGTGTTCAAAAACCTGAAGAGCCTGAAAAGGTGTGAAAAATATGAAGAGCTTCAAAAGGTGTCAAAAATATGAAGAGCTTCAAAAGTTGTCATAATATGAGGAGCATGAAACAGTCTGAAAAATAGGAGGAGCATGAAATGGTGTTGAAACAATGAAGAGCCTGATAAGGTGTGAAAAATATGAAGAGCTTCAAAAGCTGTCAAAAATATGAGGAGCATGAAACGGTCTGAAAAATTGGAGGAGCATGAAGCGGAGTTGAAAAACATGAAGAGCCTGAAAGGCAGTGAAACATATTAAGTAAGAGCTTCTAAAGGTGTCAAAGTATGAGGAGCATGAAACGGTCAGAAAAATAGGAGGAGCATGAAGCGGTTTTCAAAAATATGAAGAGCCTGAAAATGTGTGAAAAATATGAAGAGCTTCCAAAGGTGTGAAAAATATGAGGAGCATGAAACGGTCTGAAATATAGGAGGAGCATGAAGCGTTGTTGTAAAACATGAAGATCTTGAAAATGTGTGAAAAATATGAAGAGCTTCAAAAGGTGTGAAAAATATAAGGAGCATGAAATGTTCTGAAAAATAGGAGGAGAATGAAGTGGTGTTGAAAAACATGAAGAGCCTGAAAATGTGTGAAAAATAAGAAGAGCTTCAAAAGGTGTCAAAAATATGAGGAGCAAGAAACGGTCTGAAAAATCGGAGGACCACGAAACGTTCTGAAAAATAGTAGGCCATTAAACGGTGTTGAAAAACAAGAAGAGCATGAAAAGGTGTGAAAAACATGAAGAGCTGCAAAAGGTGTCAAAAATATGAGGAGCATGAAACGGTCAAAAAATAGGAGGAACATGAGACGGCGTTGAAAATCAGGAAGAGAATGAAAAGGTGTGAAAAATATGAGGTGTTTTAAAAGGTGTCAAAAATATGAGGAGCATGAAACGGTGTTGAAAAAAATGAAGATCATGAAAAGGTGTGAAAAATATGAAGAGCTTCAAAAGGTGTCACATATATGAAGAACATGAAACGGTCTGAAAAATAAGAGGAGCATGAAACAGTCTGAAAAAAACTAAGAGTATGAAACTGTGTTGAAAAACATGAAGAGCTTCAAAAGGTGTGAAATACATGAGGAGCATGAAACGGTCTGAAAAGTAGGAGGAGCATGAAGCGTTGTTCAAAAACATGAAGAGCCTAAAAAGCTGTGAAAAATATGAAGAGCTTCAAAAGGTGTCAAAAATATTAGGAGCATGAAACGGTCTGAAAAATAGGAGCAGCATGAAGTGGTGTTGAAAAACATGAAGAGCCTGAAAAGGTGTGAAAAATATGAAGAGCTTCAAAAGTTGTCAAAAATATTAGGAGCATGAAACGGTCTGAAAAATAGGAGGAGCATGAAGCGGTGTTGAAAAACATGAAGAGCCTGAAAAGGTGTGAAAAATATGAAGAGCTTCAAATCGTCTCAAAAATATCAGTAGCATGAAACGTTCTGAAAAATAGGAGCAGCATGAAACGGTGTTGAAAAACATGGAAAGAGTGAAAATGTGTGAAAAATATGAAGAGCTTCAAAATGTGTAAAAAATAGCAGGAGCATGAAACGGTGTTCAAAAACCTGAAGACCCTGAAAAGGTGTGAAAAATATGAAGAGCTTCAAAAGGTGTCAAAAATATGAGGAGCATGAAACGGTCTGGAAAATAGGAGGAGCATGAAGCAGTGTTCAAAAATATGAAGAGCCTGAAAAGGTGTGAAAAATATGAAGAACTTCAAAAGGTGTCAAAAAATATGAAGAGCTTAAAAAGGTGTCATAATATGAGGAGCATGAAACAGTCTGAAAAATAGGAGGAGCATGAAATGGTGTTGAAACATTGAAGAGCCTGAAAAGGTGTGAAAAATATGAAGAGCTTCAAAAGTTGTGGAAAATATGAAGATCTTCCCAACGTGTCAAAAATGAGAGGAGCATGAAACGGTCTGAAAAATAAGAGGAGCATGAAGCGGTGTGGAATATCATGAAGAGCCTGAAAAGTTGTGAAAAATATGAAGAGCTTCAAAAGGTGTCAAAAATATGAGGAGCATGAAACGGTCTGAAAAATTGGAGGAGCATGAAGCGGTGTTGAAAAACATGAAGAGCCTGAAAAGCAGTGAAAAATATTAAGTAAGAGCTTCTAAAGGTGTCAAAGTATGAGAAGCATGAAACGGTTACAAAAATAGGAGGAGCATTATACGGTTTTCAAGAACATGCAGAGCCTGAAAATGTGTGAAAAATATGAAGAGCTTCAAAAGGTGTCAAAAATATGAGGAGCATGAAACGGTCTGAAATATAGGAGGAGCATGAAGCATTGTTGAAAACCATGAAGAGCCTGAAAATGTGTGAAAAATATGAAGAGCTTCAAAAGGTGTCAAAAATATGAGGAGCCTGAAACGATGTGAAAAATAGGAGGAGCATGAAACGGTGTTGAAAAACATGAAGAACTTCAAAAGGTGTCAAAAACATGAGGAGCATGAAACGGTCTGAAATATAGGAGGAGCATGAAACTGTGTTGAAAAACATGAAGAGCATGAAAGGGTGTCAAAAACATGAAGAGCTGCAAAAGGTGTCAAAAATATGAGGAGCATGAAACGGTGTTGAAAAAAATGAAGATCATGAAAAGGTGTGAAAAATATGAAGAGCCTCAAAAAGTGTCACATATATGAAGAACATGAAACGGTCTGAAAAATAAGAGGAGCATGAAACAGTCTGAAAAAAAGTAAGAGTATGAAACTGTGTTGAAAAACATGAAGAGCTTCAAAAGGTGTGAAATACATGAGGAGCATGAAACGGTCTGAAAAGTAGGAGGAGCATGAAGCGTTGTTCAAAAACATGAAGAGCCTAAAAAGGTGTGAAAAATATGAAGAGCTTCAAAAGTTGTCAAAAATATTAGGAGCATGAAACGGTCTGAAAAATAGGAGCAGCATGAAGCGGTGTTGAAAAACATGAAGAGCCTGAAAAGGTGTGAAAAATATGAAGAGCTTCAAATCGTCTCAAAAATATCAGTAGCATGAAACGTTCTGAAAAATAGGAGCAGCAGGAAACGGTGTTGAAAAACATGGAAAGCGTGAAAATGTGTGAAAAATATGAAGAGCTTCAAAATGTGTAAAAAATAGGAGGAGCATGAAACGGTGTTCAAAAATATGAAGAGCCTGAAAAGGTGTGAAAAATATGAAGAGCTTCAAAAGGTGTCAAAAATATGAGGAGCATGAAACGGTCTGGAAAATAGGAGGAGCATGAAGCAGTGTTCAAAAATATGAAGAGCCTGAAAAGGTGTGAAAAATATGAAGAACTTCAAAAGGTGTCAAAAATATGAAGAGCTTCAAAAGGTGTCATAATATGAAGAGCATGAAACAGTCTGAAAAATAGGAGGAGCATGAAATGGTATTGAAACAATGAAGAGCCTGATAAGATGTGAAAAGTAGGAAGAGCTTCAAAAGGTGTCAAAAATATGAGGAGTATGAAACGGTCTGAAATATTGGAGGAGCATGAAGCGGTGTTGACAAACATGAAGAGCCTGAAAGGCAGTGAAAAATATTAAGTAAGAGCTTCTAAAGGTGTCAAAGTATGAGGAGCATGAAACGGTCAGAAAAATAGGAGGAGCATGAAGCGGTTTTCAAAAATATGAAGAGCCTGAAAAGTTGTGAAAAATATGAAGAGCTTCCAAAGGTGTGAAAAATATGAGGAGCATGAAACCGTCTGAAATATAGGAGGAGCATGAAGCATTGTTGTAAAACATGAAGAGCCTGAAAATGTGTGAAAAATATGAAGAGCTTCAAAAGGTGTGAAAAATATGAGGAGCATGAAATGTTCTGAAAAATAGGAGGAGAATGAAGTGGTGTTGAAAAACATGAAGAGCCTGAAAAGGTGTAAAAATATGAAGAGCTTCAAAAGGTGTCAAAAATATGAGGAGCAAGAAACGGTCTGAAAAATCGGAGGACCATGAAAAGTTCTGAAAAATAGTAGGCCATTAAACGGTGTTGAAAAACATGAAGAGCATGAAAGGGTGTGAAAAACATGAAGAGCTGCAAAAGGTGTCAAAAATATGAGAAGCATTAAACGGTCAAAAAATAGGTGGAACATGAGACGGCGTTGAAAATCAGGAAGAGCATGAAAAGGTGTGAAAAATATGAGGTGTTTTAAAAGGTGTCAAAAATATGAGGAGCATGAAACGGTGTTGAAAAAAATGAAGATCATGAAAAGGTGTGAAAAATATGAAGAGCTTCAAAAGGTGTCACATATATGAAGAACATGAAACGGTCTGAAAATTAAGAGGAGCATGAAGCAGTGTGAAAAAAAGTAAGAGTATGAAACTGTGTTGAAAAACATGAAGAGCTTCAAAAGGTGTGAAATACATGAGGAGCATGAAACGGTCTGAAATGTAGGAGGAGCATGAAGCGTTGTTCAAAAACATGAAGAGCCTAAAAAGTGTGAAAAATATGAAGAGCTTCAAAAGTTGTCAAATATATTAGGAGCATGAAACGGTCTGAAAAATAGGAGGAGCATGAAGCGGTGTTGAAAAACATGAAGAGCCTGAAAAGGTGAGAAAAATATGAAGAGCTTCAAATCGTCTCAAAAATATCAGTAGCATGAAACGTTCTGAAAAGTAGGAGCAGCAGGAAACGGTGTTGAAAAACATGGAAAGCGTGAAAATGTGTGAAAAATATGAAGAGCTTCAAAATGTGTAAAAAATAGCAGGAGCATGAAACGGTGTTCAAAAACCTGAAGAGCCTGAAAAGGTGTGAAAAATATGAAGAGCTTCAAAAGGTGTCAAAAATATGAAGAGCTTCAAAAGTTGTCATAATATGAGGAGCATGAAACAGTCTGAAAAATAGGAGGAGCATGAAATGGTGTTGAAACAATGAAGAGCCTGATAAGGTGTGAAAAATATGAAGAGCTTCAAAAGCTGTCAAAAATATGAGGAGCATGAAACGGTCTGAAAAATTGGAGGAGCATGAAGTGGAGTTGAAAAACATGAAGAGCCTGAAAGGCAGTGAAACATATTAAGTAAGAGCTTCTAAAGGTGTCAAAGTATGAGGAGCATGAAACGGTCAGAAAAATAGGAGGAGCATGAAGCGGTTTTCAAAAATATGAAGAGCCTGAAAATGTGTGAAAAATATGAAGAGCTTCCAAAGGTGTGAAAAATATGAGGAGCATGAAACGGTCTGAAATATAGGAGGAGCATGAAGCGTTGTTGTAAAACATGAAGATCTTGAAAATATGTGAAAAATATGAAGAGCTTCAAAAGGTGTGAAAAATATAAGGAGCATGAAATGTTCTGAAAAATAGGAGGAGAATGAAGTGGTGTTGAAAAACATGAAGAGCCTGAAAATGTGTGAAAAATAAGAAGAGCTTCAAAAGGTGTCAAAAATATGAGGAGCAAGAAACGGTCTGAAAAATCGGAGGACCACGAAACGTTCTGAAAAATAGTAGGCCATTAAACGGTGTTGAAAAACAAGAAGAGCATGAAAAGGTGTGAAAAACATGAAGAGCTGCAAAAGGTGTCAAAAATATGAGGAGCATGAAACGGTAAAAAAATAGGAGGAACATGAGACGGCGTTGAAAATCAGGAAGAGAATGAAAAGGTGTGAAAAATATGAGGTGTTTTAAAAGGTGTCAAAAATATGAGGAGCATGAAACGGTGTTGAAAAAAATGAAGATCATGAAAAGGTGTGAAAAATATGAAGAGCTTCAAAAGGTGTCACATATATGAAGAACATGAAACGGTCTGAAAAATAAGAGGAGCATGAAACAGTCTGAAAAAAACTAAGAGTATGAAACTGTGTTGAAAAACATGAAGAGCTTCAAAAGGTGTGAAATACATGAGGAGCATGAAACGGTCTGAAAAGTAGGAGGAGCATGAAGCGTTGTTCAAAAACATGAAGAGCCTAAAAAGCTGTGAAAAATATGAAGAGCTTCAAAAGGTGTCAAAAATATTAGGAGCATGAAACGGTCTGAAAAATAGGAGCAGCATGAAGTGGTGTTGAAAAACATGAAGAGCCTGAAAAGGTGTGAAAAATATGAAGAGCTTCAAAAGTTGTCAAAAATATTAGGAGCATGAAACGGTCTGAAAAATAGGAGGAGCATGAAGCGGTGTTGAAAAACATGAAGAGCCTGAAAAGGTGTGAAAAATATGAAGAGCTTCAAATCGTCTCAAAAATATCAGTAGCATGAAACGTTCTGAAAAATAGGAGCAGCATGAAACGGTGTTGAAAAACATGGAAAGAGTGAAAATGTGTGAAAAATATGAAGAGCTTCAAAATGTGTAAAAAATAGCAGGAGCATGAAACGGTGTTCAAAAACCTGAAGACCCTGAAAAGGTGTGAAAAATATGAAGAGCTTCAAAAGGTGTCAAAAATATGAGGAGCATGAAACGGTCTGGAAAATAGGAGGAGCATGAAGCAGTGTTCAAAAATATGAAGAGCCTGAAAAGGTGTGAAAAATATGAAGAACTTCAAAAGGTGTCAAAAATATGAAGAGCTTAAAAAGGTGTCATAATATGAGGAGCATGAAACAGTCTGAAAAATAGGAGGAGCATGAAATGGTGTTGAAACAATGAAGAGCCTGATAAGGTGTGAAAAATATGAAGAGCTTCAAAAGATTTCAAAAATATGAGGAGCATGAAACGGTCTGAAAAAT
Organism: Dama dama; assembly: GCF_033118175.1. Taxonomy (NCBI): domain Eukaryota; kingdom Metazoa; phylum Chordata; class Mammalia; order Artiodactyla; family Cervidae; genus Dama; species Dama dama. The sequence goes on from NW_026870876.1 coordinate 1,250,084, forward strand.
AAGAGGAGCATGAAGCGGTGTGGAATATCATGAAGAGCCTGAAAAGTTGTGAAAAATATGAAGAGCTTCAAAAGGTGTCAAAAATATGAGGAGCATGAAACGGTCTGAAAAATTGGAGGAGCATGAAGCGGTGTTGAAAAACATGAAGAGCCTGAAAAGCAGTGAAAAATATTAAGTAAGAGCTTCTAAAGGTGTCAAAGTATGAGAAGCATGAAACGGTTACAAAAATAGGAGGAGCATTATACGGTTTTCAAGAACATGCAGAGCCTGAAAATGTGTGAAAAATATGAAGAGCTTCAAAAGGTGTCAAAAATATGAGGAGCATGAAACGGTCTGAAATATAGGAGGAGCATGAAGCATTGTTGAAAACCATGAAGAGCCTGAAAATGTGTGAAAAATATGAAGAGCTTCAAAAGGTGTCAAAAATATGAGGAGCATGAAACGGTCTGAAAAATAGGAGGAGCATGAAGCGGTGTGGAAAAACATGAAGAGCCTGAAAAGTTGTGAAAAATATGAAGAGCTTCAAAAGGTGTCAAAAATATGAGGAGCATGAAACGGTCTGAAAAATAGGAGGAGCATCATACGGTTTTCAAGAACATGAAGAGCCTGAAAAGGTGTGAAAAATATGAAGAGCTTCAAAAGTTGTCAAAAATATTAGGAGCATGAAACGGTCAGAAAAATAGGAGGAGCATGAAGCGGTGTTGAAAAACATGAAGAGCCTGAAAACATGTGAAAAATAAGAAGAGCTTCAAAAGATTTCAAAAATTTAGTAGAATGAACCGGTCTGAAAAATATGAGGAGCATGAAGCGGTCTGAAAAATAGGAGGACCCGAAGCGGTGTTGAAAAACATGAAGAGCCTGAAAAGGTGTGAGAAATATGAAGAGCTTCAAAAGGTGTCAAAAATATGAGGACAATGAAACGGTCTGAAAAATACGAGGAGCATGAAGCGGTGTTGAAAAGATGAAGAGCTTGAAAAGGTGTGAAATATATGAAGAGCTTCAAAACGTGTCAATAATATGAGGAGCATGAAACGGTCTGAAAAGCAGGAGTTCCATGAAACGGTGTTCAAAAACATGAAGACGCTGAAAAGGTGTGAAATATATGAAGAGCTTCAAAAGGTGTCATAATATGAGGAGCATGAAACAGTCTGAAAAATAGGAGGAGCATCAATTGGTGTTGAAACATTGAAGAGCCTGAAAAGGTGTGAAAAATATGAAGAGCTTCAAAAGTTGTGGAAAATATGAAGATCTTCCCAACGTGTCAAAAATGAGAGGAGCATGAAACGGTCTGAAAAACAGGAGGAGCATGATGCGGTTTTGAAAAACCTGAAGAGCATTAAAAGGTGTGAAAAATATGAAGAGCTTCAAAAGGTGTGAAAAACATGAGGAGCATGAAACGGTCTGAAAAACAGGAGGAGCATGATGCGGTGTTGAAAAACCTGAAGAGCATGAAACGGTGTGAAATATATGAAGAGCTTCAAAAGGTGTCAAAAATATGAGGAGCATGAAACGATCTGAAAAATAGGAGGAGCATGAAGCGGTGTTCAAAAACAAGAATTGCCTGAAAAGGTGTGAAAAATATGAAGAGATTCAAAAGGTGTCAAAAATATGAGGAGCATGAAACGGTCTGAAAAATTGGAGGAGCATGAAGCAGTGTTGAAAAATATGAAGAGCCTGGAAAGGTGTGAAATATATGAAGAGCTTAAAAAGGCGGGAAATATATGAGGAACCTAAAACGCTCTGAGAAACAGGAGGAGAATGAATAGGTGTTGAAAAATATGAAGAGCCTGAAAAGGTGTGAAATATATGACGAGCTTAAAAAGGCGTGAAATATATGAGGAACCTGAAACTCTCTGAGAAACAGGAGGAGAATGAAGTGGTGTTGAAGAATATGAAGAGCCTGAAAAGGTGTTAAAAATATTAGGAGCCTGAAACGGTCTGAAAAATAGGAGGCGCATGAAGCGGTGTTGAAAAACTTGAAAAGCCTGAAAAGGTGTGAAAAACATGAAGAGATTCAAAAAGTGTCAAAAATATGAGGAGCATGAAAGGGTCTGAAAAATAGGAGGAGCATGAAACGGTGTTGAAAAACGTGAAGAGCCTGAAAAGAGTGAAATATATGAAGAGCTTCAAAAGGTGTCAAAAATATGAGCAACATGAAACGGTCTGAAAAATAGGAGGAGCATGAAGTGGGGTTGAAAAACATGAAGAGCCTGAAAAGTTGTGTAATATATGAAGAGCTTCAAAAGATGTGAAAAATATGAGGAGAATGATACGGGCTGAAAAAAAGGAGGAGCATGAAGCGGTGTTGAAAAACATGAACAGCCTGAAAAGTTGTGAAAAACATTAAGAGCTTCAAAAGGTGTCAAAAATATGAGGAGCATGAAACGGCCTGAAAAATAGGAGGAGCATGAAGCGGTTTTCAAAAATATGAAGAGTCTGAAAAGGTGGGGAAAATATGAGGAGCATGATACGGTCTGAAAAATAGGTGGAGCATGAAGCGGTGTTCAAAAACATGAAGAGCCTGACAGGTGTGAAAAATATGAAGAGCTTCAAAGAGTGTGAAAAATATGAGGAGCATGAAACGGTCTGAAAAAAAGGAGAAACATGAAGCGGTGCTCAAAAACATGAAGAGCCCTAAATGTGTGAAAAACATGAAGAGCTTCAAAAGGTGTCAAATATATGAGGTGTATGAAACGGTCTTAAAAATAGAAGGAGCATGAAACGGTGTTCAAAAATATGAAGAGCCCGAAAAGATGTGAAAAATATGAAGAGCTTCAAAAGGTGTCAAAAATATGAGGAGCATGAAACGGTCTGAAAAATAGGAGGAGCAAGAAGCGGTGTTGAAAAACAAGAAGAGTCTGAAAAGGTGTGAAAAATATAGAGTTTCAAAATGTTTCAAAAATATGAGGAGCATGAAACAGACTGAAAAATAGGAGGTGCATGAAGTGGTGTTCAAAAACATGAAGTGCCTGAAAAGGTGATAAATATATTAAGAGCTTCAAAATGTATCAAATATATGAGGAGCAGAAATGGTCTCAAAAATAGGAGGAGCATGAATCGGTGTTGAAAAACATGAAGAGCCTGAAAAGGTATGAAAAATATGAAGAGCTTGAAAAAGTGTCAAAAATATGAGAGCATGAAACGGTCTGAAAAATATGAGGAGCATGAAGCGGTGTTGAAAAGCATGAAGAGCCTGAAAAGGTGTAAAATATATGAAGAGCTTAAAAAGGCGTGAAATATATGAGGAACCTGAAACGCTCTGAAAAACAGGAGGAGAATGAAGCGGTGTTGAAAAATATGAAGAGCCTGAAAAGGTGTTAAATATATGAAGAGCTTCAAAAGGTGTCAAAAATTTTAGGAGCATGAAACGGTCTGAAAAATTGGAGGAGCATGAAGCGGTGTTGAAAAATATGAAGAGCCTGAAAAGGTGTGAAATATATGACGAGCTTAAAAAGGCGTGAAATATATGAGGAACCTGAAACGCTCTGAGAAACAGGAGGAGAATGAAGCGGTATTGAAAAATATGAAGAGCCTGAAAAGGTGTTAACAATAATAGGAGCCTGAAACAGTCTGAAAAATAGGAGGCGCATGAAGCGGTGTTGAAAACCTTGAAAAGCCTGAAAAGGTGTGAAAAACATGAAGAGCTTCAAGAAGTGTCAAAAATATGAGGAGCATGAAACGGCCTGAAAAATAGGAGGAGAATGAAGCGGTGTTCAAAAATATGAAGAGTCTGAAAAGGTGGGGAAATTATGAGGAGCATGATACGGTCTGAAAAATAGGTGGAGCATGAAGCGGTGTTCAAAAACATGAAGAGCCTGACAGGTGTGAAAAATATGAAGAGCTTTAAAGAGTGTGAAAAATATGAGGAGCATGAAATGGTCTGAAAAAAAGGAGAAGCATGAAGCGGTGCTCAAAAACATGAAGAGCCCTAAAAGTTGTGAAAAACATGAAGACCTTCAAAAGGTGTCAAAAATATGAGGTGTAGGAAACGGTCTTAAAAATAGAAGGAGCATGAAACGGTGTTCAAAAATAGGAAGAGCCCGAAAAGGTGTGAAAAATATGAAGAGCTTCAAAAGGTGTCAAAAATATGAGGAGCATGAAACGGTCTGAAAAATAGGAGGAGCAAGAAGCAGTGTTGAAAAACATGAAGAGCCTGAAAAGGTGTGAAAAATATAAAGAGTTTCAAAATGTTTCAAAAATATGAGGAGCATGAAACAGTCTGAAAAATAGGAGGTGCATGAAGCGGTGTTCAAAAACATGAAGAGCCTGAAAAGGTGTTAAATATATTAAGAGCTTCAAAATGTATCAAATATATGAGGAGCAGAAACGGTCTCAAAAATAGGAGGAGCATGAAGCGGTGTTGAAAAGATGAAGAGCTTGAAAAGGTGTGAAATATATGAAGAGCTTCAAAATGTGTCAATAATATGAGGAGCATGAAACGGTCTGAAAAGCAGGAGTTCCATGAAACGGTGTTCAAAAACATGAAGACGCTGAAAAGATGTGAAATATATGAAGAGCTTCAAAGGTGTCATAATATGAGGAGCATGAAACAGTCTGAAAAATAGGAGGAGCATGAAATGGTGTTGAAACATTGAAGAGCCTGAAAAGGTGTGAAAAATATGAAGAGCTTCAAAAGTTGTGGAAAATATGAAGATCTTCCCAACGTGTCAAAAATGAGAGGAGCATGAAACGGTCTGAAAAACAGGAGGAGCATGATGCGGTTTTGAAAAACTTGAAGAGCATTAAAAGGTGTGAAAAATATGAAGAGCTTCAAAAGGTGTGAAAAACATGAGGAGCATGAAACGGTCTGAAAAACAGGAGGAGCATGATGCGGTGTTGAAAAACCTGAAGAGCATGAAACGGTGTGAAATATATGAAGAGCTTCAAAAGGTGTCAAAAATATGAGGAGCATGAAACGATCTGAAAAATAGGAGGAGCATGAAGCGGTGTTCAAAAACAAGAATTGCCTGAAAAGGTGTGAAAAATATGAAGAGATTCAAAAGGTGTCTAATATTTGAGGAGCATGAAACGGTCTGAAAAATAGGAGGAGCATGAAGCGGTGTTGAAAAACATGAAGAGTCTGAAAAGGTATGAAATATATGAAGAGCTTAAAAAGGCGTGAAATGTATATGGAACCTGAAACGCTCTGAAAAACAGGTGGAGAATGAAGCGGTGTTGAAAAATATGAAGAGCCTGAAAAGTTGTGAAATATATGAAGAGCTTCAAAAGGTGTCAAAAATTTTAGGAGCATGAAACGGTCTGAAAAATTGGAGGAGCATGAAGCGGTGTTCAGAAATATGAAGCGCCTGAAAAGGTGGGAAAAATATGAGGAGCATGATACGGTCTGAAAAATAGGAGGAGCATGAAGCGGTGTTGAAAAACATGAAGAGTCTGAAAAGGTGTGAAAAATATGAAGAGCTTCAAAAAGTGTCAAAAATATGAGGAGCAGGAAACGGTCTGAAAAATAGGAGGCGCATAAAGCGGTGTTGAAAAACTTGAAAAGCCTGAAAAGGTGTGAAAAACATGAAGAGCTTCAAAGTGTCAAAAATAAGAGGAGCATGAAACGGTCTGAAAAATAGGAGGAGCATGAAACGGTGTTGAAAAACATGAAGAGCCTGAAAAGAGTGAAATATATGAAGAGCTTCAAAAGGTGTCAAAAATATGAGGAACATGAAACGGTCTGAAAAATAGGTGGAGCATGAAGCGGTGCTGAAAAACATGACGAGCCTGAAAAAGTGTGAAATATATGAAGAGCTTCAAAAGATGTGAAAAATATGAGGAGAATGATATGGGGTGAAAAGAAGGAGGAGCATGAAGCGGTGTTGAAAAACATGAACAGCCTGAAAAGTTGTGAAAAACATGAAGAGCTTCAAAAGGTGTCAAAAATATGAGGAGCATGAAAGCCAGAAAAATAGGAGGAGCATGAAGCGGTGTTCAGAAATATGAAGCGCCTGAAAAGGTGGGAAAAATATGAGGATCATGAAACGGTTTGAAAAATAGTTGGAGCATGAAGTGGTGTTGAAAAACTTGAAGAGCCTGAAAAGGTGTTAACAATATTAGGAGCCTAAAACGGTCTGAAAAATAGGAGGCGCATAAAGCGGTGTTGAAAAACTTGAAAAGCCTGAAAAGGTGTGAAAAACATGAAGAGCTTCAAGAAGTGTCAAAAATATGAGGAGCATGAGACGGTCTGAAAAATAGGAGGAGCATGAAACGGAGTTGAAAAACATGAAGAGCCTGAAAAGATTGAAATATATGAAGAGCTTCAAAAGGTGTCAAAAATATGAGGAACATGAAACGGTCTGAAAAATAGGAGGAGCATGAAGCGGTGTTCAGAAATATGAAGCGCCTGAAAAGGTGGGAAAAATATGAGGAGCATGATACGGTCTGAAAAATAGGTGGAGCATGAAGCGGTGTTCACATGAAGAGCCTGAAAAGGTGTGAAAAATATGAAGAGCTTGAAAAAGTGTCAAAAATATGAGGAGCATGAAACGGTGTTGAAAAACATGAAGAGCCTGAAAAGAGTGAAATAAATGAAGAGCTTCAAAAGGTGTCAAAAATATGAGGAGCATGAAACGGTCTGAAAAATAGGTGGAGCATGAAGGGTGATGAAAAACATGAAGAGCCTGAAAAAGTGTGAAATACATGAAGAGCTTCAAAGGTGTTAAAATTTGAGGAGCATGATACGGTCTGAAAAATAGGAGGAGCATGAAGCGGTGTTGAAAAACATGAAGACTCTGAAAAGGTGTGAAAAATATGAAGAGCTTCAAAAAGTGTCAAAAATATGAGGAGCATGAAACGGTCTGAAAAATAGGAGGAGCATGAAACGGTGTTGAAAAACATGAAGAGCCTGAAAAGAGTGAAATATATGAAGAGCTTCAAAAGGTGTCAAAAATATGAGGAACATGAAACGGTCTGAAAAATAGGAGGAGCATGAAGCGGTGTTCAGAAATATGAAGCGCCTGAAAAGGTGGGAAAAATATGAGGAGCATGATACGGTCTGAAAAATAGGTGGAGCATGAAGCGGTGTTCAAAAGAAGATCCTGAAAAGGTGTGAAAAATATGAAGAGCTTAAAAAAGTGTCAAAAATATGATGAGCATGAAACGGTGTTGAAAAACATGAAGAGCCTGAAAAGAGTGAAATAAATGAAGAGCTTCAAAAGGTGTCAAAAATATGAGGAGCATGAAACGGTCTGAAAAATAGGTGGAGCATGAAGGGTGATGAAAAACATGAAGAGCCTGAAAAAGTGTGAAATACATGAAGAGCTTCAAAAGTGTTAAAATTTGAGGAGCATGATACGGTCTGAAAAATAGGAGGCGCATGAAGCGGTGTTGAAAAACTTGAAAAGCCTGAAAAGGTGTGAAAAACATGAAGAGCTTCAAAAAGTATCAAAAATATGAGGAGCATGATACGGTCTGAAAAATAGGAGGAGCATGAAACGGTGTTGAAAAACATGAAGAGCCTGAAAAGAGTGAAATATATGAAGAGCTTCAAAAGGTGTCAAAAATATGAGGAACATGAAACGGTCTGAAAAATAGAAGGAGCATGAAGCGGGGTTGAAATACTTGAAGAGCCTGAAAAGGTGTGAAAAATATGAAGAGCCTGAAAAGAGTGAAATATATGAAGAGCTTCAAAAGGTGTCAAAAATATGAGGAGCATGAAACGATCTGAAAAATAGGTGGGTCATGAAGCGGTGTTGAAAAACTTGAAGAGCCTGAAAAGGTGTTAAAAATATTAGGAGCATGAAACGGTCTGAAAAATAGGTGGAGCATGAAGCGGTGCTGAAAAACATGACGAGACTGAAAAAGTGTGAAATATATGAAGAGCTTCAAAAGGTGTTAAAATTTGAGGAGCATGATACGGTCTGAAAGATAGGAGGAGCATGAAGCGGTGTTGAAAAATATGAAGAGCCTGAAAAGGTGTTAAAAATATTAGGAGCATGAAACGGTCTGAAAAATAGGTGGAGCATGAAGTGGTGTTGAAAACCTTGAAGAGCCTGAAAAGGTGTTAACAATATTAGGAGCCTGAAACAGTCTGAAAAATAGGAGGCGCATGAAGCGGTGTTGAAATACTTGAAAAGCCTGAAAAGGTGTGAAAAACATGAAGAGCTTCAAAAAGTATCAAAAATATGAGGAGCATGAAACGGTCTGAAAAATAGGAGGAGCATGAAACGGTGTTGAAAAACATGAAGAGCCTGAAAAGAGTGAAATATATGAAGAGCTTCAAAAGGTGTCAAAAATATGAGGAACATGAAACGGTCTGAAAAATAGGAGGAGCATGAAGCGGGGTTGAAAAACATGAAGAGCCTGAAAAGTTGTGTAATATATGAAGAGCTTCAAAAGATGTGAAAAATATGAGGAGAATGATACGGGCTGAAAAGAAGGAGGAGCATGAAGCGGTGTTGAAAAACATGAACAGCCTGAAAAGGTGTGAAAAACATGAAGAGCTTCAAAAGGTGTCAAAAATATGAGGAGCATGAAACGGCCAGAAAAATAGGAGGAGCATGAAGCGGTGTTCAGAAATATGAAGCGCCTGAAAAGGAGGGAAAAATATGAGGAGCATGATACGGTCTCAAAAATAGGTGGAGCATGAAGCGCTGTTCACATGAAGAGCCTGAAAAGGTGTGAAAAATATGAAGAGCTTAAAAAAGTGTCAAAAATATGAGGAGCATGAAACGGTGTTGAAAAACATGAAGAGCATGAAAAGAGTGAAATAAAGGAAGAGCTTCAAAAGGTGTCAAAAATATGAGGAGCATGAAACGGTCTGAAAAATAGGTGGAGCATGAAGCGGTGCTGAAAAACATGACGAGACTGAAAAAGTGTGAAATATATGAAGAGCTTCAAAAGATGTGAAAAATATGAGGAGAATGATACGGGCTGAAAAGAAGGAGGAGCATGAAGCGGTGTTGAAAAACATGAACAGCCTGAAAAGGTGTGAAAAACATGAAGAGCTTCAAAAGGTGTCAAAAATATGAGGAGCATGAAACGGCCAGAAAAGTAGGTGGAGCATGAAGCGGTGTTCACATGAAGAGCCTGAAAAGGTGTGAAAAATATGAAGAGCTTAAAAAAGTGTCAAAAATATGACGAGCATGAAACGGTATGAAAAATAGAGGGAACATGAAGCGGTGTTGAAATACTTGAAGAGCCTGAAAAGGTGTTAAAAATATTAGGAGCATGAAACGGTCTTAAAAATAGGTGGAGCATGAAGCGGTTGTGAAAAACATGAAGAGCCTGAAAAGGTGTGAAATATATTAAGAGCTTCAAAAGGTGTGAAAAATATGAGGAGCATGAAACGGTATGAAAAATAGAGGGAACATGAAGCGGTGTTGAAATACTTGAAGAGCCTGAAAAGGTGTGAAAAACATGAAGAGCATGAAAAGAGTGAAATAAATGAAGAGCTTCAAAAGGTGTCAAAAATATGAGGAGCATGAAACGGTCTGAAAAATAGGTGGAGCATGAAGCGGTGCTGAAAAACATGACGAGACTGAAAAAGTGTGAAATATATGAAGAGCTTCAAAAGGTGTTAAAATTTGAGGAGCATGATACGGTCTGAAAGATAGGAGGAGCATGAAGCGGTGTTGAAAAACATGAAGAGCCTGAAAAGGTGTTAACAATATTAGGAGCAAGAAACGGTCTGAAAAATAGGTGGAGCATGAAGTGCTGTTGAAAAACTTGAAGAGCCTGAAAATGTGTTAACAATATGAGGAGCCTGAAACAGTCTGAAAAATAGGAGGCGCATGAAGCGGTGTTGAAAAACTTGAAAGGCCTGAAAAAGTGTGAAAAACATGAAGAGCTTCAAAAAGTATCAAAAATATGAGGAGCATGAAACGGTGTTGAAAAACATGAAGAGCATGAAAAGAGTGAAATAAATGAAGAGCTTCAAAAGGTGTCAAAAATATGAGGAGCATGAAACGGTCTGAAAAATAGGTGGAGCATGAAGGGTGATGAAAAACATGAAGAGTCTGAAAAGGTGTGGAAAATATGAAGAGCTTCAAAAAGTGTCAAAAATATGAGGAGCAGGAAACGGTCTGAAAAATAGGAGGCGCATAAAGCGGTGTTGAAAAACTTGAAAAGCCTGAAAAGGTGTGAAAAACATGAAGAGCTTCAAAAAGTGTCGAAAATATGAGGAGCATGAAACGGTCTGAAAAATAGGAGGAGCATGAAACGGTGTTGAAAAATATGAAGAGCCTGAAAAGAGTGAAATATATGAAGAGCTTCAAAAGGTGTCAAAAATATGAGGAACATGAAACGGTCTGAAAAATAGGGGGAGCATGAAGCGTGGTTGAAAAACATGAAGAGCCTGAAAAGTTGTGTAATATATGAAGAGCTTCAAAAGATGTGAAAAATATGAGGAGAATGATACGGGCTGAAAAGAAGGAGGAGCATGAAGCGGTGTTGAAAAACATGAACAGCCTGAAAAGGTGTGAAAAACATGAAGAGCTTCAAAAGGTGTCAAAAATATGAGGAGCATGAAACGGCCAGAAAAGTAGGTGGAGCATGAAGCGGTGTTCACATGAAGAGCCTGAAAAGGTGTGAAAAATATGAAGAGCTTAAAAAAGTGTCAAAAATATGACGAGCATGAAACGGTATGAAAAATAGAGGGAACATGAAGCGGTGTTGAAATACTTGAAGAGCCTGAAAAGGTGTTAAAAATATTAGGAGCATGAAACGGTCTTAAAAATAGGTGGAGCATGAAGCGGTTGTGAAAAATATGAAGAGCCTGAAAAGGTGTGAAATATATTAAGAGCTTCAAAAGGTGTGAAAAATATGAGGAGCATGAAACGGTATGAAAAATAGAGGGAACATGAAGCGGTGTTGAAATACTTGAAGAGCCTGAAAAGGTGTGAAAAATATAAAGAGCCTGAGAAGAGTGAAATATATGAAGAGCTTCAAAAGGTGTCAAAAATATGAGGAGCATGAAACGGTCTGAAAAATAGGTGGAGCATGAAGCGGTGCTGAAAAACATGACGAGACTGAAAAAGTGTGAAATATATGAAGAGCTTCAAAAGGTGTTAAAATTTGAGGAGGATGATACGGTCTGAAAGATAGGAGGAGCATGAAGCGGTGTTGAAAAACATGAAGAGCCTGAAAAGGTGTTAACAATATTAGGAGCAAGAAACGGTCTGAAAAATAGGTGGAGCATGAAGTGGTGTTGAAAAACTTGAAGAGCCTGAAAATGTGTTAACAATATGAGGAGCCTGAAATAGTCTGAAAAATAGGAGGCGCATGAAGCGGTGTTGAAAAACTTGAAAAGCCTGAAAAGGTGTGAAAAACATGAAGAGCTTCAAAAAGTATCAAAAATATGAGGAGCATGAAACGGTCTGAAAAATAGGAGGAGCATGAAGCGGTGTCAAAAACATGAAGAGCCTGAAAAGGTGTGAAAAATATGAAGAAATGCAAAAGGTGTCAAAAATATGAGGAGCATGAAACAGTCTGCCAAAAAGGAGGAGAATGAAACGGTGTTGTAAAACATGAAGAGCCTGAAAAGGTGTGAAAAACATGAAGAGCTTCAAAAGGTGTCAAAAATATGAGGAGCATGAAGCGGTGTTGCAAAGATGAAGAGCATGAAAAGGTGTGAAAATCATGAAGAGTTTCAAAAGGTGTCAAAAATATGAGGAGAATGAAAAGGTCTCAAAAATAGGAGGAGCATGAAGCGGTGTTGAAAAACATGAAGAGCATGAAAAGGTGTGCACAATATGTAGAGCTTCAAAATGTGTTAAAAATATGTGGAGCAGGAAAAGGTCTGAAACATAGGAGGAGCATAAAGCGGTGTTGAAAAACATGAAGTGCCTGAAATTGTGTGAAAAATATGAAAAGCTTCAAAAGGTGTCAAATATATGAAGAGCATGAAACCTTCTGAAAAATTGGAGGAGCATGAAGCTGTGTTGAAAAACATGAAGAGCCTGAAAAGGTGTGAAAAATATGAAGAGCTTCAAAAGGTGTAAAAAATATGAGGAGCATGAAACGGTCTGAAAAATAGGAGGAGCATGAAGCTGTGTTGAAAAACATGAAGAGCCTAAAAAGGTGTAAAAATATATGAAGAGCTTCAAAAGGTGTGAAAAATATGCAGAGCATGAAACGGTCTGAAATATAGATGGAGCATGAAGCGGTGTTGGAAAATATGAAGACCCTGAAAAAGTGTGAAATATATGAAGAGCTTCAAAAGGAGTGAAAAATATGAGGAGCATGAAACGGTCTGAAAAATGGGAGGAGCATGAAGCTTTGTTGAAAAACATGAAGAGCCTGAAAAGGTGTGAAAAATATGAAGAGCTTCAAAAGGTGTGAAAAATATGCAGAGCATGAAACGGTCTGAAATATAGATGGAGCATGAAGCGGTGTTGGAAAATATGAAGACCCTGAAAAAGTGTGAAATATATGAAGAGCTTCAAAAGGTGTGAAAAATAAGAGGAGCATGAATCGGTCTGAAAAATAGGAGGAGCATCAAGTGGTGTTGAAAAACATGAAGAGCCTGAAAAGGTGTGAAAAATATGAAGAGCTTCAAACCGTGTCAAAATTATGAGGAGCATGAAACGGTCTGAAAATTAGGAGGAGCAAGAAGTGGTGTTGAAAAACCTGAAGAGCCTGAAAATTTGTGAAATATATGAAGAGCTTCAAAACGCGTGAAATATATGAGGAACATAAAACGATCTGATAAATAGGAGGAGCATGAAGCGTTGTTGAAAAACATGAAGATCCTGAAAAGGTGTGAAATATATGAAGAGCTTCAAAACGCGTGAAATATATGAGGAACATAAAACGCTCTGAAAAATAGGAGGAGCATGAAGCGGTGTTGAAAAACATGAAGAGCCTGAAAAGGTGTGAAAAATATGAAGAGCTTCAAAAGGTGTCAAAAATATGAGGAGCATGAAACGGTCTGAAAAATAGGAGGAGCATGAAGCTGTGTTGAAAAACATGAAGAGCCTAAAAAGGTGTAAAAAATATGAAGAGCTTCAAAAGGTGTGAAAAATATGCAGAGCATGAAACGGTCTGAAATATAGATGGAGCATGAAGTGGTGTTGGAAAATATGAAGACCCTGAAAAAGTGTGAAATATATGAAGAGCTTCAAAAGGTGTGAAAAATATGAGGAGCATGAAACGGTCTGAAAAATGGGAGGAGCATGAAGCTTTGTTGAAAAACATGAAGAGCCTGAAAAGGTGTGAAAAATATGAAGAGCTTCAAAAGTTGTGAAAAATATGCAGAGCATGAAACGGTCTGAAATATAGATGGAGCATGAAGCGGTGTTGGAAAATATGAAGACCCTGAAAAAGTGTGAAATATATGAAGAGCTTCAAAAGGTGTGAAAAATACGAGGAGCATGAAACGGTCTGAAAAAGAGGAGGAGCATCAAGTGGTGCTGAAAAACATGAAGAGCCTGAAAAGTTGTGAAAAATATGAAGAGCTTCAAAAGGTGTCAAAATTATGAGGAGCATGAAACGGTCTGAAAATTAGGATGAGCAAGACGTGGTGTTGAAAAACCTGAAGAGCCTGAAAATTTGTGAAATATATGAAGAGCTTCAAAACGCGTGAAATATATGAGGAACATAAAACGATCTGATAAATAGGAGGAGCATGAAGCGTTGTTGAAAAACATGAAGATCCTGAAAAGGTGTGAAATATATGAAGAGCTTCAAAACGCGTGAAATATATGAGGAACATAAAACGCTCTGAAAAATAGGAGGAGCATGAAGCGGTGTTGAAAAACATGAAGAGCCTGAAAAGGTGTGAAATATATGAAGAGCTTCAAAACGCGTGAAATATATGAGGAACATAAAATGCTCTGAAAAATAGGAGGAGCATGAAGCGGTGTGAAAAACATGAAGAACCTGAAAAGGTGTGAAATATATGAAGAGCTTCAAAACGCCTGAAATATATGAGGAACATATAACGCTCTGAAAAATAGGAGGAGCATGAAGCTGTGTTGAAAAACATGAAGAGCCTGAAAAGGTGTGAAATATATGAAGAGCTTCAAAACACGTGAAATATGAGGAACATAAAACGCTCTGAAAAATAGGAGGAGCATGAAACGGTGTAGAAAAACATGAAGAGCCTGAGAAGGTGTGAAAAATATGAAGAGGTTCAAAAGGTGTCAATAATAGGAGGTGCATGAACAGTGAAAAATAGGAGGAGCATGAAACGGTCTGAAAAATAGAAGGAGCATGAAGCGGTGTTGAAAAACATGAAGAGCCTGAGAAGGTTTGACAAATATGAAGAGCTTCAATAGCTGTCATAAATATGAGAAGCATGAAACGGTCTCAAAAATAGGAGGAGCATGAAGCGGTGTTCAAAAACATGGAGAGCCTGAAAAGGTATGAAAAATATGAAGAGCTTCAAAAGGTTTCAAAAATATGAGGAGCATGAAACGGTCTGAAAAATAGGAGGAGCATGAAATGGTGTTCAAAAACATGAAGAGCCTGGAAAGGTGTGAAGAATATGAAGAGCCTCAAAAGGTGTCAAATATATGCAGAGCATGAAACGGTCTGAAAAATAGGAGCAGCATGAAATGGTGTTCAAAAACCTGAAGAGCCTGAAAAGGTGTGAAAAACATGAAGAGCTTCAAAAGGTGTCAAAAATATGAGGAGCATGAAACGGTCTGAAAAATATGAGGAGCATGAAATTGTGTTCAAAAACCTGAAGAGCCTGAAAAGGTGTGAAAAATATGAAGAGCTTCAAAAGGTGTGAAATACATGATGAGCATGAAACGGTCTGAAGAATAGGAGGAGCTTGAAGCGGTGTTAAAAATATGAAGAGCCCGAAAAGGTAAGAAAAATATGAAGAGCTTCAAAAGTTGTCAAAAATATGAGGAGCATGAAACGATCTCAAAAAAAGGAGGAGCGTGAAGCGGTATTGAAAAACATGAAGAGCCTGAAAACGTGTGAAAAATATGAGGAGTTCAAAATGTTTCAAAAATATGAGGAGCATGAAACGCTCTGAAAAATAGGAGAAGCATGAAGTTCTGTGGAAAAACATGAAGAGCCTGAAAAGGTGTGACAAATATAAAGACTTTCAAAAGGTGTCAATAATATGAGGAGCATGAAACGGTCTGAAAAATAGAAGGAGCATGAAGCGGTGACAAAAATTTGAAGAGCCTGAAAAGGTATGAAAAATAAGAAGAGCCTCAAAACGTGTCAAAAATATGAGGAGCATGAAACGGTCTGAAAAATAGGAGCAGCATGAAATTATGTTCAAAAACATGAAGATCCTGAAAAGGTCTGAAAAATATGAAGAGCTTCAAAAGGTGTGAAATACATGAGGAGCATGAAACGGTCTGAAAAATCGGAGTAGCATGAAGCTGTGCTCAAACACATGAAGAGCCTGAAAAGGTGTGAAAAATATGAAGAGCTTCAAAAAATGTCAAAAATATGAGGAGCATGAAACGGTCTGAAAAACAGGATGAGCATGAAGCAGTGTTCAAAAACATGAAGAGCCTGAAAAGGTATGAAAAATATGAAGAGCTTCTAAAGGTGTGAAAAATATGAGGAGCATGAAACGGTCTCAAAATAGGAGGAGCATGAAACGGCCTGAAAAATAGGAGGAGCATGAAACGGTGTTCAAAAACATGAAGAGCCAGAAAAGGTGTGAAAAATATGAGGAGCATGAAACGCTCTGAAAAATAGGAGAAGCATGAAGTTCTGTGGAAAAACCTGAAGAGCCTGAAAAGTTGTGAAAAATATGAAGAGCTTCAAAAAGTGTCAATTATAAGAGGTGCATGAAACGATATGAAAAAAAGGAGAGGCATGAAACGGTGTGAAAAACAGGAGGAGCATGAAGCGGTGTTGAAAAACATGAAGAGCCTGAAAAGGTGTGATAAATATAAAGACTTTCAAAAGGTGTCAATAATATGAGGAGCATGAAACGGTCTGAAAAATAGGAGGAGCATGAAGCGGTGACAAAAATTTGAAGAGCCTGAAAAGGTATGATAAATAAGAAGAGCCTCAAAACGTGTCAAAAATATGAGGAGCATGAAACGGTCTTGAAAAACATGAAGAGCCAGAAAAGGTGTGAAAAATATGAAGAGCTTCGAAAGGTGTGAAAAATATGAGGAGCATGAAACGGTCTGAAGAATAAGAGGAGCAAGAAGCGGTGATGAAAAACATGAAGAGCCTGAAAAGGTTTGAAAAATATCAGGAGCTTCAAAAGGTGTGAAAAATATGAGGAGCATGAAACGGTCTGAAAAATCGGAGGAGCATGAAGCTGTGCTCAAACACATGAAGAGCCTGAAAAGGTGTGAAAAATATGAAGAGCTTCAAAAGCTGTCAAAAATATGAGGAGCATGAAACGGTCTGAAAAATAGGAGGAGCATGAAACGGTGTTGAAAAATATGAAGAGCCTGAAAAGGTGTGAAATATATGTATAGGTTCAGAACGTGTCAAAAATATGAGGAGCATGAAACGATCTGAAAAATAGGAGAAGATTGAAGCGGTGTTGAAAAACATGAAGAGTCTGAAAAGTTGTGAAAAATATGAAGAGCTTCAAAGGTGTCAAAAATGTGAGGAGGATGAAATGGTGTTCAAAAACATGAAGAGCCTGAAAAAGTGTGAAAAATATGAACAGCTTAAAAAGGTGTCAAAAATATGAGGAGCTTGAAAAGGGTTCAAAAACATGAAGAGTATGAAAATGTATGAAACATATGAAGAGTTTCAAATGGTGTCAAAAATATGAGAGCATGAAATGGTCTGAAAAATAGGAGGAGCATGAAATGGTGTTCAAAAACATGAAGAGACTGAAACCTTGAAAAATATGAAGAGCTTCAAAAGGTGTGGAAAATATGAGGAGCATGAAACGGTCTGAAAAATAGGAGGAGCATGAAACTGTGATGAAAAATATGAAGAGCCTGAAAAGGTGTGAAATACATGAATAGGTTCAGAACGTGTCAAAAATATGAGGAGCATGAAACGGTCTGAAAAATAGGAGGAGAATGAAGCGGTGTTGAAAAACATGAAGAGCCTGAAAAGGTGTGAAAAATATGAAGAGCTTCAAAAGGTGTCAAAAATATGAGGAGCATGAAACGGTCTGAAAAATAGGAGGAGCATGAAAAGGTGTTCAAAACATGAAGAGCCTGAAAATGTGTGAAAAATATGAAGAGCTTCAAAAGGTGTGAAAAATATGAGGAGCATGAAGTGGTGTTCAAAAACATGAAGAGCTTGAATAGGTGTGAAATATACGAAGAGCTTCAAAAGGTGTGAAAAATAGGAGGAGCATGAAGCGGTTTTCAAAAACATGAAAAGCCTGAAAAGGTGTGAACTATATGAAAAGCTTCAAAAGGTGTCAAAAATATGAGGAGCATGAAACGCTCTGAAAATAGGAGGAGGATGAAACCGTGTTGAAAAACATGAAGAGCATGAAAAGGTGTGAAAAATATGAAGAGTTTCAAAAGGTGTCAAAAATATGAGGAGCATGAAACTGTCTGAAAAATAGGAGGAGCATGAAATGGAGTTCAAAAACATGAAGAGACTGAAAACCTGGGAAAATTATTAAGAGCTTCAAAAGGTGTGAAAAATATGAAGAGCTTCAAAAGGTGTGAAAAATATGAGGAGCATGAAACGGTCTGAAATATAGGAGGAGAATGAAACTGTGTTGAAAAATATGAAGAGCCTGAAAAGGTGTGAAATGTATGTATAGGTTCAGAACGTGACAAAAATATGAGGAGCATGAAATGATCTGAAAAATAGGAGAAGATTGAAGCGGTGTTGAAAAACATGAAGAGCCTGAAAAGGTGTGAAAAATATGAAGAGCGTCAAAAGGTGTCAAAAATATGAGGACCATGAAACGGTCTGAAAAATAGGAGGAGCATGAAAAGGTGTTCAAAAACATGAAGCGCCTGAAAATGTGTGAAAAATATGAAGAGCTTCAAAAGGTGTGAAAAATATGAGGAGCATGAAGAGGTGTTCAAAAACATGAAGTGCTTGAAAAGGTATGAAATATACTAAGAGCTTCAAAAGGTGTGAAAAATAGGAGGCGCAAAAAGCGGTGTTCAAAAACATGAAAAGCCTGATAAGGTGTGAAATATATGAAGAGCTTCAAAAGGTGTCAAAGTATGAGGAGCATGAAACGGTCTGAAAATAGGAGGAGGATGAAAGGGTGTTGAAAAACATGAAGAGCAAGAAAAGGTGTGAAAAATATGAAGAGCTTCAAAAGGTGTCAAAAATATGAGGAGCATGAAACGGTCTGAAAAATAAGAGGAGCACAAATCGGTGTTTAAAAACATGAAGAGCCTGAAAAGGTGTGAAAAATATGAAGAGCTTCAAAAGGTGTCAAAAATATGAGGAGCATGAAACGGTCTGAAAAATAGGAGGAGCATGAAACGGTGTTGAAAAATATGAAGAGCCTGAAAATGTGTGAAATATAGGAAGAGGTTCAAAAGGTGTCAAAAATATGAGGAGCTTGAAACGGCCTGAAAAATAGGAGGAGAATGAAGAGGAGATGAAAAACATGAAGAGCCTGAAAAGGTTTGAAAAATATGAAGAACTTCAAAAGGTGTCAAAAATAAGAGGAGCATGAAACGGTGTGAAAAATAGGAGGAGCATGAAACGGTGTTGAAAAACATGAAGAGCCTGGAATGGTGGGAAAAATATGAAGAGCCTCAAAACGTGTGAGAAATATGAGGGGCATGAAACGGTCTGAAAAATAGGAGGAGCATGAAACGGTGACCAAAAACATGAAGACTCTGAAAAGGTGTGAAAAATATGAAGAGCTTCAAAAGTGTCAAAAATATGAGGAGCATGGAACGGTCTGAAAAATAGGAGGAGCATGAAGGGTAGTTGAAAAACATGAAGAGCCTGAAAAGGTGTGAAAAACATGAAGAGATTGAAAAGGTGTGAAATATATGAAGAGCTTCAAAAGGTGTCAAAAATAGGAGGAGCATGAAACGGTCTGAAAAATAAGAGGTGCATGAAGCGATGTTCAAAAACATGAAGATCCTGAAAAGGTGTGAAATAAATGAAGAGCTTTAAAAGGTGTCAAAAATGTGAGGAGCATGAAACGGTCTGAAATATAAGAGGAGAATGAAGCGGTGTTGAAAAGCATGAAGAGCCTGAAAAGGTGTGAAATATATGAAGAGCTTCACAAGGTGTCAAAAATATGAGGAGCATGAATCGGTCTGAAAAACAGGAGGAGCATGAAGCGGTCTTGAAGGACATGA
This sequence comes from Dama dama, assembly GCF_033118175.1. Taxonomy (NCBI): domain Eukaryota; kingdom Metazoa; phylum Chordata; class Mammalia; order Artiodactyla; family Cervidae; genus Dama; species Dama dama. The sequence goes on from NW_026870876.1 coordinate 1,269,220, forward strand.
AGAGCCTGAAAAGGTGTGAAAAGTATGAAGAGCTTCAAAAAAGTGTCAAAAATATGAGGAGCATGAAACGGTCTAAAAAATAAGAGGAGCATGAAGCAGTGTTGAAAAACTTGAAGAGCCTGACAAGGTGTGAAAAATAGGAGGAGCTTCAAAATGTGTCAAAAATATGAGGAGCATGAAACGGTCTGAAAAATAGAAGGAGCATGAAGTGGTGTTGAAAAATATGAAGAGCCTGAAAAGGTGTGAAAAATATGAAGAGCTTCAATGGTGTCAAAAATATGAGGAGCATCAAACGGGCTGAAAAATAGGTGGAGCATGAAACGGTGTTGAAGAACATCAAGAGCCTGAAAAGGTGTGAAAATTATGAAGAGCTTCAAATGGTGTGAAAAATATGAGGAGCATGAAACGGTCTGCAAAATAGGAGGAGAATGAAAAGGTGTTCAAAAACATGAAGAGCCCGGAAAGGTGTGAAAAATATGAAGAGCTTCAAAATGTGTGAAAAATATGAGGAGCATGAAACGGTCTGAAATATAGCAGGAGCATGAAACGGTGTAGAAAAACATGAAAAGAATGAAAAGGTGTCAAAAATATGAAGAGTTTCAAAAGGAGTAAAAAATGTGAGGAGCAAGAAAAGGTCTGACAAATAGGAGGAGCATGAAACGGTGTTGAAAACATGAAGAGCATGAAAAGGTGTGAAATATAGGAGGAGCATGAAGCGGTGTTCAGAAACATGAAGAGCCTTAAACGGTGTGAAATATAATAAGAGCTTCTAAAGGTGTCAAAAATAAGAGGAGCATGAAACAGTCTCAACATAGGAGGAGCATGAAACGGTGTTGAAAAGCATGAAGAGCCTGAAAATATGTGAAAAATATGGAGAGCTTCAAAAGGTGTCAGAAATATGAGGAGCATGAAACGGTCTGAAAAATAGGAGGAGCATGAAACGGTGTTGAAAAACATGAAGAGCCTTAAAACTTGTGAAAAATATGAAGAGCTTCAAAAGGTGTGAAAAATATGAAGAGCTTCAAAATGTGTCAAAAATATGAGGAGCATGAAACCGTCTGAAAAATAGGAGGAGGATGAAGCAATGTTGAAAAACATGAAGAGTCTGAAAAGGTGTGAAATATGTGAAGAGCTTCAAAAGGTGTCAGAAATATGAGGAACAGGAAATGGTCTGAAAACTAGGAGGAGCATGAAACGATGTTGAAAAACCTGAAGAACAGGAAAAGGTGAGAAATATATCAAGAGCTTCAAAAGGTGTGAAAAATATGAGGAGCATGAAACGGTCTGAAAAATAGGAGGAGCATTAAACGGTGTTCAAAAACATGAAGAGCCTGAAAATGTGTGAAAAATATTAAGAGCTTCAAAAGGTGTGAAAAATATGAGGAGCCTGAAGTGGTGTTCAAAAACATGAAGAGCTTGAAAAGGTTTGAAATTTTTGAAGATCTTCAAAAGGTGTGAAAAATAGGAGGAGCATGAATCGGTGTTCAAAAACACGAAGAGCCTGAAAAGGTGTGAAATATATGAAGAGCTTCAAAAGGTGTCAGAAATATGAGGAGCATGAAACAGTCTGAAAAATAGGAGGACCGTGAAATGGTGTTGAAAAACAAGAAGAGCCTGAAATGGTGTGAAAAATATGAAAAGCTTCAACAGGTGTGTAAAATATGAGGAGCATGAAACGGTCTGAAAAATACGAGGAGCATGAAGCTTTGTTGACAAAAATGAAGAACCTGAAAAGGTGTGAAAAATATGAAGAGATTCAAAAAGTGTCAAAAATTTGAGAAGCATGAAACGGTCTGAAAAATACGAAGAGCATGAAGCGGTGTTCAAAAACATGAAGAGCTTGAAAAGGTGTGAACAATATGAAGAGCTTCAGAATCTGTCAAATATATGACGAGCATGAAACGGTCTGATATATCGCAGGAGCATGAATCAGTCTGAAAAATAGGAGGAGCATGAAACGGTGTTGAAAAACATAAAGATCCTGAAAAGGTGTGAAAAATAGGAGGAGCTTCAATAGGTGTCAAAAATATGAGGAGCATGAAAATGTCCTAAAAATAGGAGGAGCATGAAGCGGTGTTCAAAAACATGAAGAGCCTGAAAAGGTGTGAGCAATATGAAGAGCTTCAAAAGGTGTGAAAAATATGAGGAGCATGAAACAGTCTGAAAAATAGGAGGAGAATGAAGCGGTGTTCAAAGACATGAAGAACCTGAAAAGGTGTGAAAATTATGAAGAGCTTCAAAAGGTGTCAAAAATATGAGGAACATGAAAGGGTCTGAAAAATAGGAGGAGCATGAAGTGGTGTTCAAAACATGGAGAGCCTGAAAAGCTGTGAAAAATATGAAGAGCTTCAAAAGGTGTCAAAAATATGAGGAGCATGATAAGGTTTGAAAAAAAAGAGTAGCATGAAACGGTGTTCAAAAACATGAAGAGCCTGAAAAGGTGTGAAAAATATGAAGAGCCTCAAAACGTGTCAAAAATATGAGGAACATGAATCGGTCTGAAAAATAGGAGGAGCTAGAAGTTGTGTTGAAAAACATGATGAGCGTGAAAACGTGTGAAAAATATGAAGAGCTTCAAAAGGTGTCAAAAATATGAGGAGCATGAAACAGTCTGAAAAATAGGAGGTGCATGAAGTGGTGTTGAAAAACTTGAAGAGCCTGAAAAAGGTGTGAAAAATATGAAGAGCTTCAAAAGGTGTGAAAATTATGAAGAGCTTCAAAAGGTGTCAAAAATATGAGGAGCATGAAACGGTCTAAAAAATAGGAGCGACATGAAACGGTGTTCAAAAACATGAAGAGCCTGAAAAGGTGTGAATAATATGAAGAGCTTCAAAAGGTGTCAAAAATATGAGAAACATGAAACGGTCTGGAAAATAGGAGGAGCATGAAACGGTGTGGAAAAACATAAAGAGCCTGAAGAGGTGTGAAAAATAGGAAGATCTTCAAAAGGTGTGAAAAATATGAGGAGCATGAAACGGTCTTAAAAATAAGAGGAGCATGAAGCGGTGTTGAAAAACATGAAGAGCCTGAAAACGTGTGAAAAATATGAAGAGCTTCAAAAGGTGTGAAAATTATGAAGAGCTTCAAAATGTGTCAAAAATGAGATGAGCATGAAACGGTCTGAAAAAAAGGAGGAGCATGAAGTGGTGGTGAAAAACATGAAGAGCATGAAAAGGTGTGAAATATATGAAGAGCTTCAAAAGCTATGAAAAATGAAAGAATCATGAAAACGTCTGAAAAATAGAAGGAGCATGAAGTGGTGTTGAAAAACGTTAAGAGCCTGAAAAGTAGTGACAAATAAAAAGAGCTTCAAAAGGTGTCAGTAATATGAGGAGCATGAAACGGTCTGCCAAAAAGGAGGAGCATGAAGTGGTGTTGATAAACTTGAAGAGCCTGAAAATGTGTGAAAAATATGAAAAGCTTCAAAAGGTGTCAAAAATAAGATGAGCATGAAACGGTCTGAAAAATAGGAGGAGCATGAAGTGGTGTTGAAAAAATGAAGAGCGTGAAAAGGTGTGAAAAATATTAAGAGCATCAATAGGTGTCAAAAATATGAGGAGCATGAAAAGGTCTGAAAAATAGGAGGAGCATGAAGTGGTGTTGAAAAAATGAAGAGCGTGAAAAGGTGTGAAAAATATTAAGAGCTTCAAAAGGTTTCAAAAATATGAGGAGCATGAAAAGGTCTGAAAAATAGGAGGAGCATGAAACAGTGATTAAAAACATGAAGAGCCTGAAAAGGTGTGAAAAATATGGAGAGCTTCAAATGATGTGAAATACATGAGGAGCATGAAACGGGCTAAAAATAGGAGAAGCATGGAGTGGTGTGGAAAAACATGAAGAGCCTGAAAAGGTGTGAAAAATATGAGGAGCTTCAAAAGGTGTGAAATACATGAGGTGCATGAAACTCTCTGAAAAATAGAAGAAGCATGAAGTGCTGTTCAAAAACATGAAAAGTCTTAAAAGGTGTGAGAAATACAAAGAGCTTCAAAAGGTGTCAAAAATATGAGGAGCATGAAACAGTCTGAAAATAGGAGGAGCATGAAACGGTGTTGAAAAGCATGAAGAGCCAGAAAATGTGTGAAAAATATGGAGGCTTCAAAAGGTGTCAAAAATATAGCAGCATGAAACAGTCTGAAAATACGAGGAGCATGAAACGGTGTTGAAAAGCATGAAGAGCCTGAATAGGTGTGAAAAATATGAAGAGCTTCAAAGGGGAAAAAATATGAAGAGCATGAAACGGTCTGAACAATAGGAGGAGCATGAAACGGTGTTGAAAAACATGAAGAGCCTGAAAATTTGTGAATAATATGAAGAGCTTCAAAAGGTGTCAAATATATGAAGAGCATGAAACGTTTTGAAAAATATGAGTAGCATGAAGCGGTGTTCAAAAACGTGAAGAGCCTGAGAAGGTGTGAAAAATATGAAGAGCTTCAATGGTGTCAAAAATATGAGGAGCATCAAACGGGCTGAAAAATAGGTGGAGCATGAAACGGTGTTGAAGAACATCAATAGCCTGACAAGGTGTGAAAATTATGAAGAGCTTCAAATGGTGTGAAAAATATGAGGAGCATGAAACGGTCTGCAAAATAGGAGGAGAATGAAAAGGTGTTCAAAAACATGAAGAGCCCGGAAAGGTGTGAAAAATATGAAGAGCTTCAAAATGTGTGAAAAATATGAGGAGCATGAAACGGTCTGAAATATAGCAGGAGCATGAAACGGTGTAGAAAAACATGAAAAGAATGAAAAGGTGTCAAAAATATGAAGAGTTTCAAAAGGAGTAAAAAATGTGAGGAGCAAGAAAAGGTCTGACAAATAGGAGGAGCATGAAACGGTGTTGAAAACATGAAGAGCATGAAAAGGTGTGAAATATAGGAGGAGCATGAAGCGGTGTTCAGAAACATGAAGAGCCTTAAACGGTGTGAAATATAATAAGAGCTTCTAAAGGTGTCAAAAATAAGAGGAGCATGAAACAGTCTCATCATAGGAGGAGCATGAAACGGTGTTGAAAAGCATGAAGAGCCTGAAAATATGTGAAAAATATGGAGAGCTTCAAAAGGTGTCAGAAATATGAGGAGCATGAAACGGTCTGAAAAATAGGAGGAGCATGAAACGGTGTTGAAAAACATGAAGAGCCTTAAAACTTGTGAAAAATATGAAGAGCTTCAAAAGGTGTGAAAAATATGAAGAGCTTCAAAAGGTGTCAAAAATATGAGGAGCATGAAACCGTCTGAAAAATAGGAGGAGGATGAAGCGATGTTGAAAAACATGAAGAGTCTGAAAAGGTGTGAAATATGTGAAGAGCTTCAAAAGGTGTCAGAAATATGAGGAGCATGAAATGGTCTGAAAACTAGGAGGAGCATGAAACGATGTTGAAAAACCTGAAGAACAGGAAAAGGTGAGAAATATATCAAGAGCTTCAAAAGGTGTGAAAATTATGAAGAGCTTCAAAATGTGTCAAAAATGAGATGAGCATGAAACGGTCTGAAAAAAAGGAGGAGCATGAAGTGGTGATGAAAAACATGAAGAGCATGAAAAGGTGTGAAATATATGAAGAGCTTCAAAAGCTATGAAAAATGAAAGAATCATGAAAACGTCTGAAAAATAGAAGGAGCATGAAGTGGTGTTGAAAAACGTTAAGAGCCTGAAAAGTAGTGACAAATATAAAGAGCTTCAAAAGGTGTCAGTAATATGAGGAGCATGAAACGGTCTGCCAAAAAGGAGGAGCATGAAGTGGTGTTGATAAACTTGAAGAGCCTGAAAATGTGTGAAAAATATGAAAAGCTTCAAAAGGTGTCAAAAATAAGATGAGCATGAAACGGTCTGAAAAATAGGAGGAGCATGAAGTGGTGTTGAAAAAATGAAGAGCATGAAAAGGTGTGAAAAATATTAAGAGCATCAATAGGTGTCAAAAATATGAGGAGCATGAAACGGTCTGCAAAAAAGGAGGAGCATGAAGTGGTGTTGATAAACTTGAAGAGCCTGAAAAGGTGTGAAAAATATGAAAAGCTTCAAAAGGTGTCAAAAATATGAGGAGCATGAAACGGTCTGAAAAATAGGAGGAGCATGAAGCGGTGTTGAAAAACATGAAGAGTCTGAAAAGGTGTGAAAAATATGAAGAGCTTCAAAAAATGTGAAAAATATGAAGAGCTTCAAAGATGTGAAAAATATGAAGAGCTTCAAAAGGTGTGAAATATATGAGGAGCATGAAACGGTCTGAAAAAATAGCAGGATCATGAAGCGGTGTTGAAAAACATGAAGAATCTGAAAACGTGTGAAAATATGAAGAGCTTCAAAAATATGAAAAATATGAAGAGCTTCAAAAGGTGTGAAAAATATGAACAGCTTCAAAAGGTGTCAAAAATATGAGGAGAATGAAACGGTCTGCAAAATAGGAGGAGCATGAAATGGTGTTCAAAAACATGAAGAGCCTGAAATCGTGTGAAAAATATGAAGAGCTTCAAAAGGTGTGCAAAATATGAGGAGCATGAAACGGTCTAAAAATAGGAGGAGCATGAAGCTTTGTTGACAACAATGAAGAACCTGAAAAGGTGTGAAAAATATGAAGAGCTTCAAAAGGTGTCAAAAATTTGAGAAGCATGAAACGGTCTGAAAAATACGAGGAGCATGAAGCGGTGTTGAAAAACATGAAGAGGCTGAAAAGGTGTGAAATAAATGAAGAGCTTCAAAACGTGTCAAATATATGAGGAGCCTGAAACGGTCAGAAAAATAGGAGGAGCATGAAGCGGTGTTGAAAAATATGAAGACCCAGAATAGGTGTGAAAAATATGAAGAGCTTCAAAAGGTGTCAAAAATATGAGGAGCATTATAAGGTTTGAAAAAAAAGAGGAGCATGAAACGGTGTTCAAAAACATGAAGACCCTGAAAAGGTGTGAAAAATATGAAGAGCCTCAAAACGTGTCAAAAATATGAGGAGCATAAATCGGTCTGAAAAATAGGAGGAGCTAGAAGTTGTATTGAAAAACATGAAGAGCGTGAAAACATGTGAAAAATATGAAGAGCTTCAAAAGGTGTGAAATATATGAGGAGCATGAAACGGTCTGAAAAATAGCAGGATCATGAAGCGGTGTTTAAAAACATGAAGAATCTGAAAACGTGTGAAAATATGAAGAGCTTCAAAAATATGAAAAATATGAAGAGCTTCAAAAGGTGTGAAAAATATGAAGAGCTTCAAAAGGTGTCAAAAATATGAGGAGAATGAAACGGTCTGCAAAATAGGACGAGCATGAAATGGTGTTCAAAAACATGAAGAGCCTGAAATCGTGTGAAAAATATGAAGAGCTTCAAAAGGGGTGAAAAATATGAGGAGCATGAAACGGTCTGATAAATAGGAGGAGCATGAAGCAGTGTTCAAAAATATGAAGAGCCTGAAAAGGTGTGAAAAATATGAAGAGCTTCAAAACGTGTCAAAAATATTAGGAGCATGAAACGGTCTGAAAAATAGGAGGAGCATGAAGTGGTGTTGAAAAACATGAAGAGCCTGAAAAGGTGTGAAAAATATGAAGAGCTTCAAAAGGTGTCAAAAATATGAGGAGCATGATACGGTCAGAAAAATAGGAGGAGCATGAAGCTGTGTTCAAAAACATGAAGAGCCTGAAAATGTGTGAAAAATATGAAGAGCTTCAAAAGTGTGAAAAATATGAAGAGCTTCAAAAGGTGTCAAAAATGGAATGAGCATGAAACGGTCTGAAAAATACGAAGAGCATGAAGTGGTGTTGAAAAACATGAAGAGCCTGAAAAAGTGTGAAATATAGGAAGAGCTTCAAAAGGTGTCGAATATATGAGGAGCTTGAAACTGTCTGAAAAATAGGAGGATCATGAAACGGTGTTGAAAAACATGAAGAGCCTGAAAAGTTGTGAAAAATATGAAGAGCTTCTAAAGGTTTCAAAAATGTGAGGAGCATGAAACAGTCTGAAAAATAGGAGGAGCATGAAGCGGTGTTGAAAAACATGAAGAGCCTGAAAAGGTGTGAAAAATATGAAGAGCTTCAAAAGGTGTGAAAAATATGAAGAGCTTCAAAAGGTTTCAAAAATGAGATGAGCATGACACGGTCTGAAAAATAGGAGGAGCATGAAGTGGTGTTGAAAAAAATCAAGAGCCTGAATAGGTGTGAAATATATGAAGAGCTTCAAAAGGTGTCTAAAATATTAGGAGAACGAAACGCTCTGAAAAATAGGAGGAGCATGAAGCGGTGTTGAAAAACATGAAGAGCCTGAAAAGGTGTGAAAAATATGAAGAGCTTCAAAAGGTTTCAAAAATATGAGGAGCATGAAAAGGTCTGAAAAATAGGAGGAGCATGAAACAGTGATTAAAAACATGAAGAGCCTGAAAAGGTGTGAAAAATATGGAGAGCTTCAAATGGTGTGAAATACATGAGGAGCATGAAACGGGCTAAAAATAGGAGAAGCATGGAGTGGTGTGGAAAAACATGAAGAGCCTGAAAAGGTGTGAAAAATATGAAGAGCTTCAAAAGGTGTGAAATACATGAGGTGCATGAAACTCTCTGAAAAATAGAAGAAGCATGAAGTGCTTTTCAAAAACATGAAAAGTCTTAAAAGGTGTGAGAAATACGAAGAGCTTCAAAAGGTGTCAAAAATATGAGGAGCATGAAACGGTCTGAACAATAGGAGGATTATGAAACGGTGTTCAAAAACATGAAGAGCCTGAAAAGGTGTGAAAAATATGAAAAGCCTCAAAACGTGTCAAATTTATGAGGAGCATGGAACGGTCTGAAAAATAGTAGAATCATGAAACGGTGTTGAAACACATGAAGAGCCTGAAAAGGTGTGAAAAATATGAAGAGCTTCAAAAGGTTTCAAAAATATGAGGAGCATGAAAAGGTCTGAAAAATAGGAGGAACATGAAACAGTGATAAAAAACATGAAGAGCCTGAAAAGGTGTGAAAAATATGGAGAGCTTCAAATGGTGTGAAATACATGAGGAGCATGAAACGGGCTAAAAATAGGAGAAGCATGGAGTGGTGTGGAAAAACATGAAGAGCCTGAAAAGGTGTGAAAAATATGAAGAGCTTCAAAAGGTGTGAAATACATGAGGTGCATGAAACTCTCTGAAAAATAGAAGAAGCATGAAGTGCTGTTCAAAAACATGAAAAGTCTTAAAAGGTGTGAGAAATACGAAGAGCTTCAAAAGGTGTCAAAAATATGAGGAGCATGAAACGGTCTGAACAATAGGAGGATTATGAAACGGTGTTCAAAAACATGAAGAGCCTGAAAAGTTGTGAAAAATATGAAAAGCCTCAAAACGTGTCAAAATTATGCGGAGAATGAAACGATCTGAAAAATAGTAGAATCATGAAACGGTGTTGAAACACATGAAGAGCCCGAAAAGGTGTGAAAAATATGAAGAGCTTCAACAGGTGTCAAAAATATGAGGAGCATGAAACGATCTGAAAAGTAGGAGCAGCATGAAATGATGTTCAAAAACCTGAAGAGCCTGAAAAGGAGTTGAATAATATGAAGAGCTTCAAAAGGTGTGAAATACATGACGAGCATGAAACGGTCTGAAAATAGGAGGAGCATGATGCGCTGTTCAAAAACATGAAGAGGTTTAAAAGGTGTGAAATATATGAAGAGCTTCAAAAGGTGTCAAAAATATGAGGAGCATGAAACGGTCTGAAAATTAGGAACATTTTGAAACTGTGTTCAAAAACATGAAGGGCCTGAAAAGGTGTGAACAATGTGAAGGACTTCAAAAGGTGTGAAATACATAAGGAGCATGAAACGGTCTGAAAATAGGAGGAGCATGATGCGGTTTTCAAAACATGAGGAGTCTGAAAAGGTGTGAAAAATATGAGGAGCTTCAAAAGGTGTCAAAAATATGAGGAGCATGAAACAGTCTGAAAAATAGGAGGAGCATGAAACCGTGTTCAAAAACCTGAAGATTCTGAAAAGTTGTGAAAAATATGAAGGGCTTCAAAATGTGCGAAATACATGAGGAGCATGAAACGGTCTGAAAAATAGGAGGAGCAAGAAGCTGTGTTCAAAAACATGAGAGCCTGAAAAGGTGAGAAAAATATGAAGAGCTTCAAAGAGTGTCAAAAATATGAGGAGCATGAAACGGTCTGAAAAATAGGATGAGCAAGAAGGGGTGTTGAAAAACATGAAGAGCGTGAAAACGTTTGAAAAATATGAAGAGATTCAAAAGGTGTGAAAATTATGAAGAGCTTCAAAAGGTGTCAAAAATGAGATGAGCATGAAACAGTCCGAAAAATAGGAGGAGCCTGAAATCGTGTTCAAAATCATGAAGAGCATGAAAAGGTGTGAAAAATATGAAGAGCTTCAAAAGGTGTCAAAAATATGAGGAGCATGAAGCGGTGTGAAAATAGGAGGAGCATGAAGCGGTGTTCAAAAACATGAAGAGCCTGAAAAGGTGTGAAAAATATGAAGAGCTTCAAAGAGTGTCAAAAATATGAGGAGCATGAAACGGTCTGAAAAATAGGAGGAGCATGAATCGATGTTCAAAAACATGAAGAGCCTGAAAAGGTGTGAGAAATATGAAGAACTTCAAAAGGTTTGAAATACATGAGGAGCATGAAACGGGTTGAAAAATAGGAGAAGCATGAAGTGGTGTGGAAAAAGAGCAAGATCCTGAAAAGGTGTGAAAAATATGAAGAGCTTCAAAAGGTGTGAAATACATGAGGAGCAAGAAACAGTCTGAAAAATAGGAAGAGGATGAAGCGGTGTTCAAATATATGAAGAGCCTGAAAAGGTGTGAAAAATATGAAGAGCTTCAAAAGGTGTGAAAAATATGAGGAGCATGAAACGGTCTGAAAAATAGGAGGAGCATGAAGCGGTGTTCAAAAACATGAAGAGACTGAAAAGTTGTGAAAAATATGAAAAGCCTCCAAAGGTGTCAGAAATGAGATGAGCATGAAACGGTCTGAAAATAGGAGGAGCATGAAGCGGTGTTGAAAAAATGAAGAGCCTGAAAAGGTGTGAAAAATATGAAGAGCATCAAAAGACGTCAAAAATATGAGGAGCATGAAACGGTTTGAAAAATAGGAGGAGCATGAAGCGGTGTTGCAAAACATGAAGAGCCTGAAAATGTGTGAAATATATGAAGAGCTTCAAAAGTTGTCAGAAATGATCAAAACATGAAACGGTCTGAAAAATAGGATGAGCAAGAAGGGGTGTTGAAAAACATGAAGAGCGTGAAAACGTTTGAGAAATATGAAGAGATTCAAAAGGTGTGAAAATTATGAAGAGCTTCAAAAGGTGTCAAAAATGAGATGAGCATGAAACAGTCCGAAAAATAGGAGGAGCCTGAAATCGTGTTCACAATCATGAAGAGCATGAAAAGGTGTGAAAAATATGAAGAGCTTCAAAAGGTGTCAAAAATATGAGGAGCATGAAGCGGTGTGAAAATAGGAGGAGCATGAAGCGGTGTTCAAAAGCATGAAGAGCATGAAAAGGTGTGAAAAATATGAAGAGCTTCAAAAGGTGTCAAAAATATGAGGAGCATGAAACGGTCTGAAAAATAGGAAGAACATGAAGAGGTGTTGAAAATATGAAAAGCCTGAAACGGTGTGAAAAGTATGAAGAGCTTCAAAAGATGTCAAAAATATGAGGAGCATGAAACGGTCTGAAAAATAGGAGGAGCATGAAACGGTCTGAAAAATGGGAGGAGCATGAAGCGGTGTTGAAAACATGAAGAGCCAGAAAAGGTGTGAAAAATATGAAGAGCTTCAAAAAGTGTCAAAAATATGAAGAGCATGAAACGGTCTGAAAAATAGGAGGAGCATGAAGTGATGTTGAAAAACATGAAGAGCCTAAAAAGGTGTGAAAAATATGAAGAGCTTCAAAACGTGTCAAAAATATGAGGAGCATGAAACGGTCTGAAAAACAGTAGGATCATGAAGCCGTGTTGAAAAACATGGGGAGCCTGAAAAGGTGTGAAAAATATGAAGAGGTTCAAAAGGTGTCAAAAATATGAGGAGCATGAAACGGTCTGAAAAATAGGAGGAGAATGAAACGGTGTTCAAAAACATGAAGAGACTGAAAGGTGTGAAAAATATGAAGAGCTTTAAAAGGTGTGAAATACATGAGGAGCATGAAACGGTCTGAAAAATAGGAGGAGCATGAAACTGTGTTCAAAAACATGAAGAGCCTGAAAAGTTGTGAAAAATATGAAGAGCTTCAAACGGTTGGAAATACATGAGTAGCATGAAACGGTGTTGAAAAACATGAAGAGCCTGAAAAGGTGGGTAAAAGATGAAGAGCTTCAAAAGGTGTGAAATACATGAAGAGCATGAATCGGTCTGAAAAATAGGAGCAACATGAAGTGGTGTTTAAAAACATGAAGAGACTGAATAGGTGTGAAAAATATGAAGAGCTTCAAAAGGTGTCAAAATATGAGGAGCATGAAACGGTCTGAAACTTAGGAGGAGCATGAATCGGTTTTGAAAAACATGAAGAGCCTGAAAATGTGTGAAAAATATGAAGATCTTCAAAACTTGTCAAAATATGAGGAGCATGAAATGGTCTAAAAACAGGAGGATCATGAAGCCGTGTTGAAAAATATGGGGAGCCTGCAAAGGTGTGAAAAATATGAAGAGCTTCAAAAGGTGTCAAAAATATGAGGAGCATGAAACGGTCTGAAAAGTAGGGGAAGCATGAAGGGGTGTTGAAAAACATGAAGAGGCTGAAAAGGTGTGAAAAATCTGAAGAGCTTCAAAACGTGTGAAATACATGAGGAGCATGGAAAAGTCTGAAAAATAGGATGAGCATCAAGCGGTGTTCAAAAACATGAAGAGCCTGAAAAGGTGTGAAAAATATGAAGAGCTTCAAAAGGTGTGAAAAATAGGAGGAGCATGAAACGGGCTGAAAAATAGCAGGAACATGAAGCGGTGTTCAAAAACATGAAGAGCCTGAAAAGGTGTGAAAAATATGAAGAGCTTCAAAAAATGTCAAAAATATGAGGAGCATTAAACGGTCTGAAAAATAGGAGCAGCATGATAGGGTGTTGAAAAACATGAAGAGCCTGAAAAGGTGTGAAAAATATGAAGAGCTTCAAAAGGTGTGAAATACATGAGGAGCCTGAAACTCTCTGAAAAATAGGAGGCGCATGAAGCGGTTTTCAAAAACATGAAGAGCCTGAAAACGTGTGAAAAACATGAAGAGCTTAAAAGTTGTGAGAAATATGAAGAGCTTCAAAAGGTGTCAAAAATGAGACGAGCATGAAATGGTCTGGAAAATAGGACGAGCATGAAGCGGTGTTGAAAAACATGGGGAGCCTGAAAAGGGGTGAAAAATATGAAGAGCTTCAAAAGGTGTCAAAAATATGAGGAGCATGAAACGGTCTGAAAAATAGGAGGAGAATGAAACGGTGTTCAGAAACATGAAGAGCCTGAAAAGGTGTGAAAAATATGAAGAGCTTCAAAAGGTGTCAAAAATGAGACGAGCATGAAATGGTCTGGAAAATAGGACGAGCATGAAGCGGTGTTGAAAAACATGGGGAGCCTGAAAAGGGGTGAAAAATATGAAGAGCTTCAAAAGGTGTCAAAAATATGAGGAGCATGAAACGGTCTGAAAAATAGGAGGAGAATGAAACGGTGTTCAAAAACATGAAGAGCCTGAAAAGGTGTGAAAAATATGAAGAGCTTTAAAAGGTGTGAAATACATGAGGAGCATGAAACGGTCTGAAAAATAGGAGGAGCATGAAACCGTGTTCAAAAACATGAAGAGCCTGAAAAGTTGTGAAAAATATGAACAGCGTCAAACGGTTGGAAATACATGAGGAGCATGAAACGGTGTTGAAAAACATGAAGAACCTGAAAAGGTGGGTAAAATATGAAGAGCTTCAAAAGGTGTCAAAAATATGAGGAGCATGAAACGGTCTGAAAAATAGGAGGAGCATTAAACGGTGTTCAAAAACATGAAGAGCCTGAAATTGTGTGAAATATGAAGAGCTTCAAAAGGTGTCAAAAATAGGAGGAGCATGAAACAGTCTGAAAAATAGGAGGAGCATGAAGCGGTGTAAAAAACATGAAGACCCTGAAAAGGTGTGAAAAATATGAAGAGCTTCAAAAGGTTTCAAAAATATGAGGAGCATGAAACGGTCTGAAAAATAGGAGGAACATGAAGCGGTGTTCAAAAACATGAAGAGCCTCTAAAGGTGTGAAAAATATGAAGAGCTTCAAAAGGTGTCAAAAATATGAGGAGCATGAAACGGTCTGAAAAATAGGAGGAGCATGAAACCGTGTTCAAAAACACGAAGAGCCTGAAAAGGTGTGAAAAATATGAAGAGCTTCAAAAGGTGTCAAAAATAGGAGGAGCATGAAACGGTCTGAAAAATAGGAGCAGCATGAAGTGGTGTAAAAATCATGAAGAGCCTGAAAAGGTGTGAAAGATATGAAGACCTTCAAAAGGTGTCAAAAATATGAGGAGCATGAAACGGTCTGAAAAATAGGAGGAGCATGAAGCAGTGTAATAAACATGAAGAGCCTGAAAAGGTGTGAAAAATATGAAGAGCTTCAAAAGGTGTGAAAAAAATGAAGAGCTTCAAAATGTGTCAAAAATATGAGGAGCATGAAAAGATCTGAAAAATAGGAGCAGCATGAAACGGTGTTCAAAGACATGAAGAGCCTGAAAAGGTGTGAAAAATATGAAGAGCTTCAAAACGTGTCAAAAATATGAGGAGCATGAAACGATCTGAAAAATAGGATGAGCAAGAAGCGGTGTTGAAAAAAATGAAGAGCCTGAAAAAGTTTGAAAAATATGAAGAGCTTCAAAAGGTGTGGAAAATATGAAAAGCTTCAAAATGTGTCAAAAGTGAGATGAGCATGAAACGGTCTGAAAAATAGGAGGAGCATGAGGGGTGTTGAAAAACAAGAAAAGCCTGAAAATGTGTGAAATATATGAAGAGCTTCAAAAGTTGTCAGAAATGATAGAAACATGAAACGGTCTGAAAAATAGGATGAGCAAGAAGGGGTGTTGAAAAACATGAAGAGCGTGAAAACGTTTGAGCAATATGAAGAGATTCAAACGGTGTGAAAATTATGAAGAGCTTCAAAAGGTGTCAAAAATGAGATGAGCATGAAACAGTCCGAAAAATAGGAGTAGCCTGAAATCGTGTTCAAAAACATGAAGAGCCTAAAAAGGTGTGAAAAATATAAAGAGCTTCAAAAGGTGTGAAATACAGGAGGAGCATGAAACGGTCTGAAAAATAGGAGGAGCATGAAGTGGTGTTGAAAAACATGAAGAGCTTGAAAATGTTTGAAATATATGAAGAGCTTCAAAAGATGTCAGAAATGAGAGGAGCATGAACCGGTCTGAAAAATACGAGGAGCATGAAGCGGTGTTCAAAAACATGAAGAGCATGAAAAGGTGTGAAAAATATGAAGAGCTTCAAAAGGTGTCAAAAATATGAGGAGCATGAACCGGTCTGAAAATAGGAGGAGCATGAAGCGGTGTTCAAAAACATGAAGAGCATGAAAAGGTGTGAAAAATATGAAGAGCTTCAAAAGGTGTCAAAAATATGAGGAGCATGAAACGGTCTGAAAAATAGGAAGAACATGAAGCGGTGTTGAAAAACATGAAAAGCCTGAAAAGGTGTGAAAAGTATGAAGAGCTTCAAAAGTGTCAAAAATATGAGGAGCATGAAACGGTCTGAAAAATAGGAGGAGCATGAAACGGTCTGAAAAATGGGAGGAGCATGAAGCGGTGTTGAAAAACATGAAGAGCCTGAAAACTTGTGAAAAACATGAAGAGCTTAAAAGTTGTGAGAAATATGAAGAGCTTCTAATGGTGTCAAAAATATGAGGAGCATGAAACGGTCTGAAAGATAGGAGGAGCATGAAACGGTGATCAGAAACATGAAGAGCCTGAAAAGTTGTGAAAAATATGAAGAGCTTCAAAAGGTGTGAAAAATATGAAGAGCTTCAAAAGGTGTCAAAAATTCGATGAGCATGAAATGGTCTGAAAAATAGGAGGAACAAGAAGTGGTGTTGAAAATAATGAAGAGCCTGAAAAGGTGTTAAAAATATGAAGAGCTTCTAATGGTGTCAAAATTATGAGAAACATGAAACGGTCTGAAAAATAGGAGGAGCATGAAGCCGTGTTCAAAAACATGAAGAGCCTGAAAAGGTGTGAAAAATATGAAGAGCTTCAAAACGTGTCAAAAATATGAGGAGCATGAAACGGTCTGAAAAAAAGGAGGAGCATGAAGTGGTGTTAAAAAACTTGAACAGCCAGAAAAGGTGTGAAAAATATGAAGAGCTTCAAAAAATGTGAAAAATATGAAGAGCTTCAAAAGATGTCAAAATGACATGAGCATGAAACGGTCTGAAAAATAGGAGGAGCATGAAATGGTGTTGAAAAACCTGAAGAGCCTGAAAAGGTGTGAAAAATATGAAGAGCTTCAAAATGTGTCAAAAATATGAGGAGCACGATACGGTCTGGAAAATAGGAGGAGCATGAAGCGGTGTTCAAAAACATGAAGAGACTGAAAACCTGTGAAAAATATGAAGAGCTTCAAACAGTGTCAAATATATTAGGGGCATGAAACGGTCTGAAAAATACGAGGAGCATGAAGTGGTGTTGAAAAACATGAAGAGCCTGAAAAGTTGTGAAAATTAGGAAGAGCTTCAAAAGGTGTCAAAAATATGAGGAGCATGAAACGGTCTGAAAAATATGAGAAGTGTGAAGCTGTGTTCAAAAACATGAAGAGCCTGAAAAGGTGTGAAAAATATGAAGAGCTTCAAAAGGTGTGAAAAATATGAGGAGCATGAAAAGGTCTGAAAAATAGAAGCAGCATGAAATGGTGTTGAAAAACATGAAGAGCCTTAAAAGGTGAGAAAAATATGAAGAGCTTCAAAAATGTGAAAAATACGAAGAGCTTCAAAAGGTGTGAAATATATGAAGAGTTTCAAAAGGTGTTAAAAATTAGATGAGCATGAAACGGTCTGAAATATAGGAGGAGCATGAAGTGGTGTTGAAAAACATGAAGAGCCTGAAAAGGTGTGAAAAATATAAAGAGCTTCAAAAGGTGTGAATTACATGAGGAGCATGAAACAGTCTGAAAAAAAGGAGGAGCATAAGGCGGTGTTGAAAAACATGAAGAGCCTGAAAAGGTGTGAAAAATATGAAGAGCTTCAAAAGGTGTGAAAAATAGGAGGAGCATGAAACGGGCTGAAAAATAGCAGGAGCATGAAGCAGTGTTCAAAAACATGAAGAGCCTGAAAAGGTGTGAAAAATATGAAGAGCTTCAAAAGGTGTGAAAAATAGGAGGAGCATGAAACGGGCTGAAAAATAGGAGGAGCATGAAGCGGTGTTGAAAAACATGAAGAGCCTGAAAACTTGTGAAAAACATGAAGAGCTTAAAAGTTGTGAGAAATATGAAGAGCTTCTAATGGTGTCAAAAATATGAGGAGCATGAAACGGTCTGAAAGATAGGAGGAGCATGAAACGGTGATCAGAAACATGAAGAGCCTGAAAAGTTGTGAAAAATATGAAGAGCTTCAAAAGGTGTGAAAAATATGAAGAGCTTCAAAAGGTGTCAAAAATTAGATGAGCATGAAATGGTCTGAAAAATAGGAGGAACAGGAAGTGGTGTTGAAAATAATGAAGAGCCTGAAAAGGTGTTAAAAATATGAAGAGCTTCAAAAGGTGTGAAAAATATGAAGAGTTTCAAAAAGTGTCAAAAATTAGATGAGCATGAAACAGTCTGAAAAATAGGAGGAGCATGAAGCGGTGTTCAAAAACGTGAAGAGCCTGAAAAGGTGTGAAAAATATGAAGAGCTTCAAAAGTTGTCAAAAACATTAAGAGCTTGAAAAGGTGTGAAAAATGTGAAGAGCTTCAAAAGGTGTGAAAAATATGAAGAGCTTCAAAAGGTGTCAAAAATAGATGAGCATGAAACGGTATGAAAAATAGGAGGAGCATCAAATGGTGTTCAAAAACATGAAGAGCCTGAAAAGGTGTGAAAAATATGAAGAACTTCAAAATGTGTGAAATACATGAGGAGCATGAAGCATTCTGAAAAATAGGAGGAGCATGATGCGGTGTTCAAAAACATGAAGAGCCTGAAAAGGTGTGAAAAATATGAAGAGCTTCAAAAGGTGTGAAATACATGAGGAGCATGAAACATTCTGAAAAATAGGAAGAGCATGATGAGGTGTTGAAAAACATGAAGAGCATGAAAAGGTGTGAAAAATATGAAGAGCTTCAAAAGGTGTCAAAAATATGAGGAGCATGAAGCGGTGTGAAAATAGGAGGAGCATGAAGCGGTGTTCAAAAACATGAAGAGCATGAAAAGGTGTGAAAAATATGAAGAGCTTCAAAAGGTGTCAAAAATATGAGGAGCATGAAACGGTCTGAAAAATAGGAAGAACATGAAGCGGTGTTGAAAAACATGAAAAGCCTGAAACGGTGTGAAAAGTATGAAGAGCTTCAAAAGGTGTCAAAAATATGAGGAGCATGAAACGGTCTGAAAAATAGGAGGAGCATGAAACGGTCTGAAAAATGGGAGGAGCATGAAGCGGTGTTGAAAAACATGAAGAGCCTGAAAACGTGTGAAAAACATGAAGAACTAAAAAGTTGTGAGAAATATGAAGAGCTTCAAAATGTGTCAAAAATGAGACGAGCATGAAAAGGTCTGGAAAATAGGACGAGCATGAAGCGGTGTTGAAAACATGAAGAGCCAGAAAAGGTGTGAAAAATATGAAGAGCTTCAAAAAGTGTCAAAAATATGAAGAGCATGAAACGGTCTGAAAAATAGGAGGAGCATGAAGTGATGTTGAAAAACATGAAGAGCCTAAAAAGGTGTGAAAAATATGAAGAGCTTCAAAAAGTGTCAAAAATATGAGGAGCATGAAACGGTCTGAAAAACAGTAGGATCATGAAGCCGTGTTGAAAAACATGGGGAGCCTGAAAAGGTGTGAAAAATATGAAGAGCTTCAAAAGGTGTCAAAAATATGAGGAGCATGAAATGGTCTGAAAAATAGGAGGAGAATGAAACGGTGTTCAAAAACATGAAGAGACTGAAAAGGTGTGAAAAATATGAAGAGCTTTAAAAGGTGTGAAATACATGAGGAGCATGAAACGGTCTGAAAAATAGGAGGAGCATGAAACTGTGTTCAAAAACATGAAGAGCCTGAAAAGTTGTGAAAAATATGAAGAGCTTCAAACGGTTGGAAATACATGAGTAGCATGAAACGGTGTTGAAAAACATGAAGAGCCTGAAAAGGTGGGTAAAAGATGAAGAGCTTCAAAAGGTGTGAAATACATGAAGAGCATGAATCGGTCTGAAAAATAGGAGCAGCATGAAGTGGTGTTTAAAAACATGAAGAGACTGAATAGGTGTGAAAAATATGAAGAGCTTCAAAAGGTGTCAAAATATGAGGAGCATGAAACGGTCTGAAACTTAGGAGGAGCATGAATCGGTTTTGAAAAACATGAAGAGCCTGAAAGTGTGTGAAAAATATGAAGATCTTCAAAACTTGTCAAAATATGAGGAGCATGAAACAGTCTAAAAACAGGAGGATCATGAAGCCGTGTTGAAAAATATGGGGAGCCTGCAAAGGTGTGAAAAATATGAAGAGCTTCAAAAGGTGTCAAAAATATGAGGAGCATGAAACGGTCTGAAAAGTAGGAGAAGCATGAAGGGGTGTTGAAAAACATGAAGAGGCTGAAAAGGTGTGAAAAATATGAAGAGCTTCAAAAGTTGTGAAAAATATGAAGAGCATCAAAAGGTGATAAAAATGAGATGAGCATGAAACGGTCTGAAAAATATGAGGAGCATGAAGCGGTGTTGGAAATCATGAAGAGTCTGAAAAGGTGTGGAATATATTAAGAGCTTCAAAAGGTGTCAAAAATATGAGGAGCATGAAACGGTCTGAAAAATAGGAGGAGCATGAAGCGGTGTTGAAAAACATGAAGAACCTGAAAAGGTGTGAAAAATATGAAGAGCTTCAAAAGGTGTCAAAACTATGAGGAGCATGAAACGTTCTGAAAAATAGGAAGAGCATGAAAGGGTGTTCAAATGCATGAAGAGCCTGAAAAGGTGTGAAAAATATGAAGAGCTTCAAAAGGTGTAAAATACATGAGGAACATGAAACGGTCTGGAAAATAGGATGAGCATGAAGTTGTGTTGAAAAATATGAAGAGACTGAAAAGGTGTGAAAAATATGAAGAGGTTCAAAAGGTGTGAAAAATATTACGAGTATGATACGGTCTGAAAAATAGGAGGAGCCTGAAGCTCTGTTCAAAATCATGAAGACCCTGAAAAGTTGTGAATAATAAGAAAAGCTTCAAAAGTTGTCAAAAATATGAGGAGCATGAAACATTCTGAAAAATAGGAGGATCATGAAGCGGTGTTCAAAATCATGAAGAGGCTGAAAAGGTGTGAAAAATATGAAGAGCTTCAAAACGTGTGAAATACATGAGGAGCATGGAAAAGTCTGAAAAATATGAGGAGCATCAAGCGGTGTTCAAAAACATGAAGAGCCTGAAAAGGTGTGAAAAATATGAAGAGCTTCAAAAGGTGTGAAAAATAGGAGGAGCATGAAACGGGCTGAAAAATAGCAGGAGCATGAAGCAGTGTTCAAAAACATGAAGAGCCTGAAAAGGTGTGAAAAATATGAAGAGCTTCAAAAAATGTCAAAAATATGAGGAGCATTAAACGGTCTGAAAAATAGGAGCAGCATGATAGGGTGTTCAAAAACATGAAGAGCCTGAAAAGGTGTGAAAAATATGAAGAGCTTCAAAAGGTGTGAAATACATGAGGAGCCTGAAACTCTCTGAAAAATAGGAGGCGCATGAAGCGGTTTTCAAAATCATGAAGAACCTGAAAAGGTGTGAAAAATATGAAGAGCTTCAAAAGGTGTCAAAACTATGAGGAGCATGAAACGGTCTGAAAAATAGGAAGAGCATGAAAGGGTGTTCAAATGCATGAAGAGCCTGAAAAGGTGTGAAAAATATGAAGAGCTTCAAAAGGTGTAAAATACATGAGGAACATGAAACGGTCTGGAAAATAGGATGAGCATGAAGTTGTGTTGAAAAATATGAAGAGACTGAAAAGGTGTGAAAAATATGAAGAGGTTCAAAAGGTGTGAAAAATATGACGAGTATGATACGGTCTGAAAAATAGGAGGAGCATGAAGCTCTGTTCAAAATCATGAAGACCCTGAAAAGTTGTGAATAATAAGAAAAGCTTCAAAAGTTGTCAAAAATATGAGGAGCATGAAACATTCTGAAAAATAGGAGGATCATGAAGCGGTGTTCAAAATCATGAAGAGGCTGAAAAGGTGTGAAAAATATGAAGAGCTTCAAAAGGTGTGAAATACATGAGGAGCCTGAAACTCTCTGAAAAATAGGAGGCGCATGAAGCGGTTTTCAAAAACATGAAGAGTCTGAAAACGTGTGAAAATATGAAGAGCTTCAAAAATATGAAAAATATGAAGAGCTTCAAAAGGTGTGGAAAATATGAAGAGCTTCAAAATGTGTCAAAAGTGAGATGAGCATGAAACGGTCTGAAAAATAGGAGGAGCATGAAGTGGTGTTGAAAAACATGAAGAGCCTGAAAACGTGTGAAAAACATGAAGAGCTTAAAAGTTGTGAGAAATATGAAGAGCTTCAAAAGGTGTCAAAAATGAGACGAGCATGAAATGGTCTGGAAAATAGGACGAGCATGAAGCGGAGTTGAAAAACATGGGGAGCCTGAAAAGGGGTGAAAAATATGAAGAGCTTCAAAAGGTGTCAAAAATATGAGGAGCATGAAACGGTCTGAAAAATAGGAGGAGAATGAAACGGTGTTCAAAAACACGAAGAGCCTGAAAAGGTGTGAAAAATATGAAGAGCTTTAAAAGGTGTGAAATACATGAGGAGCATGAAACGGTCTGAAAAATAGGAGGAGCATGAAACCGTGTTCAAAAACATGAAGAGCCTGAAAAGTTGTGAAAAATATGAAGAGCTTCAAACGGTTGGAAATACATGAGGAGCATGAAACGGTGTTGAAAAACGTGAAGAGCCTGTAAAGGTGGGTAAAATATGAAGAGCTTCAAAAGGTGTCAAAAACATGAGGAGCATGAAACGGTCTGAAAAATAGGAGGAGCATTAAACGGTGTTCAAAAACATGAAGAGCCTGAAATTGTGTGAAATATGAAGAGCTTCAAAAGGTGTCAAAAATAGGAGGAGCATGAAGCGGTGTAAAAAACATGAAGACCCTGAAAAGGTGTGAAAAATATGAAGAGCTTCAAAAGGTTTCAAAAATATGAGGAGCATGAAACGGTCTGAAAAATAGGAGGAACATGAAGCGGTGTTCAAAAACATGAAGAGCCTCTAAAGGTGTGAAAAATATGAAGAGCTTCAAAAGGTGTCAAAAATATGAGGAGCATGAAACGGTCTGAAAAATAGGAGGAGCATGAAACGGTGTTCAAAAACATGAAGAGCCTGAAAAGGTGTGAAAAATATGAAGAGCTTCAAAAGGTGTCAAAAATAGGAGGAGCATGAAACGGTCTGAAAAATAGGAGCAGCATGAAGTGGTGTAAAAATCATGAAGAGCCTGAAAAGGTGTGAAAGATATGAAGACCTTCAAAAGGTGTCAAAAATATGAGGAGCATGAAACGGTCTGAAAAATCGGAGGAGCATGAAGCAGTGTAATAAACATGAAGAGCCTGAAAAGGTGTGAAAAATATGAAGAGCTTCAAAAGGTGTGAAAAAAATGAAGAGCTTCAAAATGTGTCAAAAATATGAGGAGCATGAAAAGATCTGAAAAATAGGAACAGCATGAAACGGTGTTCAAAGAAATGAAGAGCCTGAAAAGGTGTGAAAAATATGAAGAGCTTCAAAACGTGTCAAAAATATGAGGAGCATGAAACGATCTGAAAAATAGGATGAGCAAGAAGCGGTGTTGAAAAAAATGAAGAGCCTGAAAACGTTCGAAAAATATGAAGAGCTTCAAAAGGTGTGGAAAATATGAAAAGCTTCAAAATGTGTCAAAAGTGAGATGAGCATGAAACGGTCTGAAAAATAGGAGGAGCATGAGGGGTGTTGAAAAACAAGAAAAGCCTGAAAATGTGTGAAATATATGAAGAGCTTCAAAAGTTGTCAGAAATGATAGAATCATGAAACGGTCTGAAAAATAGGATGAGCAAGAAGGGGTGTTGAAAAACATGAAGAGCGTGAAAACGTTTGAGAAATATGAAGAGATTCAAAAGGTGTGAAAATTATGAAGAGCTTCAAAAGGTGTCAAAAATGAGATGAGCATGAAACAGTCCGAAAAATAGGAGGAGCCTGAAATCGTGTTCAAAAACATGAAGAGCCTAAAAAGGTGTGAAAAATATAAAGAGCTTCAAAAGGTGTGAAATACAGGAGGAGCATGAAACGGTCTGAAAAATAGGAGGAGCATGAAGTGGTGTTGAAAAACATGAAGAGCTTGAAAATGTTTGAAATATATGAAGAGCTTCAAAAGATGTCAGAAATGAGAGGAGCATGAACCGGTCTGAAAAATACGAGGAGCATGAAGCGGTGTTCAAAAACATGAAGAGCATGAAAAGGTGTGAAAAATATGAAGAGCTTCAAAAGGTGTCAAAAATATGAGGAGCATGAACCGGTCTGAAAATAGGAGGAGCATGAAGCGGTGTTCAAAAACATGAAGAGCATGAAAAGGTGTGAAAAATATGAAGAGCTTCAAAAGGTGTCAAAAATATGAGGAGCATGAAACGGTCTGAAAAATAGGAAGAACATGAAGCGGTGTTGAAAAACATGAAAAGCCTGAAAAGGTGTGAAAAGTATGAAGAGCTTCAAAAGTGTCAAAAATATGAGGAGCATGAAACGGTCTGAAAAATAGGAGGAGCATGAAACGGTCTGAAAAATGGGAGGAGCATGAAGCGGTGTTGAAAAACATGAAGAGCCTGAAAACTTGTGAAAAACATGAAGAGCTTAAAAGTTGTGAGAAATATGAAGAGCTTCTAATGGTGTCAAAAATATGAGGAGCATGAAACGGTCTGAAAGATAGGAGGAGCATGAAACGGTGATCAGAAACATGAAGAGCCTGAAAAGTTGTGAAAAATATGAAGAGCTTCAAAAGGTGTGAAAAATATGAAGAGCTTCAAAAGGTGTGAAAAATTAGATGAGCATGAAATGGTCTGAAAAATAGGAGGAACAGGAAGTGGTGTCGAAAATAATGAAGAGC
Organism: Dama dama; assembly: GCF_033118175.1. Classification (NCBI taxonomy): domain Eukaryota; kingdom Metazoa; phylum Chordata; class Mammalia; order Artiodactyla; family Cervidae; genus Dama; species Dama dama. Next base: position 1,293,387 of record NW_026870876.1, read on the forward strand.
CTGAAAAGGTGTTAAAAATATGAAGAGCTTCTAATGGTGTCAAAATTATGAGGAACATGAAACGGTCTGAAAAATAGGAGGAGCATGAAGCCGTGTTCAAAAACATGAAGAGCCTGAAAAGGTGTGAAAAATATGAAGAGCTTCAAAACGTGTCAAAAATATGAGGAGCATGAAACGGTCTGAAAAAAAGGAGGAGCATGAAGTGGTGTTCAAAAACATGAACAGCCAGAAAAGGTGTGAAAAATATGAAGAGCTTCAAAAGATGTGAAAAATATGAAGAGCTTCAAAAGATGTCAAAATGACATGAGCATGAAACGGTCTGAAAAATAGGAGGAGCATGAAGTGGTGTTGAAAAACCTGAAGAGCCTGAAAAGGTGTGAAAAATATGAAGAGCTTCAAAAGGTGTCAAAAATATGAGGAGCATGATACGGTCTGGAAAATAGGAGGAGCATGAAGCGGTGTTCAAAAACATGAAGAGCCTGAAAAGGTGTGAAAAATATGAAGAGCCTCAAAACATGTCAAAAATATGAGGAGTATGCAAGGGTATGATAAATAGCAGGAGCATGAAGCGGTGTTGAAAAACATGAAGAGTCTGAAATCGTGTGAAAAATATGAAGAGCTTCAAAAATGTGAAAAATATGAAGAGCTTCAAAAGGTGTAAAAAATATGAAGAGCTTCAAAAGTGTCAAAAATTAGATGAGCATGAAACGGTCTAAAAAATAGGAGGAGCAACAAGTAGTCTTGAAAAAAATAAAGAGCCTGAAAAGGTGTGAAAAATATGAAGAGCTTCAAAAGGTGTCAAAAATATGAGGAGCATGAAACAGTCTGAAAAATAGGAGGAACATGAAGCGGTGTTCAAAAACATGAAAAGCCTGAAAAGGTGTGAAAAATATGAAGAGCTTCAAAAGGTGTCAAAAATTTGAGGAGCATGAAACGTTTGGAAAAATAGGACGAGCATGAAGCGGTGTTGAAAAACATGAAGAGCCTGAAAATGTGTGAAATATATGAAGAGCTTCAAAAGCTGTCAAAAATATGAGAAGCATGAAACGCTCTGAAAAATAGGAGGAGCATGAAGTGGTGTTGAAAAAAATGAAGAACCTGAAAAGGTGTGAAATATATGAAGAGCTTGAAAAGGTGTCAAAAATACGAGGAGAATGAAACGGTCTGAAAAATAGGAGGAGTATGAAGAGGTGTTAAAAAACATGAAGAGCCTGAAAAGGTGTGAAAAATATGAAGAGTTTCTAAAGGTGTCAGAAATATGAGGAGCATGAAACGGTCTCCAAAATAGGAGGAGCATGAAGTGGTGTTGAAAAACATGAAGAGCCTGAAAACGTGTGAAAAATATGAAGAGCTTCAAAAGGTGTCAAAAATATGAGAAGCATGAAACGGTTTGAAAAAGAGGAGGAGCATGAAGAAATGTTCAAAAACATGAAGAGCCTGAAAAGGTGAGAAAAATAAGAAGAGCTTCAAAAGGTGTGAAAAATATGAGGAGCATGATACGGTCGAAAAAATAGGAGGAGCATGAAGCGGAGTTCAAAAACATGAAGAGCCTGAAAAGGTGTGAAAAATATGAAGAGCCTCAAAACGTGTCAAGATATGAGGAGTATGAAACGGTATAATAAATAGAAGGAGCATGAAGCGGTGTTGAAAAACATGAAGAGTCTGAAATTGTGTGAAAAATATGAAGAGCTTCAAAAATGTGAAAAATATGAAGAGCTTCAAAAGGTGTCAAAAATTAGATGAGCATGAAACGGTCTAAAAAATAGGAGGAGAAACAAATAATGTTGAAAAAAATGAAGAGCATGAAAAGGTGTGAAAAATATGCAGAGCTTCAAAAGGTGTGAAAAATATGAGGAGCATGATACGGTCTGAAAAATAGGAGGAGCATGAAGCGGTGTTCAAAAACATGAAGAGCCTTAAAAGTTGTGAAAAATATGCAAAGCTTCAAAAGGTGTCAAAAATGAGAGGACCATGAAATGGTCTGAACAATAGGAGGAGCATGAAGTCGAGTTCATAAATACGAAGACCCTGAAAAGGTGTGAAAAACATGAAGAGCTTCAAAATGTGTGAAATATATGAGGAGCATGATACGGTCTGAAAAATAGGAGGAGCATGAGGCGGTGTTCAAAAACATGAAGACCCTGAAAAGTTGTGAAAAATATGCAAAGCTTCGAATGCTGTCAACAATGAGATGAGCATGAAACGGTCTGAAAAATAGGAGGAGCAAGAAGTGGTGTTGAAAAACATGAAGTGCCTGAAAAGGTGTGAGAAATATGAACGGCTTCAAAAGGTGTGAAAAATATGAGGAGCCTGAAACGGTCTGAAAAAAAGGAGGAGCATGAAGTGGTGTTGAAATACATGAAGAGTCTGAAAAGGTGTGAAAAATATGAAGACCTTCAAAAGGTGTCAAAAATATGAGGAGCATGAAACGGTCTGAAAAATAGGAGGAGTATGAAGAAGTGTTCAAAAACATGAAGAGCCTGAAAAGGTGTGAAAAATATGAAGAGCCTCAAAAAGTATCAAAAATATGAGGAGTATGAAACGGTCTGAAAAATAGGAGGAACATGAAGTGTGTTCAAAAATATGAAGAGCCTGAAAAGGTGTGAAAAATATGAAGAGCTTCAAAAGGTGTGAAAAATATGAGGAGCATGATACGGTAGAAAAAATAGGAGGAGCATGAAGCTGTGTTCAAAAACATGAAGAGCCTGAAAAGGTGTGAAAAATATGAAGAGCCTCAAAACGTGTCAAAAATATGAGGAGTATGAAACGGTATGATAAATAGCAGGAGCATGAAGCGGTTTTGATAAACATGAAGAGTCTGAAATCGTGTGAAAAATATGAAGAGTTTCAAAAGGTGTAAAAAATATGAAGAGCCTCAACAGGTGTCAAAAATTAGATGAGTATGAAACGTTCTAAAAAAATAGGAGGAGCAACAAGTAGTGTTGAAAAAAAATGAAGAGCCTGAAAAGGTGTGAAAAATATCAAGAACTTCAAAAGTTGTGAAAAATATGAGGAGCAAGAAACGGTCTGAAAAATAGGAGGAGCATGAAACGGTGTTCAAAAACATGAAGAGCCTGAAAAGGTGTGAAAAATATGAAGAGCTTCAAAAGGTGTGAAATACATGAGGAGCATAAAACTCTCTGAAAAAGAGCAGGAGCATGATGTGGTGTTCAAATACATGAAGAGCCTGAAAAGGTGTGAAATATATGAAGAGCTTCAAAAGGTGTGAAAAATATGAGGAGCATGATATGGTTTGAAAAATAGGATTAGCATGAAGCGGTGTTCAAAAACATGAAGAGCCTGAAAAGGTGTGAGAAATATGAAGAGTTACAAAAGGTGTTAAAAATATGAGTAGCATGAAACGGTCTGTAAAAAGGAGGAGCATGAAGTGGTGTTGAAAAAGATGAAGAGCCTGAAAAGGTGTTAAAAATATGAAAGCTTCAAAAGGTGTCAAAATTATGAGGAGCATGAAACGGTCTGAAAAATAGGAGGAGCATGAAGGGCTTTTGAAAATCATAAAGAGCCTGAAAAGGTGTGAAAAATATGAAGAGCTTCAAAAGATGTGAAAAACATGAAGAGCTTCAAAAGGTGTCAAAATGAGATGAGCATGAAACGGTCTGAAAATAGGAGGAGCATGAAGTCGTGTTGAAAAAAAGGAAAAGTCTGAAAAATTGTGAAATATATGAAGAGCTTCAAGAGGTGTCAAAAATATGAGGAGAATGAAACGGTCTGAAAAATAGGAGGAGCATGAAGCGATGTTGAAAAACATGAATTGTCTGAAAACGTGTGGAAAATATGAAGAGATTCATAAATGTGAAAAATATGAAGAGCTTCAAAAGGTGTGAAAAATATGAAGAGCTTCAAAAAGTGTAAAAAAAGAGATGAGCATGAAAAGTTCTGAAAAATAGGAGGAGCATGAAGCGGTGTTGAAAATCATGAAGAGCCTGAAAAGGTGTGAAAAATATGAAGAGCTTCAAAAGTTTTCAAAAATATGAGGAGCATGATACGGTTTGAAAAATAGGAGGAGCATGAAGCGGTTTTGAAAAACAAGAAGAGTGTGAAAACGTGTGAAAATATGAAGAGCTTCAAAAATATTAGAAATATGAAGAGCTTCAAAAGTTGTGAAAAATATGAAGAGATTAAAAAGGTGTCAAAAATGAGATGAGCATGAAACGGTCTGAAAAATAGGAGGAGCATGAAGCGGTGTTGAAAATCATGAAGAGCCTGAAAAGGTGTGAACAATATGAAAAGCTTCAAAAGGTGTCAAAATGAGATGAGCATGAAACGCTCTGAAAAATAGGAGCAGCATGATGTGGTGTTGAAAAAAATGAAAAGCCTGAAAAGGTGTGACAAATATGAAGAGCTTCAAAAGGTGTGAAATACATGAGGAGGATTAAACGGTCTGAAAAATAGGAGGAGCATGAAGCGGTGTTCAAAAACATGAAGAGACTGGAAAGGTGTGAAAAATATGAAGAGCTTCAATAGATGTCAAAAATATGAGGAGGATGAAACGGTCTGAAAAATAGGAGGAGCATGAAGCCGTGTTCAAAAACATGAAGAGCCTGAAAAGGTGTGAAAAATATGAAGAGCTTCAAAAGGTGTCAAAAATATGAGGAGCATGAAACGGTCTGAAAAATAGCAGGAGCATGAAGCGGTGTTCAAAAACATGAAGAGCCTGAAAATGTGTGAAAAATATGAAGAGCTTCAAAAGGTGTGAAATACATGAGGAGCATGAAACGGGCTGAAAAAGAGGAGAAGCATGAAGAGGTGTGGAAAAATATGAAGAGCCTGAAAATGTGTGAAAAATATGAAAAGCTTCAAAAGGTGTCAAAAATGAGATGAGCATGAAACGGTCTGAAAAATAGGAGGATCAAGAAACGGTGTTGAAAAACATGAAGAGCCTGAAAAGATGTGAAAAATATGAAAAGCTTCAAAAAGTGTCAAAAATATGAGGAGCATGAAACGGTCTGAAAAATAGGAGGAGCATGAAGCTGTGTTGAAAAACATGAAGAGACTGAAAAGGTGTGAAAAATATGAAGAGCTTCAAAAGGTGTCAAAAATATGAGGAACATGAAACGGTCTGAAAAATAGGAGGAGCATGAAGCTCTGTTCAAAAACATGAAGATCTTAAAAGGGTGTGAAAAATATGAAGAGCTTCAAAAGGTGTGAAAAATATGAGGAGCATGAAACGGTCTGAAAAATAGAAGCAGCATGAAACGGTTTTGAAAAACATAAAGAGCCTGAAAACGTGTGAAAAATATGAAGAGCTTCAAAAGGTGTGAAAAATATAAAGAGCTTCAAATGTGACAAAAATGAGATGAGCATGAAACGGTCTGAAAAATAGGAGGAGCATGAAGTGGTGGTGAAAAACATGAAGAGCCTGAAAAGGTGTGAAAAATATGAAGAGCTTCAAAATGTTTCAAAAATATGAAGAGCATGAAACGGTCAGAAAATCAGGAGGATCATGAAGCGGTGTTCAAAAACATGAAGAGCCTGAAAAGGTTTGAAAAATATGAAGAGCTCAAAAAGTGTCAAAAATATGAGGAGCATGAAACGATCTGAAAAATACGAGGAGCATGAAGCAGTGTTCAAAAACATGAAGAGCCTGAAAATCTGTGAAAAATATGAAGAGCTTCAAAAGGTGTGAAATATATGAGGAGAATGAAACGGTCTGAAAAACAGGAGGATCATGAAGCGGTTTTCAGAAACATGAAGAGCATGAAAAGGTGTGAAAATATGAAGAGCTTCAAAAGGTGTGAAATATATGAGGAGAATGAAACGATCTGAAAAATAGGAGGATCATGAAGCGGTTTTCAGAAACATGAAGAGCATGAAAAGGTGTGAAAAATATGAAGAGCTTCAAAAGGTGTCATAAATATGAGGAGCTTGAAACGGTCTGAAAAATAGGAGGAGCATGAAACGGTGATCAAAAACATGAAGAGCCTGAAAAGGTGTGAAAAATATGAAGAGCTTCAAAAGATGTGAAAAATATGAAGATCTTCAAAAGGTGTCAAAATATGAGGAGCATGATACATTCTGAAAAATGGGAGGAGCATGAAGCGGCGTTCAAAAACATGAAGACCCTGAAAAGGTGTGAAAAATATGAAGAGCTTCAAAAGATGTGAAAAATATGAAGAGCTTCAAAAGGTGTCAAAATATGAGGAGCATGATACATTCTGAAAAATGGGAGGAGCATGAAGCGGCGTTCAAAAACATGAAGACCCTGAAAAGGTGTGAAAAATATGAAGAGCTTCAAAAGGTGTGAAAAATATGAAGAGCTTCAAAAGGTGTCAAAATATGAGGAGCATGATACATTCTGAAAAATGGGAGGAGCATGAAGCGGCGTTCAAAAACATGAAGACCCTGAAAAGGTGTGAAAAATATGAAGAGCTTCAAAAGATGTGAAAAATATGAAGATCTTCAAAAGGTGTCAAAAATTAGATGAGCATGAAAGGGCCTGAAAAATAGGCGGAGCATGAAGAGGTGTTTAAAAAACATGAAGAGCCTGAAAAAGTGTGAAAAATATGAGGAGCTTCAAAAGGTGTCAAAAATAGGAAGGGCATGAAACGGTCTGAAAAACAGGAGGAGCATGAAGCGGGGTTGAAAAATATGAAGAGCCTGAAAAGGGGTGAATAATATGAAGAGCTTCAAAAGTTGTCAAAAATATGAGGAGCATGAAACAGTCTGAAAAATAGGAGGAGCATGAAACGGTATTCAAAAACATGAAGAGCCTGAAAAGGTGTGAAAAATATGAAGAGCTTCAAAAGGTGTGAAAAATATGAAGAGCTTCAAAAGGTGTCAAATATTGGATGATCAAGAAAAGTTCTGAAAAATAGGAGGAGCATGAAATGTTGTTGAAAAAAGGAAGAGCCTGAAAAGGAGTGAAATATATGAAGAGCTTCAAAAGGTGTGAAAAATATGAAGAGCTTCAAAAGGTGTCAAATATACGAGGAGCATGAAACGGTCTGAAAATAGGAGGAGCATGAAACGGTGTTCAAAAACACGAAGAGCCTCAAAAGGTGTGAAAAATATGAAGAGCTTAAAAAGGTGTGAAAAAAATGAGGAGCATGAAACGGTCAGAAAAATAGGAGGACCATGAAGCGGTGTTCAAAAACATGAAGAGCCTGCAAAGGTGTGAAAAATATGAAGAGCTTCTAAAGGTGTCAAAAATATGAGGAGCGTGAAACGCTCTAAAAATAGGAGAAGCATGAAGCGGTTTTCAAAAATATGAAGAGTCTGAAAAGGTGTGAAATATATGAAGAGCTTCAAAGGTGGGAAAAATATGAGGAGCATGAAACGGTCTGCAAACCTGGAGGAGCATGAAGCGGTGTTGAAAAACATGAAAAGCCTGAAAAGCTGTGAAAAATATGAAGAGCTTCAAAAGGTGTCAAAAATATAAGGAGCATGAAACGGTCTGAAAAATAGGAGGAGCATGAAGTGGTTGTGAATAACGTGAAGATCCTGAAAAGGTGTGCAAAATATGAAGAGCTTCAAACGTTGTCAAATATATGAGGAGCATGAAACGGTCTGAAAAATAGGAGTAGCATGAAGCGGTGTTCAAAAACATGCAGAGCCTGAAAAGTTGTGAAAAATATGAAGAGCTTCAAAAGGTGTCAAAAATATGAGGAGCATGAAACGGTCTGAAAAATAGGATCAGCACGAAGCGGAGTGGAAAAATATGAAGAGCTTGAAAAGGTGTGAAAAATATGAAGAGTTTCAAAAGGTGTGAAAAATATGAAGAGCTTCAAAACGTGTCAAAAATGAGATGAGCATGAAACGGTTTGAAAAATAGGAGGAGAAAGAAGCGGTGTTCAAAAACATGAATAGCCTGAAAACGTGTGAAAAATATGAAGAGCTTCGAAAGCTGTGAACAATATGAAGAGCTTCAAAACGTGTCAAAAATGAGATGAGCATGAAACGGTTTGAAAAATAGGAGGAGCAAGAAGCGTTTTTGAAAAACATGAAGAGACTGAAAAGGTGTGAAAAATATGAAAAGCTTCATAAGATGTCAAAAATATGAAGAGCATGAAACGGTCTGAATTATAGCAGGAGCATGAAGCGGTGTTCAAAAACATGAAGAGCCTGAAAAGGTGAGAAAAATATGAAGAGCTTCAAAAGGTGTCAAAAATATGAGGAGCATGAAACGGTCTGAAAAATAGGAGGAGCATGAAGCGGTGTTCAAAAACATGAAAAGCCTGAAAAGTTGTGAAAAATATGAAGAGCTTCAAAAGGTGTGAAAAATATGAGGAGCATGAAACGGTCTGCAAACCTGGAGGATCATGAAGTGGTGTTGAAAAACATGAAGAGCCTGAAAAGAATGTGAAAAATATGAAAAGCTTCAAAAAATGTCAAAAATATGAGGAGCATGAAACGGTCTGAAATATAGGAGGATCATGAAGCGATGTTCAAAAACATGAAGAGCCTGAAAAGGTGTGAAAAATATGAAGAGCTTCAAAAGGTGTGAAAAATATGAGGAGCATGAAACGGTCTGCAAACCTGGAGGAGCTTGAAGTGGTGTTGAAAAACATGAAGAGCCTGAAAAGGTGTGAAAAATCTGAAAAGCTTCAAAAGGAGTCAAAAATGTGATGAGCATGAAACGGTCTGAAAAATAGGAGGAGCATGAAGTGGTGTTCAAAAAATGAAGAGCGTGAAAAGGAGTGATATATATGAAGAGTTTCAAAAGGTGTCAAAAATATGAGGAGCATGAAACGGTCTGAAAAATACGACCAGCATGATGTGTTCTTGAAAAACATGAAGAACCTGAAAGGTGTGAAAAATATGAAAAGCTTCACAAGGTGTCAAAAATAGGAGGAGCATGATACGGTTTGGAAAAAAGGAGTAGCATGAAGTGGTATTGAAAACATGAATAGCCTGGAGAGGTGGGAAATATATGAAGAGCTTCAAAAGGTGTGAAAAATATGAAAAGCTTCAAAAGGTGTGAAATACATGACGAGCATGAAACTCTCTGAAAAATAGGAGGAGCATGAAGTGGTGTTGAAAAACGTGAATAGCCTGTAAAGGTGTGAACATATGAAGAGCTTGAAAAGGTGTCAAAACTATGAGGAGCATGAAACGGGCTGAAAAATAGGAGGAGCATGAAGCGGTGTTGAAAAAAATGAAGAGCTTGAAAAGGTGTGAAAAATATGAAGAGCTTCAAAAGGTGTCAAAAATATAGGAGAATGAAACGGTCTGAAAAATAGGAGGAGCATGAAACGGTGTTCAAAACATGAAGAGCTGAAAAGGTGTGAAAAATATGAAGAGCTTCAAAAGGTGTCAAAAATATGAGAAGCATGAAACTCTCTGAAAAAGAGGAGGAGCATGAAGCGGTGTTGAAAAACATGAAGAGCCTGAAAAGATGTGAAAAATATGAAGAGCTTCAAAAGTTGTCAAATATATGAGGAGCATGAAACGGTCTGAAAAATAGGAGGAGCATGAAGCTGTGTTCAAAAACATGAAGAGCCTGAAAAGGTGTGAAATATATGAAGAGCTTCAAAATGTGTTAAAAATAGGAGGAGCGTGAAACGGTCTGAAAAATTGGAGGAGCTTGAAGCTGTGTTCAAAAACATGAAGAGCCTGAAAAGGTGTGAAATATATGAAGAGCTTCAAAATGTGTTAAAAATATGAGGAGCGTGAAACGGTCTGAAAAATTGGAGGAGCATGAAACGGTGTTCAAAAACATGAAGAACCTGAAAAGGTGTGAAAAATATGAAGAGCCTCAAAAGGTGTGAAAAATATGAAGAGTTTCAAAAGGTGTCAAAAATTAGATGAGCAAGAAAAGTTCTGAAAAATAGGAGGAGCATGAAGTGGTGTTGACAAAATGAAGAGCCTGAAAAGGTGTGAAATATATGAAGAGCCTGAAAAGTTGTGAAAAATATGAAGAGCTTCAAAAGGTGTCAAAAATATGAGGAGCATGACACGGTCTGAAAAATAGGAGGAACATGAAGCGGTGTTGAAAAACATGAAGAGCCTGAAAAGGTGTGAAAAATATGAAGAGTTTCAAAAATATGAAAAATATGAGGAGCTTCAAAAGCTGTGAAAAATATGAGGAGCATGAAACGATCTGAAAAATAGGAGGAGCAAGAAATGGTTTTCAAAACATGAAGAGCCTGAAAAGGTGTGAAATATATGAAGAGATTCAAAAAGTGTGAAAAATATGAAGAGCTTCAAAAGGTGTCAAAAATGAGATGAGCATGAAACGGTCTGAAAAAGAGGAGGAGCATGAAGCGTTGTAGAAAAAAAATGAAGAATCTGAAAAGGTGTTAAATATATGAAGAGCTTCAAAAGTTGTCAAAAATATGAGGAGCATGATACGGTCTGAAAAAGAGGGGAAACATGAAGCGGTGTTGAAAAACATGAAGAGCCTGAAAAAGTGTGAAAAATATGAAGCGCTTCAAAAGGTGTCAAAAATATGAGGAGCATGAAACGGTCTGAAAAATAGGAGGAGCATGAAGCGGTGTTCAAACATGAAGAGCCTGAAAAGGTGTGAAAAATATGAAGGGCTTCAAAAGGTGTGAAAAATATGAAGAATTTCAAAATCTGTCAAAAAGAGATTAGCATGAAACGGTCTGAAAAATATGAGGAGCATGAAGTGGTGTTCAAAAACATGAAAAGCCTGAAAACGTGTGAAAAATATGAAGAGATTCAAAACGTGTCAAAAATGAGATGAGCATGAAAGGGTCTGAAAAATAGGAGGAGCATGGAACGGTGTTCAAAAACATGAAGAGCCAGCACAATTTGAAAAATATGAAGAGCTTCAAAAGCTGTCAAATATATGAGGAGCATCAAACGGTCCAAAAAATAGGAGGAGCATGAAGTGGTGTTGACAAACATGAAGAGCCTGAAAATGTGTGAAAAATATGAAGAGCTTCAAAAGGTGTCAAAAATATGAGGAGCATGAAACGGTCTGAAAAATGGGAGGAGCATCAAGCTGTGTTCAAAAACAGGAAGAGCCTGAAAAGCTGTGAAAAATATGAAGAGCTTCAAAAGGTGTGAAATACATGAGGAGCATGAAACGGACTAAAAATTACGAGGAGCATGAAGCTGTGTTTAAAAACATGAAGAACCTGAAAAGATGTGAAAAATATGAAGAGCTTCAAAAGTTGTGAAATACATGAGGAGCATGAAACGCTCTGAAAAATAGGAGGAGTATGAAGCGGTGTTCAAAAACATGAAGAGCCTGAAAAGGTGTGAAAAATATGAAGACCTTCAAAATGTGTGAAAAATATGATGCATGAAACGGTCAGAAAAATAGGAGGAGCATGAAGCAGTGTTCAAAAACATGAAGAGCCTGAAAAGGTGTGAAATATATGAAAAGCGTCAAAGTTTTCAAAAATATGAGGAGCATGAAACGGTCTGAAAAATAGGAGGAGTATGAAACGGTGTTTAAAAACATGAAGAGCATGGAAAGGTGTGAAAAATATGAAGAGCTTCAAAAGGAGTGAAATACATGAGGGGCATGAAACGGTCTAAAAAATAGGAGGAGCATGAAAAGGTCTTCAAAATCATGAAGAACCTGAAAAGGTGTGAAAAAATATGAAGAGCTTCAAAAGGTGTGAAAAATATAGGAGAATGAAACGGTCTGAAAAATAGGAGGAGCATGAAACGGTGTTCAAACATGAAGAGCCTGAAAAGGTGTGAAAAATATGAAGGGCTTCAAAAGGTGTGAAAAATATGAAGAATTTCAAAATCTGTCAAAAAGAGATTAGCATGAAACGGTCTGAAAAATATGAGGAGCATGAAGTGGTGTTCAAAAACATGAAAAGCCTGAAAACGTGTGAAAAATATGAAGAGATTCAAAACGTGTCAAAAATGAGATGAGCATGAAAGGGTCTGAAAAATAGGAGGAGCATGGAACGGTGTTCAAAAACATGAAGAGCCAGCACAATTTGAAAAATATGAAGAGCTTCAAAAGCTGTCAAATATATGAGGAGCATCAAACGGTCCAAAAAATAGGAGGAGCATGAAGTGGTGTTGACAAACATGAAGAGCCTGAAAATGTGTGAAAAATATGAAGAGCTTCAAAAGGTGTCAAAAGTATGAGGAGCATGAAACGGTCTGAAAAATGGGAGGAGCATCAAGCTGTGTTCAAAAACAGGAAGAGCCTGAAAAGCTGTGAAAAATATGAAGAGCTTCAAAAGGTGTGAAATACATGAGGAGCATGAAACGGACTAAAAATTACGAGGAGCATGAAGCTGTGTTTAAAAACATGAAGAACCTGAAAAGATGTGAAAAATATGAAGAGCTTCAAAAGTTGTGAAATACATGAGGAGCATGAAACGCTCTGAAAAATAGGAGGAGTATGAAGCGGTGTTCAAAAACATGAAGAGCCTGAAAAGGTGTGAAAAATATGAAGACCTTCAAAATGTGTGAAAAATATGATGCATGAAACGGTCAGAAAAATAGGAGGAGCATGAAGCAGTGTTCAAAAACATGAAGAGCCTGAAAAGGTGTGAAATATATGAAAAGCGTCAAAGTTTTCAAAAATATGAGGAGCATGAAACGGTCTGAAAAATAGGAGGAGTATGAAACGGTGTTTAAAAACATGAAGAGCATGGAAAGGTGTGAAAAATATGAAGAGCTTCAAAAGGAGTGAAATACATGAGGGGCATGAAACGGTCTAAAAAATAGGAGGAGCATGAAAAGGTCTTCAAAATCATGAAGAACCTGAAAAGGTGTGAAAAAATATGAAGAGCTTCAAAAGGTGTGAAAAATATAGGAGAATGAAACGGTCTGAAAAATAGGAGGAGCATGAAACGGTGTTCAAAACATGAAGAGCTGAAAAGGTGTGAAAAATATGAAGAGCTTCAAAAGGTGTCAAAAATATGAGAAGCATGAAACTCTCTGAAAAATAGGAGGAGCATGAAGCGGTGTTGAAAAACATGAAGAGCCTGAAAAGATGTGAAAAATATGAAGAGCTTCAAAAGTTGTCAAATATATGAGGAGCATGAAACGGTCTGAAAAATAGGAGGAGCATGAAGCTGTGTTCAAAAACATGAAGAGCCTGAAAAGGTGTGAAATATATGAAGAGCTTCAAAATGTGTTAAAAATAGGAGGAGCGTGAAACGGTCTGAAAAATTGGAGGAGCATGAAACGGTGTTCAAAAACATGAAGAACCTGAAAAGGTGTGAAAAATATGAAGAGCCTCAAAAGGTGTGAAAAATATTAAGAGCTTCAAAAGGTGTCAAAAATTAGATGAGCAAGAAAAGTTCTGAAAAATAGGAGGAGCATGAAGTGGTGTTGAAAAAATGAAGAGCCTGAAAAGGTGTGAAATATATGAAGAGCCTGAAAAGTTGTGAAAAATATGAAGAGTTTCCAAAGGTGTCAAAAATATGAGGAGCATGACACGGTCTGAAAAATAGGAGGAACATGAAGCGGTGTTGAAAAACATGAAGAGCCTGAAAAGGTGTGAAAAATATGAAGTTTCAAAAATATGAAAAATATGAGGAGCTTCAAAAGCTGTGAAAAATATGAGGAGCATGAAACGATCTGAAAAATAGGAGGAGCAAGAAACGGTTTTCAAAACATGAAGAGCCTGAAAAGGTGTGAAATATATGAAGAGATTCAAAAAGTGTGAAAAATATGAAGAGCTTCAAAAGGTGTCAAAAATGAGATGAGCATGTAACGGTCTGAAAAAGAGGAGGAGCATGAAGCGTTGTAGAAAAAAAATGAAGAGTCTGAAAAGGTGTTAAATATATCAAGAGCTTCAAAAGTTGTCAAAAATATGAGGAGCATGATACGGTCTGAAAAAGAGGGGAAACATGAAGCGGTGTTGAAAAACATGAAGAGCCTGAAAAAGTGTGAAAAATATGAAGAGCTTCAAAAGGTGTCAAAAATATGAGGAGCATGAAACGGTCTGAAAAATAGGAGGAGCATGAAGTGCTGTTCAAAAACATGAAGAGCCTGAAAAGGTGTGAAAAATATGAAGGACTTCAAAAGGTGTGAAAAATATGAAGAATTTCAAAATCTGTCAAAAATGAGATGAGCATGAAACGGTCTGAAAAATGTGAGGAGCATGAAGTGGTGTTGAAAAACATGAAAAGCCTGAAAACGTGTGAAAAATATGAAGAGATTCAAAACGTGTCAAAAATGAGATGAGCATGAAAGAGTCTGAAAAGTAGGAGGAGCATGGAACGGTGTTCAAAAACATGAAGAGCCAGCACAATTTGAAAAATATGAGGAGCTTCAAAAGCTGTGAAAAATATGAGGAGCATGAGACGGTCTGAAAAATAAGAGGAGCATGAAGTGGTGTTGAAAAACATGAAGACCTGAAAAGGTGTGAAAAATATGAAGAGCTTCAAAAGGTGTGAAATACATGTGGAGCATGAAACGGTCTGAAAAATAGGAGGATCATGAAGCGGTGTTCAAAAAAATGCAGAGACTGAAAAGGTGTGAAAAATATGAAGAGCTTCAAAAGGTGTCAAATTATGAGGAGCATGAAACGGTCTGAAAAATAAGAGAGGCATGAAGTGGTGTGGAAAAAGATGAAGAGCCTGAACAGGTGTGAAAAATATGAAGAGTTTCAAAAGGTGTGAAATAAATGAGGAGCATGAAACGGTCTGAAAAATATGAGGAGCATGATGCGGTGTTGCAAAATATGAAGAGCCTGAAAAGGTGTTAAATATATGAAGAGCTTCAAAAGGTGTCAAAAATATGAGGAGCATGAAACGGTCTTAAAAATAGGAGGAGCATGATGTGGTGTTGAAAAAAATGAAAAGCCTGAAAAGGTGTCAAAAATATGAAGAGCTTCAAAACGTGACAGAAATATTAGGAGCATGAAACGGTCTGAAAAATAGGAGGAGCATGAAGTGGTGTTGAAAAACATGAAGAGCCTGAAAAGGTGAGAAAAATATAAAGAGCTTCAAACGGTGTGAATTACATGAGGAGCATGAAACAGTCTGAAAAAAAGGAGGAGCATAAGGCGGTGTTGAAAAACATGAAGAGCCTGAAAAGGTGTGAAAAATATGAAGAGATTCAAAAGATGTCAATAATATGAGGAGCATGTAACGTTCTGAAAAATAGGAGGAGCATGAACCGGTGATCAAAAACATGAGAAGCCTGAAAAGGTGTGATAAATATGAAGAGCTTCAAATGGTGTCAAAAATATGAGAAGCATGAAACGGTCTGAAAGATAGGAGGAGCATGAAACGGTGATCAAAAACATGAGAGGCCTGAAAAGGTGTGATAAATATGAAGAGCTTCAAAAGGTGTGAAAAATATGAAGCGCTCAAAAGTGTGAAAAATGAGATGAGCATGAAACGGTCTGAAAAACAGGAAGAGCATGAAGCGGTGTTGAAAAACATGAGGAGCCTGAAAAGGTATGAAAAATATGAAGAGCTTCAAAATGTGTCAAATTATGAGGAGCATGAAACGGTCTTAAAAATAGGAGGAGCATGAAGCGGTGTTGAAAAACATGAAGAGCCTGAAAATGTGTGCAAAATATGAAGAGCTTCAAAAGGTGTGAAATACATGTGGAGCATGAAACGGTCTGAAAAATAGGAGGATCATGAAGCCGTGTTCAAAAAAAATGCAGAGACTGAAAAGGTGTGAAAAATATGAAGAGCTTCTAAATGTGTCAAAAATAGGAGGAGCATGAAACGGTCTGAAAAA
Organism: Dama dama; assembly: GCF_033118175.1. Classification (NCBI taxonomy): domain Eukaryota; kingdom Metazoa; phylum Chordata; class Mammalia; order Artiodactyla; family Cervidae; genus Dama; species Dama dama. The sequence goes on from NW_026870876.1 coordinate 1,308,993, forward strand.
CAGGAGGAGCATGAAGTGGTGTTCAAAAACATGAAGAGCCTGATAAGGTGTGAAAAATATGAAGAGCTTCAAAAGGTATGAAATATATGAGGAGCATGAAACGGTCTGAAATATTGGAGCAGCATGAAGCGTTGTGGAAAAACATGAACAGCTTGAAAAGGTGTGAAAAATATGAAGAGCTTCAAAGGGTGTCAAATTATGAGGAGCATGTAACGGTCTGAAAAATAGGAGGATCATGAAGCGGTGTTGAAAATCATGAAGAGCCTGAAAAGGTGTGAGAAATATGAAGAGCTTCAAAAGGTGTCAAAATTATGAGGAGCATGAAACGGTCTGCAAAAAAGCAGGAGCATGAAGTGGTGTTGAAAAACATGAAGAGCCTGAAAAGGTGTGAAAAATATGAAGAGCTTCAAAAGGTATGAAATATATGAGGAGCATGAAACGGTCTGAAATATTGGAGCAGCATGAAGCGTTGTGGAAAAACATGAACAGCTTGAAAAGGTGTGAAAAATATGAAGAGCTTCAAAGGGTGTCAAATTATGAGGAGCATGTAACGGTCTGAAAAATAGGAGGAGCATGGAGCGGTGTTCATAGACATGGAGACCCTGAAAAGGTGTGAAAAATATGAAGAGCTTCAAAATGTGTGAAATACATGAGGAAAATGAAACGGTCTGAAAAATAGGAGGACCATGAAGCGGTGTTCAAAAACATGAAGAGCCTGAAAACGTGAGAAAAATATGAAGAGCTTCTAAATGTGTCAAAAATAGGAGGAGCATGAAACGGTCTGAAAAACAGGAGGAGCATGAAGCGGTGTTCAAAAATATGAAGAGCCTGATAAGGTGTGAAAAATATTAAGAGCTTCAAAATCTGTCAAAAATATGAGGAGCATGAAACGGTCTGAAAAATGGGAGGAGCATGTAACGGTGTTCAAAAACATGAAGAGGCTGAAAACGTGTGAAAAAATGAAGAGCCTCAAAAATGGCAAAAATATGAGGAGTATGAAACGGTCTGAAAAATAGGAGGATCATGAAGCGGTGTTCAAAAACATGAAGAGTTTGAAAAGGTGTGAAAAATATGAAGAGCTCAAAAGGTGTCAAAAATGAGATGAGCATGAAACGGTCTGAAAAATAGGGAGCCATGAAGCGGTGTTGAAAAACATGAGGAGCCTGAAAAGGTGTGAAAAATATGAAGAGCTTCAAAAGGTGTCAAATTATGAGGAGCATGAAACGGCCTGAAAAATAGGAGAAGCATGAAGCGGTGTTGAAAAACATGAAGAGAGTGAAAATGTGTGCAAAATATGAAGAGCTTCAAAAGGTGAGAAATACATGTGGAGCATGAAACGGTCTGAAAAATAGGAGGATCATGAAGCGGTGTTCAAAAAAATGCAGAGACTGAAAAGGTGTGAAAAATATGAAGAGCTTCAAAAGGTGTCAAATTATGAGGAGCATGAAACGGTCTGAAAAATAAGAGAAGCATGAAGTGGTGTGGAAAAATATGAAGAGCCTGAACAGGTGTGAAAAATATGAAGAGTTTCAAAAGGTGTGAAATAAATGAGGAGCATGAAATGGTCTGAAAAATATGAGGAGCATGATGCGGTGTTGCAAAATATGAAGAGCCTGAAAAGGTGTTAAATATATGAAGAGCTTCAAAAGGTGTAAAAAATATGAGGAGCATGAAATGGTCTGAAAAATAGGAGGATCATGAAACGGTGTTGAAAAACATGAAGAGCCTGAAAAGGTGTGAAAAATATGAAGAGCTTCAAAAGGTGTCAAAAATATGAGGAGCATGAAACGGTCTTAAAAATAGGAGGAGCATGAAGTGGTGTTGAAAAAAATGAAAAGCCTGAAAAGGTGTGAAATATATGAAGAGCTTCAAAAGGTGTGAAAAATATGAGGAGACTGAAACGGTCTGCAAAATAGGAGGAGCATGAAATGGTGTTCAAACACATGAAGTGCATGAAAAGGTGTGAAAAATATGAGGAGCTTCAAAAGGTGTGAAATACATGAGGAGGTTTAAATGGTCTGAAAAATAGGAGGAGCATGAAGTGGTGTTGAAAAACATGAAGAGCCTGAAAAGATGTGAAAAATATAAAGAGCTTCAAAAGGTGTGGATTACATGAGGAGCATGAAACAGTCTGAATAAAAGGAGGAACATAAAATGGTGTTGAAAAACATGAAGAGCCTGAAAAGGTGTGATAAATATGTAGAGCTTCAAATGGTGTCAAAAATATGAGAAGCATGAAACGGTCTGAAAGATAGGAGCAGCATGAAACGGTAATCAAAAACATGAGAAGCCTGAAAAGGTGTGATATATATGAAGAGCTTCAAAAGGTGTGAAAATTATGAAGAGCTCAAAAGGTGTCAAAAATGAGATGAGCATGAAACGGTCTGAAAAATAGGAAGAGCATGAAGCGCTGTTGAAAAACATGAGGAGCCTGAAAAGGTGTGAAAAATATGAAGAGCTTCTAAATGTGTCAAAAATAGGAGGAGCATGAAACGGTCTGAAAAACAGGAGGAGCATGAAGCGGTGTTCAAAAACATGAAGAGCCTGATAAGGTGTGAAAAATATGAAGAGCTTCAAAAGGTGTGAAAAATATGAGGAGCATGAAACGGTCTGAAAAACAGGAGGAGCATGAAGCGGTGTTCAAAAACATGAAGATACTGATAAGGTGTGAAAAATATGAAGAGCTTCAAAAGGTGTGAAAAATATGAGGAGCATGAAACGGGCTGAAAAATAGGAGGAGCATGAAGCGGTGTTCAAAAACAAGAAGAGCCTGAAAAGGTGTCAAAAATATGAATAGCTTCAAAACGTGACAGAAATATTAGGAGCATGAAACGGTCTGAAAAATAGGAGGAGCATGAAGTGGTGTTGAAAAACATGAAGAGCCTGAAAAGGTGTGAAAAATATAAAGAGCTTCAAAAGGTGTGATTTATATGAGGAGCATGAAACAGTCTGAAAAAAAGGAGGAGCATAAGGCGGTGTTGAAAAACATGAAGAGCCTGAAAAGGTGTGAAAAATATGAAGAGATTCAAAAGGTGTCAAAAATATGAGGAGCATGTAACGTTCTGAAAAATAGGAGGAGCATGAACCGGTGATCAAAAACATGAGAAGCCTGAAAAGGTGTGATAAATATGAAGAGCTTGAAAAGGTGTCAAAAATATGAGAAGCATGAAACGATCTGAAAGATAGGAGGAGCATGAAACGGTGATCAAAAACATGAGAAGCCTGAAAAGGTGTGATAAATATGAAGAGCTTCAAAAGGTGTGAAAAATATGAAGAGCTCAAAAGGTGTGAAAAATGAGATGAGCATGAAACGGTCTGAAAAATAGGAAGAGCATAAAGCGGTGTTGAAAAACATGAGGAGCCTGAAAAGGTGTGAAAAATATGAAGAGCTTCAGAAGGTGTCAAAAATATGAGGAGCATGAAACGGTCTGAAAAATAGTAGGAGCATGAAGTGGTGTTGAAAAACATGAAGAGCCTGAAAAGGTGTGAAAAATATGAAGAGCTTCAAAAGGTGTCAAAAATATCAGGAGCATGGAACGGTCTGAAAAATAGGAGGAGCATGAAGTGTTGTTGAAAAACATTAAGAGCCTGAAAAGGTGTGAAAAATATTAAGAGCATGAAAATGTGTGAAAAATATGCGGAGCATGAAACTGTGATAAAAAACATGAAGAGCCTGAAAAGTTGTGAAAAATATGAAGAGCTTCAAAAGGGGTCAAAAATATGAGGAGAATGAAACTGTCTGAAAAATAGGAGGAGCATGAAGCGTTGTTGAAAAACATGAAGAGCCTGAAAAGGTGTGAAAAATATTAAGAGCATGAAAAGGTGTGAAAAATATGCGGAGCATGAAACTGTGTTCAAAAACATGAAGAACCTGAAAAGTTGTCAAAAATATGAAGAGCTTCAAAAGGGGCCAAAAATATGAGGAGCATGAAACTGTCTGAAAAATAGGAGGAACATGAAACAGTGTTCCAAAACATGAAGAGCCTGAAAAGGTGTGAAAAATATGAAGAGCTTCAAAAGGTGTCAAAAATATGAGGAGCAAGAAACGGTCTGAAAATTATGAGGAGCATGAAGCCGTGTTCAACAACTTGAAGTGCCTGAAATGGTGTGAAAAATATAAAGAGCTTCAAAAGGTGTCAAAGATATGAGGAGCATGAAACGGTCGGAAAAATAGGAGGAGCATGATACGGCATTGAAAAACATAAAGAGCCTGAAAAGGTGTGAAAAATATGAAGAGCTTCAAAAGGTGTCAAAAATATGACGAGCATTAAATGGTATGAAAAATAGGAGGAGCATGTAACGGTGTTCAAAAACATGAAGAGCCTGAGAGGTATGAAAAATATGCAGAGCTGCAAAACGTCTCAAAAACATGAGGAGCCTGAAACGGTCTGAAAAATAGGAGGAGCATGAAACGGTGTTCAAAATCATGAAGAGCCTGAAAAGGTGTGAAAAATATGAAGAGCATGAAAATGTGTGAAAAATATGAGGAGAATGAAACTGTGTTCAAAAACATGAAAATCCTGAAAAGGTGTGAAAAATATGAAGAGCTTCAAAACGTCTCAAAAACATGAGCAGCATGAAACAGTCAGAAAATAGAAGGAACCTGAAGCGGTGTTCAAAAACATGAAGAGCCTGAAAAGGTGTGAATAATATGAAGAGCTTCAAAAGGTGTCAAAATATGAGGAGCATGAAACGGTCTTAAAAATAGGAGGAGCATGAAGTGGTGTTGAAAAAAATGAAAAGCCTGAAAAGGTGTGAAATATATGAAGAGCTTCAAAAGGTGTCAAAAATATGAGGAAAATGAAACGGTCTGCAAAATAGGAGGAGCATGAAATGGTGTTCAAACACATGAAGTGCATGAAAAGGTGTGAAAAATATGAAGAGCTTCAAAAGGTGTGAAATACATGAGGAGGTTTAAATGGTCTGAAAAATAGGAGGAGCATGAAGCGGTGTTCAAAAACATGAAGAGCCTGAAATGGTGTGAAAAATATGAAGAGCTTCAAAAGGTGTGAAAAATATGAGGAGCATGAAACGGTCTGAAAAATAGGAGGAGCATGAAGCGGTGTTCAAAAACATGAAGAGCCTGAAAAGGTGTCAAAAATATGAAGAGCTTCAAAACGTGACAGAAATATTAGGAGCATGAAAAGGTCTGAAAAATAGGAGGAGCATGAAGTGGTGTTGAAAAACATGAAGAGCCTGAAAAGGTGTGAAAAATATAAAGAGCTTCAAAAGGGGTGAATTACATGAGGAACATGAAACAGTCTGAAAAAAAGGAGGAGCATAAGGCGGTGTTGAAAAACATGAAGAGCCTGAAAAGGTGTGAAAAATATGAAGAGCTTCAAAAGATGTGAAAAATGAGATGAGCAAGAAACGGTCTGAAAAATAGGAGGATCATGAAACGGTGTTGAAAAACATGAAGAGCCTGAAAAGGTGTGAAAAATATGAAGAGTTTCAAAAGGTGTCAAAAATATGAGGAGCATGAAACGGTCTGAAAAATAGATGCGGCATGAAATGGTGTTGAAAAACATGAAGAGCCTGAAAAGGGGTGAAAATTATGAAGAGCTTCAAAAGGTATGAAAAATATGAGGAGCATGAAACGGCCTGAAAAATAGAAGCAGCATGAAACGGTGTTGAAAAATATGATGAGCCTGAAAAGGTGTGAAAAATATGAAGAGCTTCAAAAGGGGTCAAAAATATGAAGAGCATGAAACGGTCTGTAAAATAGGAGGATCATGAAGCGGTCTTCAAAATCATGAAGAGCCTGAAAAGGTGTGAAAAATATGAAGAGCTTCAAAACGTGTCAAAAATATGAGGAGCATGAAACGGTCTGAAAAATAGGAGGAGCAAGAAGCGGTGTTGAAAAAAATGAACAGCCTGAAAACCTTTGAAAAATATGAAGAGCTTCAAAAGGTGTGAAATTAATGAGGAGCATGAAACGGTCTGAAAAATACGAGAAGCATGAAGTGGTGTGGAAACACATGAAGAACCTGAAAAGGTTGAAAAATATGAAGAGTTTCAAAAGGTGTCAAAAATATGAAGAGCATGAAACGGTCTGAAAATTTGAAGGATCATGAGCGGTGTTCAAAAACATGAGGAGCCTGAAAAGGTGTGAAAAATATGAAGAGCTTCAAATGGTGTCAAAAATATGAGAAGCATGAAACGGTCTGAAAGATAGGAGGAGCATGAAACGGTGATCAGAAACATGAAAAGCCTGAAAAGTTGTGAAAAATATGAAGAGCTTCAAAAGGTGTGAAATTCCTGAGGAGCATGAAACGGTCTGAAAAATAGGAGAAGCATGAAGTGGTGTGGAAAAACATGAAGAGCCAGAAAAGGTGTGAAAAATATGAAGAGCTTCAAAAGGTGTGAAATACATGAGGAGCATGAAACGGTCTGAAAAATAGGAGGAGCATGAAGCGGTGTTGAAAAACATGAAGAGACTGAAAAGGTGTGCAAAATATGAAGAGCTTCAAAAGGTGTGAAATACATGTGGAGCATGAAACGGTCTGAAAAATAGGAGGATCATGAAGCGGTGTTCAAAAAAATGCAGAGACTGAAAAGCTGTGAAAAATATGAAGAGCTTCAAAAGGTGTCAAATTATGAGGAGCATGAAACGGTCTGAAAAATTAGAGAAGAATGAAGTGGTGTGGAAAAAGATGAAGAGCCTGAACAGGTGTGAAAAATATGAAGAGTTTCAAAAGGTGTGAAATAAATGAGGAGCATGAAACGGTCTGAAAAATATGAGGAGCATGATGCGGTGTTGCAAAATATGAAGAGCCTGAAAAGGTGTTAAATATATGAAGAGCTTCAAAAGGTGTCAAAAATATGAGGAGCATGAAACGGTCTTAAAAATAGGAGGAGCATGATGTGGTGTTGAAAAAAATGAAAAGCCTGAAAAGGTGTGAAATATATGAAGAGCTTCAAAAGGTGTCAAAAATATGAGGAGAATCAAACGGTCTGCAAAATAGGAGGAGCATGAAATGGTGTTCAAACACATGAAGTGCATGAAAAGGTGTGAAAAATATGAAGAGCTTCAAAAGGTGTGAAATACATGAGGAGGTTTAAATGGTCTGAAAAATAGGAGGAGCATGAAGCGGTGTTCAAAAACATGAAGAGCCTGAAATGGTGTTAAAAATATGAAGAGCTTCAAAAGGTGTGAAAAATATGAGGAGCATGAAACGGTCTGAAAAACAGGAGGAACATGAAGCGGTGTTCAAAAACAAGAAGAGCCTGAAAAGGTGTCAAAAATATGAAGAGCTTCAAAACGTGACAGAAATATTAGGAGCATGAAACGGTCTGAAAAATAGGAGGAGCATGAAGTGGTGTTGAAAAACATGAAGAGCCTGAAAAGGTGTGAAAAATATAAAGAGCTTCAAAAGGTGTGAATTACATGAGGAGCATGAAACAGTCTGAAAAAAAGGAGGAGCATAAGGCTGTGTTGAAAAACATGAAGAGCCTGAAAAGGTGTGAAAAATATGAAGAGATTCAAAAGGTGTCAATAATATGAGGAGCATGTAACGTTCTGAAAAATAGGAGGAGCATGAACCGGTGATCAAAAACATGAGAAGCCTGAAAAGGTGTGATAAATATGAAGAGCTTCAAATGGTGTCAAAAATATGAGAAGCATGAAACGGTCTGAAAGATAGGAGGAGCATGAAACGGTGATCAAAAACATGAGAAGCCTGAAAAGGTGTGATAAATATGAAGAGCTTCAAAAGGTGTGAAAAATATGAAGCGCTCAAAAGGTGTGAAAAATGAGATGAGCATGAAACGGTCTGAAAAATAGGAAGAGCATGAAGCGGTGTTGAAAAACATGAGGAGCCTGAAAAGGTGTGAAAAATATGAAGAGCTTCAAAATGTGTCAAATTATGAGGAGCATGAAACGGTCTGAAAAATAGCAGGAGCATGAAGCGGTGTTGAAAAATATGAAGAGCCTGAAAATGTGTGCAAAATATGAAGAGCTTCAAAAGGTGTGAAATACATGTGGAGCATGAAACGGTCTGAAAAATAGGAGGATCATGAAGCCGTGTTCAAAAAAAATGCAGAGACTGAAAAGGTGTGAAAAATATGAAGAGCTTCTAAATGTGTCAAAAATAGGAGGAGCATGAAACGGTCTGAAAAACAGGCGAGCATGAAGTGGTGTTCAAAAACATGAAGAGCCTGATAAGGTGTGAAAAATATGAAGAGCTTCAAAAGGTATGAAATATATGAGGAGCATGAAACGGTCTGAAATATTGGAGCAGCATGAAGCGTTGTGGAAAAACATGAACAGCTTGAAAAGGTGTGAAAAATATGAAGAGCTTCAAAGGGTGTCAAATTATGAGGAGCATGTAACGGTCTGAAAAATAGGAGGATCATGAAGCGGTGTTGAAAATCATGAAGAGCCTGAAAAGGTGTGAGAAATATGAAGAGCTTCAAAAGGTGTCAAAATTATGAGGAGCATGAAACGGTCTGCAAAAAAGCAGGAGCATGAAGTGGTGTTGAAAAACATGAAGAGCCTGAAAAGGTGTGAAAAATATGAAGAGCTTCAAAAGGTATGAAATATAGAAGGAGCATGAAACGGTCTGAAATATTGGAGCAGCATGAAGCGTTGTGGAAAAACATGAACAGCTTGAAAAGGTGTGAAAAATATGAAGAGCTTCAAAGGTGTCAAATTATGAGGAGCATGTAACGGTCTGAAAAATAGGAGGAGCATGGAGCGGTGTGCATAAACATGGAGACCCTGAAAAGGTGTGAAAAATATGAAGAGCTTCAAAATGTGTCAAAAATTTGAGGAGCATGAAACGGTCTGAAAAATAGGAGGAGCATGAAACGGAGTTCAAAACATGAAGAGCCTGAAAAGGTGTGAAAAATATGAAGAGCTTCAAAAGGTGTGAAATTCATGAGGAGCATGAAACGGTCTGAAAAAAAGGAGAAGCATGAAGTGGTGTGGAAAAAGATGAAGAGCCTGAAAAGGTGTGAAAAATATGAAAAGCTTCAAAAGGTGTCAAAAATATGAAGAGCATGAAACGGTCTGAAAATTTGGAGGATCATGAGCGGTGTTCAAAAACATGAAGAGCCTGAAAAGGTGTGAAAAATATGAAGAGCTTCAAATGGTGTCAAAAATATGAGAAGCATGAAACGGTCTGAAAGATAGGAGGAGCAATGAAACGGTGATCAGAAACATGAAGAGCCTGAAAAATTGTGAAAAATATGAAGAGCTTCAAAAGGTGTGAAATTCATGAGGAGCATGAAACGGTCTGAAAAATAGGAGAAGCATGAAGTGGTGTGGAAAAACATGAAGAGCCTGAAAGGTGTGAAAAATATGAAGAGCTTCAAAAGATGTCAAAAATGAGATGAGCATGAAACGGTCTGAAAAATAGGAGGATCATGAAACGGTGTTGAAAAACATGAAGAGCCTGAAAAGGTGTGAAAAATATGAAGCATTTCAAAAGGTGTCAAAAATATGAGGAGCATGAAACGGTCTGAAAAACAGATGCGGCATGAAATGGTGTTGAAAACCATGAAGAGCCTGAAAAGGTGTGAAAATTATGAAGAGCTTCAAAAGGTATGAAAAATATGAGGAGCATGAAACGGCCTGAAAAATAGAAGCAGCATGAAACGGTGTTGAAAAATATGATGAGCCTGAAAAGGTGTGAAAAATATGAAGAGCTTCAAAAGGGGTCAAACATATGAAGAGCATGAAACGGTCTGTAAAATAGGAGGATCATGAAGCGGTGTTCAAAATCATGAAGAGCCTGAAAAGGTGTGAAAAATATGAAGAGCTTCAAAACGTGTCAAAAATATGAGGAGCATGAAACGGTCTGAAAAATAGGAGGAGCAAGAAGCGGTGTTGAAAAAAATGAAGAGCCTGAAAACCTTTGAAAAATATGAAGAGCTTCAAAAGGTGTGAAATTAATGAGGAGCAGGAAACGGTCTGAAAAATACGAGAAGCATGAAGTGGTGTGGAAACACATGAAGAACCTGAAAAGGTGTGAAAAATATGAAGAGTTTCAAAAGGTGTCAAAAATATGAAGAGCATGAAACGGTCTGAAAATTTGAAGGATCATGAGCGGTGTTCAAAAACATGAGGAGCCTGAAAAGGTGTGAAAAATATGAAGAGCTTCAAATGGTGTCAAAAATATGAGAAGCATGAAACGGTCTGAAAGATAGGAGGAGCATGAAACGGTGATCAGAAACATGAAAAGCCTGAAAAGTTGTGAAAAATATGAAGAGCTTCAAAAGGTGTGAAATTCATGAGGAGCATGAAACGGTCTGAAAAATAGGAGAAGCATGAAGTGGTGTGGAAAAACATGAAGAGCCTGAAAAGGTGTGAAAAATATGAAGAGCTTCAAAAGGTGTGAAATACATGAGGATCCTGAAACTCTCTGAAAAATAGGAGGAGCATGAAGTGGTGTTCAAAAACATGAAGAGTCTGAAAAGGTGTGAAAAATATGAAGAGCTTCAATAGGTGTGAAAAATATGAGGAGCAGTATACTGTGTGAAAAATAGGAGGAGCATGAAGCGGTGTTCAAAAACATGAAGAGCCTGAAAAGGTGTGAAAAACATGAGGAGCATGAAATTGTCTGAAAAATAGGAGGAGCATGAAGTGGTGTTCAAAAACATGAAGAGCCTGAAAAGGTGTGAAAAATATGAAGAGCTTCAAAAGGTGTCAAAAATACGAGGAGCATGAAACGGTCTGAAAAATAGGAGGAGCATGAAGTGTTGTTCAAAAACGTGAAGAGCCTGAAAAGCTGTGAAAAATATGAAGAGCTTAAAAACGTGTTAAAAATAAGAGGAGCATGAAACGGTCTGAAAAATAGAAGCAGCATGAAGCGGTGTTCAAAAACATGAAGAGCCTGAAATCGTGTGAAAAATATGAAGAGCTCAAAAGGTGTCAAAAATGAGATGAGCATGAAACGGTCTGAAAATTTGGAGGATCATGAGCGGTTTTCAAAAACATGAAGAGCCTGAAAAGGTGTGAAAAATATGAAGAGCTTCAAATGGTGTCAAAAATATGAGAAGCATGAAACGGTCTGAAAGATAGGAGGAGCATGAAACGGTGATCAGAAATATGAAGAGCCTGAAAAATTGTGAAAAATATGAAGAGCTTCAAAAGGTGTGAAATTAATGAGGAGCATGAAACGGTCTGAAAAATAGGAGAAGCATGAAGTGGTGTGGAAAAACATGAAGAGCCTGAAAGGTGTGAAAAATATGAAGAGCTTCAAAAGATGTCAAAAATGAGATGAGCATGAAACGGTCTGAAAAATAGGAGGATCATGAAACGGTGTTGAAAAACATGAAGAGCCTGAAAAGGTGTGAAAAATATGAAGAGTTTCAAAAGGTGTCAAAAATATGAGGAGCATGAAATGGTCTGAAAAATAGATGCGGCATGAAATGGTGTTGAAAACCATGAAGAGCCTGAAAAGGTGTGAAAATTATGAAGAGCTTCAAAAGGTATGAAAAATATGAGGAGCATGAAACGGCCTGAAAAATAGAAGCAGCATGAAACGGTGTTGAAAAATATGATGAGCCTGAAAAGGTGTGAAAAATATGAAGAGCTTCAAAAGGGGTCAAAAATATGAAGAGCATGAAACGGTCTGTAAAATAGGAGGATCATGAAGCGGTTTTCAAAATCATGAAGAGCCTGAAAAGGTGTGAAAAATATGAAGAGCTTCAAAACGTGTCAAAAATATGAGGAGCAGGAAACGGTCTGAAAAATACGAGAAGCATGAAGTGGTGTGGAAACACATGAAGAACCTGAAAAGGTGTGAAAAATATGAAGAGTTTCAAAAGGTGTCAAAAATATGAAGAGCATGAAACGGTCTGAAAATTTGAAGGATCATGAGCGGTGTTCAAAAACATGAGGAGCCTGAAAAGGTGTGAAAAATATGAAGAGCTTCAAATGGTGTCAAAAATATGAGAAGCATGAAACGGTCTGAAAGATAGGAGGAGCATGAAACGGTGATCAGAAACATGAAAAGCCTGAAAAGTTGTGAAAAATATGAAGAGCTTCAAAAGGTGTGAAATTCATGAGGAGCATGAAACGGTCTGAAAAATAGGAGAAGCATGAAGTGGTGTGGAAAAACATGAAGAGCCTGAAAAGGTGTGAAAAATATGAAGAGCTTCAAAAGGTGTGAAATACATGAGGATCCTGAAACTCTCTGAAAAATAGGAGGAGCATGAAGTGGTGTTCAAAAACATGAAGAGTCTGAAAAGGTGTGAAAAATATGAAGAGCTTCAATAGGTGTGAAAAATATGAGGAGCAGTATACTGTGTGAAAAATAGGAGGAGCATGAAGCGGTGTTCAAAAACATGAAGAGCCTGAAAAGGTGTGAAAAACATGAGGAGTATGAAATTGTCTGAAAAATAGGATGAGCATGAAGTGGTGTTCAAAAACATGAAGAGCCTGAAAAGGTGTGAAAAATATGAAGAGCTTCAAAAGGTGTCAAAAATACGAGGAGCATGAAACGGTCTGAAAAATAGGAGGAGCATGAAGCGTTGTTCAAAAACGTGAAGAGCCTGAAAAGGTGTGAAAAATATGAAGAGCTTCAAAACGTGTTAAAAATATGAGGAGCATGAAACGGTCTGAAAAATAGAAGCAGCATGAAGCGGTGTTCAAAAACATGAAGAGCCTGAAATCGTGTGAAAAATATGAAGAGCTCAAAAGGTGTCAAAAATGAGATGAGCATGAAACGGTCTGAAAAATAGGGAGCCATGAAGCGGTGTTGAAAAACATGAGGAGCCTGAAAAGGTGTGAAAAATATGAAGAGCTTCAAAAGGTGTCAAATTATGAGGAGCATGAAACGGTCTGAAAAATAGGAGGAGCATGAAGCGGTGTTGAAATACATGAAGAGCCTGAAAAGGTGTGCAAAATATGAAGAGCTTCAAAAGGTGTGAAATACATGTGGAGCATGAAACGGTCTGAAAAATAGGAGGATCATGAAGCGGTGTTCAAAAAAATGCAGAGACTGAAAAGGTGTGAAAAATATGAAGAGCTTCAAATGGTGTCAAATTATGAGGAGCATGAAACGGTCTGAAAAATAAGAGAAGCATGAAGTGGTGTGGAAAAAGATGAAGAGCCTGAACAGGTGTGAAAAATATGAAGAGTTTCAAAAGGTGTGAAATAAATGAGGAGCATGAAACGGTCTGAAAAATATGAGGAGCATGATGCGGTGTTGCAAAATATGAAGAGCCTGAAAAGGTGTTAAATATATGAAGAGCTTCAAAAGGTGTAAAAAATATGAGGAGCATGAAACGGTCTGAAAAATAGGAGGATCATGAAACGGTGTTGAAATACATGAAGAGCCAGAAAAGGTGTGAAAAATATGAAGAGCTTCAAAAGGTGTCAAAAATATGAGGAGCATGAAACGGTCTTAAAAATAGGAGGAGCATGAAATGGTGTTCAAACACATGAAGTCATGAAAAGGTGTGAAAAATATGAGGAGCTTCAAAAGGTGTGAAATACATGAGGAGGTTTAAATGGTCTGAAAAATAGGAGGAGCATGAAGCGGTGTTCAAAAACATGACGAGCCTGAAAAGGTGTGAAAAATATGAATAGCTTCAAAAGGTGTGATATTCATGAGGAGCATGAAAGCTTTCTGAAAAACAGGAGAAGCATGAAGTGGTGTGGAAAAACATGAAGAGCCTGAAAAGGTGTGAACAATATGAAGAGCTTCAAATGGTGTCAAAAATGGGAAGCATGAAACGGTCTGAAAGATAGGAGGAGCATGAAGCGGTGTTCAAAAGAATGCAGAGACTGAAAAGGTGTGAAAAATATGAAGAGCTTCAAAAGGTGTCAAATTATGAGGAGCATGAAACGGTCTGAAAAATAAGAGAAGCATGAAGTGGTGTGGAAAATGATGAACAGCCTGAACAGGTGTGAAAAATATGAAGAGTTTCAAAAGGTGTGAAATAAATGAGGAGCATGAAACGGTATGAAAAATAGGAGGAGCATAATGCAGTGTTGCAAAATATGAAGAGCCTGAAAAGGTGTTAAATATATGAAGAGCTTCAAAAGGTGTAAAAAATATGAGGAGCATGAAACGGTCTGAAAAATAGGAGGATCATGAAACGGTGTTGAAAAACATGACGAGCCTGAAAAGGTGTGAAAAATATGAATAGCTTCAAAAGGTGTGATATTCATGAGGAGCATGAAAGCTTTCTGAAAAACAGGAGAAGCATGAAGTGGTGTGGAAAAACATGAAGAGCCTGAAAAGGTGTGAAAAATATGAAGAGCTTCAAAAGGTGTGAAATACATGTGGAGCATGAAACTCTCTGAAAAATAGAAGGAGCATGAAGTGGTGTTCAAAAACATGAAGAGCATGAAAAGGTGTGAAAAATATGAAGAGCTTCAAAAGGTGTCAAATATATGAGGAGCATGAAACGGTCTTAAAAATAGGAGGAGCATGAAGTGGTGTTGAAAAACATGAAGAGCTTGAAAAGGTCTGAAAAATATGAAAGCTTCAAAAGGTGTCAAAAATATGAGGAGCATGAAACGGTCTGAAAAATAGGAGGAGCATGAAATGATGTTCAAAAACATGAAGAGCCTGAAAAGGTGTGAAAAATATGAAGAGCTTCACAATGTGTCAAAAATATGACGAGCATGAAACCCTCTTAAAAATAGGAGGAGGATGAAGCGGTGTTCAAAAACATGCAGAGCCTGAAAAGGTGTGAAAAATATGAAGAGCTTCAAAAGGAGTGAAATACATGAGGAGCATGAAAAGGTGTTCAAAAACATGCAGAGACTTAAAAGGTGTGAAAAATATGAAGAGCTTCAAAAAGTGTCAAAAATTAGATTAGCATGAAAGTGTCTGAACAATAGGAGGAGCCTGAAGAGGTGTTGAAAAACATGAAGAGCCTGAAAAAGTGTGAAAAATATGAAGAGCTTCAAAAATATGAAAATTATGAAGAGCTTCAAAAGGTGGGAAAAATATGAAGAGCTTCAAAAGATGTCAAATATGAGATGACCATGAAACGGTCTGAAATATAGGAGGAGCATGAAGTGGTGTTTAAAATCATGAAGAGCCTGAAAAGGTGTGAAATATATGCAGAGCTTCAAAAGTTGTCAAAAATATGAGGAGAATGAAACCGTCTGAAAAATACGAGGAGCATGAAGTGTTGTTGAAAAACATGAAGAGACTGAAATGGTGTGAAAAATATGAAGAGCTTCAAAAGATGTCAAAAATATGAGGAGCATGAAACGGTCTGGAAAATAGGAGGATCATGAAGCGGTGTTGAAAAACATGAAGAGCCTGAAAAGGTGTGAAAAATATATAGAGCTTCAAAAGATGTCAAAAATATGAGGAGCATGAAACGGTCTGAAAAATAGGAGGAGCATGAAGCGGTGTTGAAAAAGATGAAGAGCCTGAAAACGTGTGAAAAATATGAAGAGCTTCAAAAGTTTTGAAAAAAAGGAGAGCTTCAAAAGGTGTCAAAAATGAGATCTGCATGAAATGGTCTGAAAAATAGGAGGAACATGAAGTGGTGTTGAAAAAAATGAAGAGCCTGAAAAGGTGTGAATTATACGAAGAGCTTCAAAAGGTGTCAAAAATATGAGGAGCATGAGACGGTCCGAAAAATAAGAGGAGCATGAAGCGGTGTTGAAAAACATGAAGAGCCTGAAAAGGTGTGAAAAATATATAGAGCTTCAAAAGATGTCAAAAATATGAGGAGCATGAAACGGTCTGAAAAATAGGAGGAGCATGAAGCGGTGTTGAAAAAGATGAAGAGCCTGAAAACGTGTGAAAAATATGAAGAGCTTCAAAAGTTTTGAAAAATAAGAAGAGCTTCAAAAGGTGTCAAAAATGAGATCTGCATGAAATGGTCTGAAAAATAGGAGGAACATGAAGTGGTGTTGAAAAAAATGAAGAGCCTGAAAAGGTGTGAATTATACGAAGAGCTTCAAAAGGTGTCAAAAATATGAGGAGCATGAGACGGTCCGAAAAATAAGAGGAGCATGAAGCGGTGTTGAAAAACATGAAGAGACTGAAAAGGTGTGAAAAATATGAAGAGCTTCAAAAGGTGTCAAAAATATGAGGAGCATGAAACGGCCTGAAAAATAGGAGGAGCATGAAACGGTGTTCAAAAACATGAAGAGCCTGAAAAGGTGTGAAAAATATGAAGAGCTTCTAAAGGTGTGAAATACATGAGGAGGATGAAACGGGCTGAAAAATAGGAGAAGCATGAAGTGGTTTGGAAAAACATGAAGAGTCTGAAAAGGTGTGAAAAATATGAAGAGCTTCAAAAGGTGTGAAATACATGTGGAGCATGAAACTCTCTGAAAAATAGAAGGAGCATGAAGTGGTGTTCAAAAACATGAAGAGCCTGAAAAGGTGTGAAAAATATGAAGAGCTTCAAAAGGTGTGAAAAACATGAGGAGCATGATATGGTTTGAAAAATAGGATTAGCATGAAGCGGTGTTCAAAAACATGAAGAGCCTGAAAATATGTGAAAAATATGAAAAGCTTCAAAAGGTGTCAAAAATGAGATGAGCATGAAACGGTCTGAAAAATAGGAGGTGCATTAAGCGGTGTTGAAAAACATGAAGAGCCTGAAAAGTTTTGAGAAATATGAAGAGCTTCAAAAGGTGTCAAAAATATGAGGAGCATGAAACGGTCTGAAAAATCGGAGGTGCATGAAGCGGTGTTGAAAAACATGAAGAGCCTGAAAAGGTGTGAGAAATATGAAGAGCTTCAAAAGGTGTCAAATATATGAGTAGCATGAAACGGTCTGCAAAAAAGGAGGAGCATGAAGTGGTGTTGAAAAACATGAAGAGCTTGAAAAAGTCTGAAAAATATGAAAGCTTCAAAAGGTGTCAAAAATATGAGGAGCATGAAACGGTCTGAGAAATAGGAGGAGCATGAAATGGTGTTCAAAAACATGAAGAGCCTGAAAAGATGTGAAAAATATGAAGAGTTTCAAAATGTGTCAAAAATATGACGAGCATGAAACCCTCTTAAAAATAGGAGGAGGATGAAGCGGTGTTCAAAAACATGAAGAGCCTGAAAAGGTGTGAAAAATATGAAGAGCTTCAAAATGTGTCAAAAATATGACGAGCATGAAACCCTCTTAAAAATAGGAGGAGGATGAAGCGGTGTTCAAAAACATGAAGAGCCTGAAAATGTGTGCAAAATATGAAGAGCTTCAAAAGGAGTGAAATACATGAGGAGCATGAAAAGGTGTTCAAAAACATACAGAGACTTAAAAGGTGTGAAAAATATGAAGAGCTTCAAAAAGTGTCAAAAATTAGATTAGCATGAAAGGGTCTGAAAAATAGGAGGAGCCTGAAGAGGTGTTGAAAAACATGAAGAGAATGAAAAAGTGTGAAAAATATGAAGAGCTTCAAAAATATGAAAATTATGAAGAGCTTCAAAAGGTGTGAAAAATATGAAGAGCTTCAAAAGATGTCAAAAATATGAGGAGCATGAAACGGTCTGGAAAATAGGAGGATCATGAAGCGGTGTTGAAAAACATGAAGAGCCTGAAAAGGTGTGAAAAATATATAGAGCTTCAAAAGATGTCAAAAATATGAGGAGCATGAAACGGTCTGAAAAATAGGAGGAGCATGAAGCGGTGTTGAAAAACATGCAGAGCCTGAAAAGGTGTGAAAAATATGAAGAGCTTCAAAAGGAGTGAAATACATGAGGAGCATGAAAAGGTGTTCAAAAACATGCAGAGACTTAAAAGGTGTGAAAAATATGAAGAGCTTCAAAAAGTGTCAAAAATTAGATTAGCATGAAAGTGTCTGAACAATAGGAGGAGCCTGAAGAGGTGTTGAAAAACATGAAGAGCCTGAAAAAGTGTGAAAAATATGAAGAGCTTCAAAAATATGAAAATTATGAAGAGCTTCAAAAGGTGGGAAAAATATGAAGAGCTTCAAAAGATGTCAAATATGAGATGACCATGAAACGGTCTGAAATATAGGAGGAGCATGAAGTGGTGTTTAAAATCATGAAGAGCCTGAAAAGGTGTGAAATATATGCAGAGCTTCAAAAGTTGTCAAAAATATGAGGAGAATGAAACCGTCTGAAAAATACGAGGAGCATGAAGTGTTGTTGAAAAACATGAAGAGACTGAAATGGTGTGAAAAATATGAAGAGCTTCAAAAGATGTCAAAAATATGAGGAGCATGAAACGGTCTGGAAAATAGGAGGATCATGAAGCGGTGTTGAAAAACATGAAGAGCCTGAAAAGGTGTGAAAAATATATAGAGCTTCAAAAGATGTCAAAAATATGAGGAGCATGAAACGGTCTGAAAAATAGGAGGAGCATGAAGCGGTGTTGAAAAAGATGAAGAGCCTGAAAACGTGTGAAAAATATGAAGAGCTTCAAAAGTTTTGAAAAAAAGGAGAGCTTCAAAAGGTGTCAAAAATGAGATCTGCATGAAATGGTCTGAAAAATAGGAGGAACATGAAGTGGTGTTGAAAAAAATGAAGAGCCTGAAAAGGTGTGAATTATACGAAGAGCTTCAAAAGGTGTCAAAAATATGAGGAGCATGAGACGGTCCGAAAAATAAGAGGAGCATGAAGCGGTGTTGAAAAACATGAAGAGCCTGAAAAGGTGTGAAAAATATATAGAGCTTCAAAAGATGTCAAAAATATGAGGAGCATGAAACGGTCTGAAAAATAGGAGGAGCATGAAGCGGTGTTGAAAAAGATGAAGAGCCTGAAAACGTGTGAAAAATATGAAGAGCTTCAAAAGTTTTGAAAAATAAGAAGAGCTTCAAAAGGTGTCAAAAATGAGATCTGCATGAAATGGTCTGAAAAATAGGAGGAACATGAAGTGGTGTTGAAAAAAATGAAGAGCCTGAAAAGGTGTGAATTATACGAAGAGCTTCAAAAGGTGTCAAAAATATGAGGAGCATGAGACGGTCCGAAAAATAAGAGGAGCATGAAGCGGTGTTGAAAAACATGAAGAGACTGAAAAGGTGTGAAAAATATGAAGAGCTTCAAAAGGTGTCAAAAATATGAGGAGCATGAAACGGCCTGAAAAATAGGAGGAGCATGAAACGGTGTTCAAAAACATGAAGAGCCTGAAAAGGTGTGAAAAATATGAAGAGCTTCTAAAGGTGTGAAATACATGAGGAGGATGAAACGGGCTGAAAAATAGGAGAAGCATGAAGTGGTTTGGAAAAACATGAAGAGTCTGAAAAGGTGTGAAAAATATGAAGAGCTTCAAAAGGTGTGAAATACATGTGGAGCATGAAACTCTCTGAAAAATAGAAGGAGCATGAAGTGGTGTTCAAAAACATGAAGAGCCTGAAAAGGTGTGAAAAATATGAAGAGCTTCAAAAGGTGTGAAAAACATGAGGAGCATGATATGGTTTGAAAAATAGGATTAGCATGAAGCGGTGTTCAAAAACATGAAGAGCCTGAAAATATGTGAAAAATATGAAAAGCTTCAAAAGGTGTCAAAAATGAGATGAGCATGAAACGGTCTGAAAAATAGGAGGTGCATTAAGCGGTGTTGAAAAACATGAAGAGCCTGAAAAGTTTTGAGAAATATGAAGAGCTTCAAAAGGTGTCAAAAATATGAGGAGCATGAAACGGTCTGAAAAATCGGAGGTGCATGAAGCGGTGTTGAAAAACATGAAGAGCCTGAAAAGGTGTGAGAAATATGAAGAGCTTCAAAAGGTGTCAAATATATGAGTAGCATGAAACGGTCTGCAAAAAAGGAGGAGCATGAAGTGGTGTTGAAAAACATGAAGAGCTTGAAAAAGTCTGAAAAATATGAAAGCTTCAAAAGGTGTCAAAAATATGAGGAGCATGAAACGGTCTGAGAAATAGGAGGAGCATGAAATGGTGTTCAAAAACATGAAGAGCCTGAAAAGATGTGAAAAATATGAAGAGTTTCAAAATGTGTCAAAAATATGACGAGCATGAAACCCTCTTAAAAATAGGAGGAGGATGAAGCGGTGTTCAAAAACATGAAGAGCCTGAAAAGGTGTGAAAAATATGAAGAGCTTCAAAATGTGTCAAAAATATGACGAGCATGAAACCCTCTTAAAAATAGGAGGAGGATGAAGCGGTGTTCAAAAACATGAAGAGCCTGAAAATGTGTGCAAAATATGAAGAGCTTCAAAAGGAGTGAAATACATGAGGAGCATGAAAAGGTGTTCAAAAACATACAGAGACTTAAAAGGTGTGAAAAATATGAAGAGCTTCAAAAAGTGTCAAAAATTAGATTAGCATGAAAGGGTCTGAAAAATAGGAGGAGCCTGAAGAGGTGTTGAAAAACATGAAGAGAATGAAAAAGTGTGAAAAATATGAAGAGCTTCAAAAATATGAAAATTATGAAGAGCTTCAAAAGGTGTGAAAAATATGAAGAGCTTCAAAAGATGTCAAAAATGAGATGAGCATGAAACGGTCTGATAAATAGGAGGAGCATGAAGTGGTGTTGAAAATCATGAAGAGCCTGAAAAGGTGTGAAATATAAGCAGAGCTTCAAAAGTTGTCAAAAATATGAGGAGAATGAAACCGTCTGAAAAATACGAGGAGCAAGAAGTGCTGTTGAAAAACATGAAGAGCCTGAAAAGGTGTGAAAAAAATGAAGAGCTTCAAAAGGTGTCAAAAATATGAGGAGCATGAAACGGTCTGTAAAATAGGACGAGCATAAGCGGTGTTCAAAAACATGAACAGCCTGAAAAGGTGTGAAAAATATGAAGACCTTCAAAAGGTGTGAAAACTATGAAGAGCTTCAAAAGGTGTCAAAAATTAGATTAGCATGAAAGGGTGTGAAAAATAGGAGGAGCATGAAGTGGTGTTGAAAAACATCAAGAGCCTGAATAGGTGTGAAATGTATGAACAGCTTCATAAGGTGTGAAAAATATGAAGAGCTTCAAAAGGTGTCAAAATTATGAGGAGCATGAAACGGTCTGAAAAATTGGAGGAGCATGAAACGGTGTTGAAAAACATGAAGAGCCTGAAAAGGTGTGAAACATATGAAGAGCTTCAAAAGGTGTGAATTATATGAGGAGTATGAAAAGTTCTGAAAATTAGGAGCACCATGAAGCGGTGTTCTAAAACATGAAGAGCCTGAAAATGTGTGAAAAATATGAAGAGCTTCAAAAGATGTCAAAAATATGAGGAGATTGAAACATTCTGAAAAATAGGAGGAGCATGAAGCGCTGTTCAAAAACATGAAGAGCCTGATAAATTGTGAAAAATATGAAAAGCTTGAAAAGGTGACAAAAATGAGATGAGCATGAAACGGTCTGAAAAATAGGAGGAGCATGAAGAGTTGTTGAAAAACATGAAGAGCCTGAAAACGAGTGAAAAATATGAAGAGCTTCAAAAGGTGTGAAAAATATGAAGAGCTTCAAAAGTGTCAAAAATGAGATGAGGATGAAACGGTCTGAAAAATAAGAGGAGCATGAAGTGGTGTTGAAAAAAAGAAGAGCCTGAAAAGGTGTGAAATATATGAAGACCTATAAAAGGTGTCAAAAACATGAGGAGAAAGAAACGTTCTGATAAATAGGAGGAGCATGAAGCGGTGTTGAAAAACATGAAGAGCCTTGAAACGTGTGAAAAATATGAAGAGCTTCAAATCTGTCAAAAAAGAGATGAGCATGAAACGGTCTGAAAAATAAGAGGAGCATGAAGTGGAGTTGAAAAAAAAGAAGAGCCTGAAAAGGTGTGAAATATTTGAAGACCTTCAAAAGGTGTTAAAAATATGAGGAGAATGAAACGGTCTGAATAATAGGAGGAGCATGAAGCGGTGTTGAAAAACATGAAGAGCCTGAAAAGATGTGAAAAATAATGAGAGATTATAAAGTTTTCAAAAATGAGAAGAGCATGAAACGGTCTGAAAAATAAGAGGAGCATGAAGTGGTGGTGAAAAACATGAAGAGCGTGAAAAGGTGTGAAAAATATGAAGAGCTTCTAAAGGTGTCAAAAATATGAGGAGCATGAAACGGTCTGAAAAATAGGAGGATCATGAAGCGGTGTTCAAAAACATGAAAAGCCTGAAAAGGTGTAAAAATATGAAGAGCTTCAAAAAGTGTCAAAAATATGAGGAGCATGAAACGGTCTGAAAAAAAGGAGGAGCATGAAGTGGTGTGGAAAAACATGAAGAGACTGAAAAGGTGTGAAAATATGAAGAGCTTCAAAAGGTGTGAAATACATGAGGAGCATGAAACTCTCTGAAAAATACGAGGAGCATGAAGCTGTGTTAAAAACATGAAGAGCCTGAAAAGGTGTGAAAAATATGAAGAGCTCTAAAAGCTGTGAAAAATATGAGGAGCATGAAACCGTCTGAAAAACAGAAGCAGCATGAAACGGTGTTGAAAAACATGAAGAGCCTGCAAACGTGTGAAAAATATGAAGAGCTTCAAAAGCTGTGAAATATATGAAGAGCTTCAAAAGGTGTCAAAAATGAGATGAGCATGAAACGGTCTGAAAAATAGAGGGAGCATGAAGCGGTGTTGAAAAACATGAAGAGCCTGAAAACGCGTGAAAAATATGAAGAGCTTCAAAAGGTGTGAAAAATATGAAGAGCTTCAAAAGGTGTCAAAAATGAGATGAGCATGAAACGGTCTGAAAAATAGGAGGAGCATGAAGCGGTGTTGAAAAACAGGAAGAGTCTCAAATCGTGTGAAAAATATGAAGAGCTTCAAAAATGTGAAACATATGAAGAGCTTCAAAAGGTTTGAAAAATATGAAAAGCTTGAAAAGGTGTCAAAAATGAGATGAGCATGAAACGGTCTGAAAAATAGGAGGAGCATGAAATGGTGTTGAAAATCATGAAGAGAATGAAAAGGTGTGAAAAATATGAAGAGCTTCAAAAGGTGTCAAAAATATGAGGAGCATGAAACGGTGTGAAAAATAGGAGGAGCATGAAGCGGTGTTCAAAACATGAAGTGCCTGAAAAGGTGTGAAAAATTAGAAGAGCTTCAAAAGATGTCAAAAATATGAGGATCATGAAATGGTCTGAAAAATAGAAGGAGGATGAAGCGGTGTTCAAAAACATGAAGAGCTGAAAAGGTGTGAAAAATAGAAAAGCCTCAAAACGTGTCAAAATATGAGGAGCATGAAACGGTCTGAACAATAGCAGGAGCATGAAGCGTTGTTGAAAAACATGAAGAGTCTGAAAACGTGTGAAAATATGAAGAGCTTCAAAAATATGAAAAATATGAAGAGCTTCAAAAGGTGTGACAAATATGAAGAGCTTCAAAAGGTGTGAAATACATGAGGAGCCTGAAACTCTCTGAAAAATAGGAGGAGCATGAAGTGGTGTTCAAAAACATGAAGAGTCTGAAAAGGTGTGAAAAATATGAAGAGCTTCAATAGGTGTGAAAAATATGAGGAGCAGTATACTGTGTGAAAAATAGGAGGAGCATGAAGCGGTGTTCAAAAACATGAAGAGCCTGAAAAGGTGTGAAAAACATGAGGAGCATGAAATTGTCTGAAAAATAGGAGGAGCATGAAGTGGTGTTCAAAAACATGAAGAGCCTGAAAAGGTGTGAAAAATATGAAGAGCTTCAAAAGGTGTCAAAAATACGAGGAGCATGAAACGGTCTGAAAGATAGGAGGAGCATGAAGCGGTGTTCAAAAACATGACGAGCCTGAAAGGTGTGAAAAATATGAATAGCTTCAAAAGGTGTGATATTAATGAGGAGCATGAAAGCTTTCTGAAAAACAGGAGAAGCATGAAGTGGTGTGGAAAAACATGAAGAGCCTGAAAAGGTGTGAACAATACGAAGAACTTCAAATGGTGTCAAAAATTTGAGAAGCATGAAACGGACTGAAAGATAGGAGGAACATGAAGCGGTGTTCAAAAGAATGCAGAGACTGAAAAGGTGTGAAAAATATGAAGAGCTTCAAAAGTGTCAAATTATGAGGAGCATGAAACGGTCTGAAAAATAAGAGAAGCATGAAGTGGTGTGGAAAATGATGAACAGCCTGAACAGGTGTGAAAAATATGAAGAGCTTCAAAAGGTGTCAAAAATATGAGGAGCATGAAACGGTCTGAAAAATCGGAGGTGCATGAAGCGGTGTTGAAAAACATGAAGAGCCTGAAAAGGTGTGAGAAATATGAAGAGCTTCAAAAGGTGTCAAATATATGAGTAGCATGAAACGGTCTGCAAAAAAGGAGGAGCATGAAGTGGTGTTGAAAAATATGAAGAGCATGAAAAAGTCTGAAAAATATGAAAGCTTCAAAAGGTGTCAAAAATATGAGGTGCATGAAACGGTCTGAGAAATAGGAGGAGCATGAAATGGTGTTCAAAAACATGAAGAGCCTGAAAAGATGTGAAAAATATGAAGAGCTTCTAAATGTGTCAAAAATATGACGAGCATGAAACCCTCTTAAAAATAGGAGGAGGATGAAGCGGTGTTCAAAAACATGAAGAGCCTGAACAGGTGTGAAAAATATGAAGAGCTTCAAAATATGTCAAAAATATGACGAGCATGAAACCCTCTTAAAAATAGGAGGAGGATGAAGCGGTGTTCAAAAACATGAAGAGCCTGAAAATGTGTGCAAAATATGAAGAGCTTCAAAAGGAGTGAAATACATGAGGAGCATGAAAAGGTGTTCAAAAACATACAGAGACTTAAAAGGTGTGAAAAATATGAAGAGCTTCAAAAAGTATCAAAAATTAGATTAGCATGAAAGGGTCTGAAAAATAGGAGGAGCCTGAAGAGGTGTTGAAAAACATGAAGAGAATGAAAAAGTGTGAAAAATATGAAGAGCTTCAAAAATATGAAAATTATGAAGAGCTTCAAAAGGTGTGAAAAATATGAAGAGCTTCAAAAGATGTCAAAAATGAGATGAGCATGAAACGGTCTGATAAATAGGAGGAGCATGAAGTGGTGTTGAAAATCATGAAGAGCCTGAAAAGGTGTGAAATATAAGCAGAGCTTCAAAAGTTGTCAAAAATATGAGGAGAATGAAACCGTCTGAAAAATACGAGGAGCAAGAAGTGCTGTTGAAAAACATGAAGAGCCTGAAAAGGTGTGAAAAAAATGAAGAGCTTCAAAAGGTGTCAAAAATATGAGGAGCATGAAACGGTCTGTAAAATAGGACGAGCATAAGCGGTGTTCAAAAACATGAACAGCCTGAAAAGGTGTGAAAAATATGAAGACCTTCAAAAGGTGTGAAAACTATGAAGAGCTTCAAAAGGTGTCAAAAATTAGATTAGCATGAAAGGGTGTGAAAAATAGGAGGAGCATGAAGTGGTGTTGAAAAACATCAAGAGCCTGAATAGGTGTGAAATGTATGAACAGCTTCATAAGGTGTGAAAAATATGAAGAGCTTCAAAAGGTGTCAAAATTATGAGGAGCATGAAACGGTCTGAAAAATTGGAGGAGCATGAAACGGTGTTGAAAAACATGAAGAGCCTGAAAAGGTGTGAAACATATGAAGAGCTTCAAAAGGTGTGAATTATATGAGGAGTATGAAAAGTTCTGAAAATTAGGAGCACCATGAAGCGGTGTTCTAAAACATGAAGAGCCTGAAAATGTGTGAAAAATATGAAGAGCTTCAAAAGATGTCAAAAATATGAGGAGATTGAAACATTCTGAAAAATAGGAGGAGCATGAAGCGCTGTTCAAAAACATGAAGAGCCTGATAAATTGTGAAAAATATGAAAAGCTTGAAAAGGTGACAAAAATGAGATGAGCATGAAACGGTCTGAAAAATAGGAGGAGCATGAAGAGTTGTTGAAAAACATGAAGAGCCTGAAAACGAGTGAAAAATATGAAGAGCTTCAAAAGGTGTGAAAAATATGAAGAGCTTCAAAAGTGTCAAAAATGAGATGAGGATGAAACGGTCTGAAAAATAAGAGGAGCATGAAGTGGTGTTGAAAAAAAGAAGAGCCTGAAAAGGTGTGAAATATATGAAGACCTATAAAAGGTGTCAAAAACATGAGGAGAAAGAAACGTTCTGATAAATAGGAGGAGCATGAAGCGGTGTTGAAAAACATGAAGAGCCTTGAAACGTGTGAAAAATATGAAGAGCTTCAAATCTGTCAAAAAAGAGATGAGCATGAAACGGTCTGAAAAATAAGAGGAGCATGAAGTGGAGTTGAAAAAAAAGAAGAGCCTGAAAAGGTGTGAAATATTTGAAGACCTTCAAAAGGTGTTAAAAATATGAGGAGAATGAAACGGTCTGAATAATAGGAGGAGCATGAAGCGGTGTTGAAAAACATGAAGAGCCTGAAAAGATGTGAAAAATAATGAGAGATTATAAAGTTTTCAAAAATGAGAAGAGCATGAAACGGTCTGAAAAATAAGAGGAGCATGAAGTGGTGGTGAAAAACATGAAGAGCGTGAAAAGGTGTGAAAAATATGAAGAGCTTCTAAAGGTGTCAAAAATATGAGGAGCATGAAACGGTCTGAAAAATAGGAGGATCATGAAGCGGTGTTCAAAAACATGAAAAGCCTGAAAAGGTGTAAAAATATGAAGAGCTTCAAAAAGTGTCAAAAATATGAGGAGCATGAAACGGTCTGAAAAAAAGGAGGAGCATGAAGTGGTGTGGAAAAACATGAAGAGACTGAAAAGGTGTGAAAATATGAAGAGCTTCAAAAGGTGTGAAATACATGAGGAGCATGAAACTCTCTGAAAAATACGAGGAGCATGAAGCTGTGTTAAAAACATGAAGAGCCTGAAAAGGTGTGAAAAATATGAAGAGCTCTAAAAGCTGTGAAAAATATGAGGAGCATGAAACCGTCTGAAAAACAGAAGCAGCATGAAACGGTGTTGAAAAACATGAAGAGCCTGCAAACGTGTGAAAAATATGAAGAGCTTCAAAAGCTGTGAAATATATGAAGAGCTTCAAAAGGTGTCAAAAATGAGATGAGCATGAAACGGTCTGAAAAATAGAGGGAGCATGAAGCGGTGTTGAAAAACATGAAGAGCCTGAAAACGCGTGAAAAATATGAAGAGCTTCAAAAGGTGTGAAAAATATGAAGAGCTTCAAAAGGTGTCAAAAATGAGATGAGCATGAAACGGTCTGAAAAATAGGAGGAGCATGAAGCGGTGTTGAAAAACAGGAAGAGTCTCAAATCGTGTGAAAAATATGAAGAGCTTCAAAAATGTGAAACATATGAAGAGCTTCAAAAGGTTTGAAAAATATGAAAAGCTTGAAAAGGTGTCAAAAATGAGATGAGCATGAAACGGTCTGAAAAATAGGAGGAGCATGAAATGGTGTTGAAAATCATGAAGAGAATGAAAAGGTGTGAAAAATATGAAGAGCTTCAAAAGGTGTCAAAAATATGAGGAGCATGAAACGGTGTGAAAAATAGGAGGAGCATGAAGCGGTGTTCAAAACATGAAGTGCCTGAAAAGGTGTGAAAAATTAGAAGAGCTTCAAAAGATGTCAAAAATATGAGGATCATGAAATGGTCTGAAAAATAGAAGGAGGATGAAGCGGTGTTCAAAAACATGAAGAGCTGAAAAGGTGTGAAAAATAGAAAAGCCTCAAAACGTGTCAAAATATGAGGAGCATGAAACGGTCTGAACAATAGCAGGAGCATGAAGCGTTGTTGAAAAACATGAAGAGTCTGAAAACGTGTGAAAATATGAAGAGCTTCAAAAATATGAAAAATATGAAGAGCTTCAAAAGGTGTGACAAATATGAAGAGCTTCAAAAGGTGTGAAATACATGAGGAGCCTGAAACTCTCTGAAAAATAGGAGGAGCATGAAGTGGTGTTCAAAAACATGAAGAGTCTGAAAAGGTGTGAAAAATATGAAGAGCTTCAATAGGTGTGAAAAATATGAGGAGCAGTATACTGTGTGAAAAATAGGAGGAGCATGAAGCGGTGTTCAAAAACATGAAGAGCCTGAAAAGGTGTGAAAAACATGAGGAGCATGAAATTGTCTGAAAAATAGGAGGAGCATGAAGTGGTGTTCAAAAACATGAAGAGCCTGAAAAGGTGTGAAAAATATGAAGAGCTTCAAAAGGTGTCAAAAATACGAGGAGCATGAAACGGTCTGAAAGATAGGAGGAGCATGAAGCGGTGTTCAAAAACATGACGAGCCTGAAAGGTGTGAAAAATATGAATAGCTTCAAAAGGTGTGATATTAATGAGGAGCATGAAAGCTTTCTGAAAAACAGGAGAAGCATGAAGTGGTGTGGAAAAACATGAAGAGCCTGAAAAGGTGTGAACAATACGAAGAACTTCAAATGGTGTCAAAAATTTGAGAAGCATGAAACGGACTGAAAGATAGGAGGAACATGAAGCGGTGTTCAAAAGAATGCAGAGACTGAAAAGGTGTGAAAAATATGAAGAGCTTCAAAAGTGTCAAATTATGAGGAGCATGAAACGGTCTGAAAAATAAGAGAAGCATGAAGTGGTGTGGAAAATGATGAACAGCCTGAACAGGTGTGAAAAATATGAAGAGCTTCAAAAGGTGTCAAAAATATGAGGAGCATGAAACGGTCTGAAAAATCGGAGGTGCATGAAGCGGTGTTGAAAAACATGAAGAGCCTGAAAAGGTGTGAGAAATATGAAGAGCTTCAAAAGGTGTCAAATATATGAGTAGCATGAAACGGTCTGCAAAAAAGGAGGAGCATGAAGTGGTGTTGAAAAATATGAAGAGCATGAAAAAGTCTGAAAAATATGAAAGCTTCAAAAGGTGTCAAAAATATGAGGTGCATGAAACGGTCTGAGAAATAGGAGGAGCATGAAATGGTGTTCAAAAACATGAAGAGCCTGAAAAGATGTGAAAAATATGAAGAGCTTCTAAATGTGTCAAAAATATGACGAGCATGAAACCCTCTTAAAAATAGGAGGAGGATGAAGCGGTGTTCAAAAACATGAAGAGCCTGAACAGGTGTGAAAAATATGAAGAGCTTCAAAATATGTCAAAAATATGACGAGCATGAAACCCTCTTAAAAATAGGAGGAGGATGAAGCGGTGTTCAAAAACATGAAGAGCCTGAAAATGTGTGCAAAATATGAAGAGCTTCAAAAGGAGTGAAATACATGAGGAGCATGAAAAGGTGTTCAAAAACATACAGAGACTTAAAAGGTGTGAAAAATATGAAGAGCTTCAAAAAGTATCAAAAATTAGATTAGCATGAAAGGGTCTGAAAAATAGGAGGAGCCTGAAGAGGTGTTGAAAAACATGAAGAGAATGAAAAAGTGTGAAAAATATGAAGAGCTTCAAAAATATGAAAATTATGAAGAGCTTCAAAAGGTGTGAAAAATATGAAGAGCTTCAAAAGATGTCAAAAATGAGATGAGCATGAAACGGTCTGATAAATAGGAGGAGCATGAAGTGGTGTTGAAAATCATGAAGAGCCTGAAAAGGTGTGAAATATAAGCAGAGCTTCAAAAGTTGTCAAAAATATGAGGAGAATGAAACCGTCTGAAAAATACGAGGAGCAAGAAGTGCTGTTGAAAAACATGAAGAGCCTGAAAAGGTGTGAAAAAAATGAAGAGCTTCAAAAGGTGTCAAAAATATGAGGAGCATGAAACGGTCTGTAAAATAGGACGAGCATAAGCGGTGTTCAAAAACATGAACAGCCTGAAAAGGTGTGAAAAATATGAAGACCTTCAAAAGGTGTGAAAACTATGAAGAGCTTCAAAAGGTGTCAAAAATTAGATTAGCATGAAAGGGTGTGAAAAATAGGAGGAGCATGAAGTGGTGTTGAAAAACATCAAGAGCCTGAATAGGTGTGAAATGTATGAACAGCTTCATAAGGTGTGAAAAATATGAAGAGCTTCAAAAGGTGTCAAAATTATGAGGAGCATGAAACGGTCTGAAAAATTGGAGGAGCATGAAACGGTGTTGAAAAACATGAAGAGCCTGAAAAGGTGTGAAACATATGAAGAGCTTCAAAAGGTGTGAATTATATGAGGAGTATGAAAAGTTCTGAAAATTAGGAGCACCATGAAGCGGTGTTCTAAAACATGAAGAGCCTGAAAATGTGTGAAAAATATGAAGAGCTTCAAAAGATGTCAAAAATATGAGGAGATTGAAACATTCTGAAAAATAGGAGGAGCATGAAGCGCTGTTCAAAAACATGAAGAGCCTGATAAATTGTGAAAAATATGAAAAGCTTGAAAAGGTGACAAAAATGAGATGAGCATGAAACGGTCTGAAAAATAGGAGGAGCATGAAGAGTTGTTGAAAAACATGAAGAGCCTGAAAACGAGTGAAAAATATGAAGAGCTTCAAAAGGTGTGAAAAATATGAAGAGCTTCAAAAGTGTCAAAAATGAGATGAGGATGAAACGGTCTGAAAAATAAGAGGAGCATGAAGTGGTGTTGAAAAAAAGAAGAGCCTGAAAAGGTGTGAAATATATGAAGACCTATAAAAGGTGTCAAAAACATGAGGAGAAAGAAACGTTCTGATAAATAGGAGGAGCATGAAGCGGTGTTGAAAAACATGAAGAGCCTTGAAACGTGTGAAAAATATGAAGAGCTTCAAATCTGTCAAAAAAGAGATGAGCATGAAACGGTCTGAAAAATAAGAGGAGCATGAAGTGGAGTTGAAAAAAAAGAAGAGCCTGAAAAGGTGTGAAATATTTGAAGACCTTCAAAAGGTGTTAAAAATATGAGGAGAATGAAACGGTCTGAATAATAGGAGGAGCATGAAGCGGTGTTGAAAAACATGAAGAGCCTGAAAAGATGTGAAAAATAATGAGAGATTATAAAGTTTTCAAAAATGAGAAGAGCATGAAACGGTCTGAAAAATAAGAGGAGCATGAAGTGGTGGTGAAAAACATGAAGAGCGTGAAAAGGTGTGAAAAATATGAAGAGCTTCTAAAGGTGTCAAAAATATGAGGAGCATGAAACGGTCTGAAAAATAGGAGGATCATGAAGCGGTGTTCAAAAACATGAAAAGCCTGAAAAGGTGTAAAAATATGAAGAGCTTCAAAAAGTGTCAAAAATATGAGGAGCATGAAACGGTCTGAAAAAAAGGAGGAGCATGAAGTGGTGTGGAAAAACATGAAGAGACTGAAAAGGTGTGAAAATATGAAGAGCTTCAAAAGGTGTGAAATACATGAGGAGCATGAAACTCTCTGAAAAATACGAGGAGCATGAAGCTGTGTTAAAAACATGAAGAGCCTGAAAAGGTGTGAAAAATATGAAGAGCTCTAAAAGCTGTGAAAAATATGAGGAGCATGAAACCGTCTGAAAAACAGAAGCAGCATGAAACGGTGTTGAAAAACATGAAGAGCCTGCAAACGTGTGAAAAATATGAAGAGCTTCAAAAGCTGTGAAATATATGAAGAGCTTCAAAAGGTGTCAAAAATGAGATGAGCATGAAACGGTCTGAAAAATAGAGGGAGCATGAAGCGGTGTTGAAAAACATGAAGAGCCTGAAAACGCGTGAAAAATATGAAGAGCTTCAAAAGGTGTGAAAAATATGAAGAGCTTCAAAAGGTGTCAAAAATGAGATGAGCATGAAACGGTCTGAAAAATAGGAGGAGCATGAAGCGGTGTTGAAAAACAGGAAGAGTCTCAAATCGTGTGAAAAATATGAAGAGCTTCAAAAATGTGAAACATATGAAGAGCTTCAAAAGGTTTGAAAAATATGAAAAGCTTGAAAAGGTGTCAAAAATGAGATGAGCATGAAACGGTCTGAAAAATAGGAGGAGCATGAAATGGTGTTGAAAATCATGAAGAGAATGAAAAGGTGTGAAAAATATGAAGAGCTTCAAAAGGTGTCAAAAATATGAGGAGCATGAAACGGTGTGAAAAATAGGAGGAGCATGAAGCGGTGTTCAAAACATGAAGTGCCTGAAAAGGTGTGAAAAATTAGAAGAGCTTCAAAAGATGTCAAAAATATGAGGATCATGAAATGGTCTGAAAAATAGAAGGAGGATGAAGCGGTGTTCAAAAACATGAAGAGCTGAAAAGGTGTGAAAAATAGAAAAGCCTCAAAACGTGTCAAAATATGAGGAGCATGAAACGGTCTGAACAATAGCAGGAGCATGAAGCGTTGTTGAAAAACATGAAGAGTCTGAAAACGTGTGAAAATATGAAGAGCTTCAAAAATATGAAAAATATGAAGAGCTTCAAAAGGTGTGACAAATATGAAGAGCTTCAAAAGGTGTGAAATACATGAGGAGCCTGAAACTCTCTGAAAAATAGGAGGAGCATGAAGTGGTGTTCAAAAACATGAAGAGTCTGAAAAGGTGTGAAAAATATGAAGAGCTTCAATAGGTGTGAAAAATATGAGGAGCAGTATACTGTGTGAAAAATAGGAGGAGCATGAAGCGGTGTTCAAAAACATGAAGAGCCTGAAAAGGTGTGAAAAACATGAGGAGCATGAAATTGTCTGAAAAATAGGAGGAGCATGAAGTGGTGTTCAAAAACATGAAGAGCCTGAAAAGGTGTGAAAAATATGAAGAGCTTCAAAAGGTGTCAAAAATACGAGGAGCATGAAACGGTCTGAAAGATAGGAGGAGCATGAAGCGGTGTTCAAAAACATGACGAGCCTGAAAGGTGTGAAAAATATGAATAGCTTCAAAAGGTGTGATATTAATGAGGAGCATGAAAGCTTTCTGAAAAACAGGAGAAGCATGAAGTGGTGTGGAAAAACATGAAGAGCCTGAAAAGGTGTGAACAATACGAAGAACTTCAAATGGTGTCAAAAATTTGAGAAGCATGAAACGGACTGAAAGATAGGAGGAACATGAAGCGGTGTTCAAAAGAATGCAGAGACTGAAAAGGTGTGAAAAATATGAAGAGCTTCAAAAGTGTCAAATTATGAGGAGCATGAAACGGTCTGAAAAATAAGAGAAGCATGAAGTGGTGTGGAAAATGATGAACAGCCTGAACAGGTGTGAAAAATATGAAGAGCTTCAAAAGGTGTCAAAAATATGAGGAGCATGAAACGGTCTGAAAAATCGGAGGTGCATGAAGCGGTGTTGAAAAACATGAAGAGCCTGAAAAGGTGTGAGAAATATGAAGAGCTTCAAAAGGTGTCAAATATATGAGTAGCATGAAACGGTCTGCAAAAAAGGAGGAGCATGAAGTGGTGTTGAAAAATATGAAGAGCATGAAAAAGTCTGAAAAATATGAAAGCTTCAAAAGGTGTCAAAAATATGAGGTGCATGAAACGGTCTGAGAAATAGGAGGAGCATGAAATGGTGTTCAAAAACATGAAGAGCCTGAAAAGATGTGAAAAATATGAAGAGCTTCTAAATGTGTCAAAAATATGACGAGCATGAAACCCTCTTAAAAATAGGAGGAGGATGAAGCGGTGTTCAAAAACATGAAGAGCCTGAACAGGTGTGAAAAATATGAAGAGCTTCAAAATATGTCAAAAATATGACGAGCATGAAACCCTCTTAAAAATAGGAGGAGGATGAAGCGGTGTTCAAAAACATGAAGAGCCTGAAAATGTGTGCAAAATATGAAGAGCTTCAAAAGGAGTGAAATACATGAGGAGCATGAAAAGGTGTTCAAAAACATACAGAGACTTAAAAGGTGTGAAAAATATGAAGAGCTTCAAAAAGTATCAAAAATTAGATTAGCATGAAAGGGTCTGAAAAATAGGAGGAGCCTGAAGAGGTGTTGAAAAACATGAAGAGCCTGAAAAAGTGTGAAAAATATGAAGAGCTTCAAAAATATGAAAATTATGAAGAGCTTCAAAAGGTGTGAAAAATATGAAGAGCTTCAAAAGATGTCAAAAATGAGATGAGCATGAAACGGTCTGAAAAATAGGAGGAGCATGAAGTAGTGTTGAAAATCATGAAGAGCCTGAAAAGGTGTGAAATATAAGCAGAGTTTCAAAAGTTGTCAAAAATATGAGGAGAATGAAACCGTCTGAAAAATACGAGGAGCAAGAAGTGCTGTTGAAAAACATGAAGAGCCTGAAAAGGTGTGAAAAAAATGAAGAGCTTCAAAAGGTGTCAAAAATATGAGGAGCATGAAACGGTCTGTAAAATAGGACGAGCATAAGCGGTGTTCAAAAACATGAACAGCCTGAAAAGGTGTGAAAGATATGAAGACCTTCAAAAGGTGTGAAAACTATGAAGAGCTTCAAAAGGTGTCAAAAATTAGATTAGCATGAAAGGGTGTGAAAAATAGGAGGAGCATGAAGTGGTGTTGAAAAACATCAAGAGCCTGAAAAGGTGTGAAATATATGAACAGCTTCATAAGGTGTGAAAAATATGAAGAGCTTCAAAAGGTGTCAAAATTATGAGGAGCATGAAACGGTCTGAAAAATTGGAGGAGCATGAAACGGTGTTGAAAAACATGAAGAGCCTGAAAAGGTGTGAAAAATATGAAGAGCTTCAAAAGGTGTGAATTATATGAGGAGTATGAAAAGTTCTGAAAATTAGGAGCACCATGAAGTGGTGTTGAAAAAAAAGAAGAGCCTGAAAAGGTGTGAAATATATGAAGACCTATAAAAGGTGTCAAAAACATGAGGAGAAAGAAACGTTCTGATAAATAGGAGGAGCATGAAGCAGTGTTGAAAAACATGAAGAGCCTTGAAACGTGTGAAAAATATGAAGAGCTTCAAATCTGTCAAAAAAGAGATGAGCATGAAACGGTCTGAAAAATAAGAGGAGCATGAAGTGGAGTTGAAAAAAAAGAAGAGCCTGAAAAGGTGTGAAATATTTGAAGACCTTCAAAAGGTGTTAAAAATATGAGGAGAATGAAACGGTCTGAATAATAGGAGGAGCATGAAGCGGTGTTGAAAAACATGAAGAGCCTGAAAAGGTGTGAAAAATATGGAGAGATTCTAAAGGTTTCAAAAATGAGAAGAGCATGAAACGGTCTGAAAAATAAAAGGAGCATGAAGTGGTGGTGAAAAACATGAAGAGCGTGAAAAGGTGTGAAAAATATGAAGAGCTTCTAAAGGTGTCAAAAATATGAGGAGCATGAAACGGTCTGAAAAATAGGAGGATCATGAAGCGGTGTTCAAAAACATGAAAAGCCTGAAAAGGTGTAAAAATATGAAGAGCTTCAAAAAGTGTCAAAAATATGAGGAGCATGAAACGGTCTGAAAAAAAGGAGGAGCATGAAGTGGTGTGGAAAAACATGAAGAGACTGAAAAGGTGTGAAAAATATGAAGAGCTTCAAAAGGTGTGAAATACATGAGGAGCATGAAACTCTCTGAAAAATACGAGGAGCATGAAGCTGTGTTAAAAACATGAAGAGCCTGAAAAGGTGTGAAAAATATGAAGAGCTCTAAAAGCTGTGAAAAATATGAGGAGCATGAAACCGTCTGAAAAACAGAAGCAGCATGAAACGGTGTTGAAAAACATGAAGAGCCTGCAAACGTGTGAAAAATATGAAGAGCTTCAAAAGCTGTGAAATATATGAAGAGCTTCAAAAGGTGTCAAAAATGAGATGAGCATGAAACGGTCTGAAAAATAGAGGGAGCATGAAGCGGTGTTGAAAAACATGAAGAGCCTGAAAACGCGTGAAAAATATGAAGAGCTTCAAAAGGTGTGAAAAATATGAAGAGCTTCAAAAGGTGTCAAAAATGAGATGAGCATGAAACGGTCTGAAAAATAGGAGGAGCATGAAGCTGTGTTGAAAAACAGGAAGAGTCTGAAATCGTGTAAAAAATATGAAGAGCTTCAAAAATGTGAAACATATGAAGAGCTTCAAAAGGTTTGAAAAATATGAAAAGCTTGAAAAGGTGTCAAAAATGAGATGAGCATGAAACGGTCTGAAAAATAGGAGGAGCATGAAATGGTGTTGAAAATCATGAAGAGAATGAAAAGGTGTGAAAAATATGAAGAGCTTCAAAAGTTGTCAAAAATATGAGGAGCATGAAACGGTGTGAAAAATAGGAGGAGCATGAAGCGGTGTTCAAAACATGAAGTGCCTGAAAAGGTGTGAAAAATAAGAAGAGCTTCAAAAGATGTCAAAAATATGAGGATCATGAAATGGTCTGAAAAATAGAAGGAGGATGAAGCGGTGTTCAAAAACATGAAGAGCTGAAAAGGTGTGAAAAATAGAAAAGCCTCAAAACGTGTCAAAATATGAGGAGCATGAAACGGTCTGAACAATAGCAGGAGCATGAAGCGTTGTTGAAAAACATGAAGAGTCTGAAAACGTGTGAAAATATGAAGAGCTTCAAAAATATGAAAAATATGAAGAGCTTCAAAAGGTGTGACAAATATGAAGAGCTTCAAAAGGTGTCAAAAATGAGATGAGCATGAAACGGTCTGAAAAATAGGAGGATCATGAAGCGGTGTTGAAAAACATGAAGAGCCTGAAAAGGTGTGAAAAATATGAAGAGCTTCAAAAGGTGTCAAAAATATGAGGAGCATGAAACGTTCTGAAAAATAGGAGGTGCATGAAGCGTTGTTGAAAAACATGAAGAGCCTGAAAACGTGTGAAAAATATGAAGAGCTTCAAAAGGTGTAAAAATATGAGGAGAATGAAACGTTCTGAAAAATAGGAGGAGCATGAAGCGGTGTTGAAAAACATGAAGAGCCTGAAAAGGTGTGAAATATATGAAGAGTTTCAAAAGGTGTGAAAAATTAGATTAGCATGAAGAGGTCTGAAAAGTAGCAGGATCATGAATCGGTGTTGAAAAACATGAAGAGCCTGAAAACGTGTGAAAAATATGAAGAGCTTCAAAAGGTGTAAAAATATGAGGAGAATGAAACGGTCTGAAAAATAGGAGGACAATGAAGCGGTGTTTAAAAACATGAAGAGCCTGAAAAGGTGTGAAAAATATGAAGAGCTTCAAAAGGTGTCAAAAATTAGATTAGCATGAAGAGGTCTGAAAAGTAGCAGGATCATGAATCGGTGTTGAAAAACATGAAGAGCTTGAAAAGGTGTGAAATATATGAAGAGTTTCAAAAGGTGTGAAAAATATGAAGAGCTTCAAAAGGTGTGAAATACATGAGGAGCATGACACGTTCTGAAAAATAGGAGGACCATGAAGCGGTGTTCAAAAACATGAAAAGCCTGAAAAGGTGTGAAAAATATGAATAGCTTTAAAAGTGTCAAAAATATGAGGAGCATGAAACGGTCTGAAAAATATGAGGAGCATGAAGCGGTGTTCAAAAACATGAGGAGCCTGAAAAGGTGTGAAAAATATGACGAGCTTCAAAAGGTGTCAAAAATATGAGGAGAATGAAACGTTCTGAAAAATAGGAGGAGCATGAAGCTGTGTTGAAAACATGAAGAGCCTGAAAAGGTGTGAAAAATATGAAGAGCTTCAAAAGGTGTCAAAAATATGAGGTGCATGAAATGGTCTGAAAATAGGAGGAGCATGAAATGATGTTCAAAAACATGAAGAGCCTGAAAAGGTGTGAAAAATATGAAGAGCTTCAAAAGTTGTGAAAAATATGAGGAGCATGAAACTTTCAGAAAAATAGGAGGAGCCTGAACCGGGTTCAAAAACAGGAAGAGCCTGAAAAGGTGTGAAAAATATGAAGAGCTTCAAAAGCTGTGAAATACATGAGGAGCATGAAACGGTCTGAAAAATAGGAAGAGCATGAAATGATGTTCAAAAACATGAAGAGCCTGAAAATGAGTGAGAAATATGAAAAGCTTCAAAAGGTGTCAAAAATATGAGGAGCATGAAACGGTCTGAAAAATAGAAGGAGCATGAAGTGGTGTTGAAAAACATGAAGAGCATGAAAAATTGTGAAAACTATGAAGAGCTTCAAAAGGTGTCAAAAATATGAGGAGCATGAAACGGTCTGAAAAATAGGACGAGCATGAAGCGGTGTTCAAAAACATGAAGAGCCTGAAAAGGTGTGAAAATTATGAAGAGCTTCAAAATATGTAAAAAATATGACGAGGATGAAACCCTCATAAAAATAGGAGGAGGATGAAGCGGTGTTCAAAAACATGAAGAGCCTGAAAAGGTGTGCAAAATATGAAGAGCTTCAAAAGGTGTGAAATATATGAGGAGCATGAAACGGTGTTCAAAAACATGCAGAGACTGAAAAGGTGTGAAAAATATGAAGAGCTTCAAAAAGTGTCAAAAATTAGATTAGCATGAAAGGGTCTGAAAAATAGGAGGAGCCTGAAGTGGTGTTGAAAAACATGAAGATCCTGAAAAAGTGTGAAAAATATGAAGAGCTTCAAAAATATGAAAATTATGAAGAGCTTCAAAAGGTGTAAAAAATATGAAGAGCTTCAAAAGATGTCAAAAATGAGATGAGCATGAAACGGTCTGAAAAATAGGAGGAGCATGAAGTGGTGTTGAAAATCATGAAGAGCCTGAAAAGGTGTGAAAAATATGCAGAGCTTCAAAAGGTGTCAAATATATGAGGAGCATGAAACGTACTGAAAAATACGAGGAGCATGAAGTGGTGTTGAAAACCATGAAGAGCCTGAAAAGGTGTGTAAAATATGAAGAGCTTCAAAAGGTGTCAAAAATATGAGGAGCATGAAACCGTCTGAAAAATAGGATGAGCACAAGCGATGTTGAAAAACATGCACAGCCTGAAAAGGTGTGAAAAATATGAAGAGCTTCATAAGGTGTCAAAAATTTGAGGAGTATGAAGCGGTCGGAAAAATAGCAGGAGCATGAAGCGGTGTTGAAATACGTGAAGAGTCTGAAAACGTGTGAAAATTATGAAGAGCTTCAAAAATGTGAAAAATATGAAGAGCTACAAAAGGTGTCAAAAATATGAAGAGCTTCAAAAGGTGTCAAAAATGAAATGAGCATGAAACTGTCTGAAAAATATGAGGAGCATGAAGCACTGTTCAAAAACATGAAGAGCCTGAAAAGGTGTGAAAAATATGAAGAGCTTCAAAAGGTGTCAAAAATATGAGGAACATGAAACGGTCTGAAAAATACGAGGAGCATGAAGCGGTGTTGAAAAAAATGAAGAGCCTGAAAAGGTGTGAAAAATATGAAGAGCTTCAAAAGGTGTGAAATACATGAGGAGCATGAAACGGTCTGAAAAATAGGAGGAGCATGAAGCGGTGTTGAAAAACATGAAGAGCCTGAAAAGGTGTGAAAAATATGAAGAGCTTCATAACGTGTCAAAAATATGAGGAGCATGAAACAGTCTGAGAAATAGGAGGAGCATGAAGCGGTGTTGAAAAACATGAAGAGCCTGAAAAGATGTGAAAAATATGAAGAGCTTCAAAAGGTGTCAAAATATGAGGAGCATGAAACGGTCTGAAATATAGGAGGAGCATGAAACGTTGTTCAAAATCTTGAAGAGCCTTGAAAGTTGGGAAAAATATGAAGAGCTTCAAAAGATGTGAAATACATGAGGAGCATGAAACGGTCTAAAAATAGGAGGAGCATGAAGCGGTATTCAAAAACATAAAGAGCCTGAAAATGTGTGAAAAATATGAAGAGATTTAAAAGGTGTGAAAAATATGAAGAGCTTCAAAAGGTGTGAAATACATGAGGAGCATGAAAGGGTCTGAAAAATAGGAGGATTATGAAACGGTGTTCAAAAACATGAACAGCCTGAAAAGGTGTGGAAAATATGAAGAGCCTCAAATCGTGTCAAATATATGAGAAGTATGAAACGGTATGATAATTAGCAGGAACATGAAGCGGTGTTGAAAAACAGGAAGAGTCTGAAATCGTGTGAAAAATATGAAGAGCTTCAAAAATGTGAAAAATATGAACAGCTTCAAAAGGTTTGAAAAATATGAAGAGCTTGAAAAGGTGTCAAAAATGAGATGAGCATGAAACGGTCTGAAAAATAGGAGGAGCATGAAATGGTGTTGAAAACCATTTAGAAAATGAAAAGGTGTGAAAAATATGAAGAGCTTCAAAAGGTGTCAAAAATATGAGGAGCATGAAACGGTCTGAAAAATAGGAGGAGCATGAAGCGGTGTTCAAAAACATGAAGTGCCTGAAAAAGTGTGAAAAATTAGAAGAGCTTCAAAAGGTGTCAAAAATATGAGGATCATGAAATGGTCTGAAAAATAGAAGGAGGATCAAGCGGTGTTCAAAAACATGAAGAGCTGAAAAGGTGTGAAAAATAGAAAAGCCTCAAAACGTGTCAAAAATATGAGGAGCATGAAACGGTCTGAACAATAGCAGGAGCATGAAGCGGTGTTGAAAAACATGAAGAGTCTGAAAACGTGTGAAAATATGAAGAGCTTCAAATATATGAAAAATATGAAGAGCATGAAAAGGTGTGAAAATATGAATAGCTTCAAAAGGTGTGAAATATATGAGGAGAATGAAACGATCTGAAAAATAGGAGGATCATGAAGCGGTTTTCAGAAACATGAAGAGCATGAAAAGGTGTGAAAAATATGAAGAGCTTCAAAAGGTGTCATAAATATGAGGAGCTTGAAACGGTCTGAAAAATAGGAGGAGCATGAAACGGTGATCAAAAACATGAAGAGCCTGAAAAGGTGTGAAAAATATGAAGAGCTTCAAAAGGTGTCAAAAATGAGATGAGCATGAAACGGTCTGAAAAAGAGGAGAAGCATGAAGCGGTGTTGAAAAACATGAAGAGCCTGAAAACGTGTGAAAAATATGAAGAGCAACAAAAGATATGAAAAATATGAAGAGCTTCGAAAGGTGTCAAAAATATGAGGAGCATGATACGGTCTGAAATATAGGAGGAGCATGAAGTAGTGCTGAAAAACATGAAGAGCCTGAAAATGTGTGAAAAATGTGAAGAGCTTGAAAAGGTGTCAAAAATATGAGGAGCATGAAACGGTCTGAAAAATAGGAGGAGCATGAAACGCTGTTCAAAAATATGAAGAGCCTGAAAATGTGTGAATAATATGAAGAGCTTCAAAGTTGTGAAATACATGAGGAGCATGAAACGGTCTGAAAAATAGGAGGAGCAGGAAGCGGTGTTGAAAAACTTGAAGAGCCTGAAAAGGTTTGAAAAATACGAAGAGCTTCAAAAAGTTTGAAAAATATGAGGAGCATGAAACTGTCTGAAAAATAGTAGCAGCATGAAACGGTGTTCAAAAACATGAAGAGCCTGAAAAGGTGTGAAAAATATGAAGAGCTTCAAAAGGTTTCAAAAATATGAGGAGCATTAAACGGTCTGAAAAATTGGAGGAGCATGAAGCGGTGTTCAAAACATGAAGAGCCTGAATAATTGTGAAAAATATGAAGAGCTTCAAAAGGTTTGAAAAATATGAAGAGCCTGAAAGGTGTGAAAAATATGAAGAGCTTCAAAAGGTGTCAAAAATATGAGGAGCATGAAACGGTCTGAAAAAAGGGAGAGCA
The DNA here is from genome assembly GCF_033118175.1 of Dama dama. Lineage (NCBI taxonomy): Eukaryota > Metazoa > Chordata > Mammalia > Artiodactyla > Cervidae > Dama > Dama dama. Next base: position 1,350,022 of record NW_026870876.1, read on the forward strand.
TGAAGCGGTGTTGAAAAACATGAAGAGCCTGAAAACTTGTGAAAAATATGAAGATCTTCAAAAGGTGTGTAAAATATGAAGAGCTTGACAAGGTGTCAAAATGATATGAGCATAAAACGGTCTGAAAAATAGGAAGAGCATGAAGCGGTGTTGAAAAACATGAAGATTCTGAAAAGGTGTGAAAAATACGAAGAGCTTCAAAACGTGTCAAAAATATGAGGAGCTTGAAACGGTCTGAATTATAGGAGGATCAGGAAGCAGTGTTCAAAAACATGAGGAGCCTGAAAAGGTGTGAAAAATATGAAGAGCTTCAAAGGCGTAAAAACTATGAGGAGCATGAAACGGTCTGAAAAATAGGAGGAGCATGAAACGGTTTTCAAAAACATGAAGAGCCAGAAAGGTGTGAAAAATAGGAAGAGCTTCAAATGGTGTGAAATACATGAGGAGCATTAAACGGTCTGAAAAATAGGAGGAGCATGAAGCTGTGTTCAAAAACTTGAGAGCCTGAAAATGAGTGAAAAATATGAAGAGTTTTAAAAGGTGTGAAAAATACGAGGAGCATAAAACGGTCTGAAATATAGTAGGAGCATGAAGCGGTGATGAAAAATATGAAGAGCCTGAAAAGGTGTGAAAAATATGAAGAGCGTGAAATAGTTTGAAAAATAGGAGGAGCATGAAGCGGTGTTCAAAAACATGAAGAGCCTGAAAAGGTGTGACAAATATGATGAGCTTCAAAAGGTTTGAAAAATAGGAGGAGCATGAAGCTGTGTTCAAAAACATGAAGAGGTTCAAAAGGTATGAAAAATATGAAGAGCTTCAAAGGTGTCAAAAAAAGAGTTGAGCATGAAACGGTCTGAAAAATAGGAGGAACATGAAGCGGTGTTGAAAAACTTGAAGAGTCTGAAAAGGTGTGAAAAATACGAAGAGCTTCAAAATGTCTCAAAAATATGAGGAGCATGAAACGGTCTGAAATATAGGAGGAGGATGAAGTGGTGTGGGAAAACATGAAGAGCCTGAAAAGGTGTGAAAAATGTGAAGAGCTTCAAAAGGCGTCAAAAATATGAGGAGCATAAAACGGTCTGAAAAATAGGAGGATCATGAAACGGTGATCAAAACCATGAAGAGCCTCAAAAGGTGTGAAAAATATGAGGATCATGAAACGGTCTGAAAAAGATGAGGAACATGAAGCGGTGTTGAAAAACATGAAGAACCTGAAAAGGTGTGAAAAATATGAAGAGCTTCAAAAGGTGTCAAAAATATGAGGAACACGATACGGTCTGAAAAATAGGAGGAGCATGAAATGGTGTGGAAAAACATGAAGGGCCTGAAAAGGTGTGAAAAATATGAAGAGCTTCAAAAGGTGTGAAATACGTGAGGAGCATGAAACTCTCTGAAAAATAGGAGGAGCCTGAAATGGTGTTCAAAAACATGAATAGACTGAAAACGTGTGAAAAATATGAAGAGCTTCAAAAGGTGTGAAAACTATGAGGAGCATGATACGGTCTGAAAAACAGGAGGAGCATGAAGCTGTGTTCAAAAACATGAAGAGCCTGAAAAGTTGTGAAAAATATGAAAAGCTTCAAAAGGTGTCAAAAATGAGATGAGCATGAAACGGTCTGAAAAATAGGAGGAGCATGAAGCGATGTTCAAAAATATGAAGAGCCTGAAAAGTTGTGAAAAATATGAAAGGCTTCAAAAGGTGTGAAAAATATGAAGAGCTTCAAAAGGTGTGAAAAATATGAGGATCATGAAACGGTCTGAAAAAGATGAGGAACATGAAGTAGTGTTGAAAAACAAGAAGAGCCTGAAAAGGTGTGAAAAATATGAAGAGCTTCAAAAGGTGTGAAATACATCATGAGCATGAAGCGGTCTGAAAAATAGGAGGATCATGAAACGGTGTTGAAAAACATGAAGAGACTGAAAAGATGTGAAAAATATGAAAACCTTCAAAAAGTGTCAAAAATATGAGGAGCATGAAACGGTCTGAAAAATAGAAGCAGCATGAAACGGTTTTGAAAAACATGAAGAGCCTGAAAACGTGTGAAAAATATGAAGAGCTTCAAAAGGTGTGAAAAATATGAGGAGCATGAAACGGTCTGAAAAATAGGAGGAGCATGAAGTGGTGTTCAAAACATGAAGAATCTGAAAATGTGTGAAAAATATGAAGAGCTTCAAAAGGTGTCAAAATATGAAGAACTTCAAAAAGTTTGAAAATTATGAGGAGCATGAAACGGTCTGAAAAATAGGAGGAGCATGATGCAGTGTTCAAAAACATGAAGAACCTGAAAATGAGTGAAAAATATGAAGTGCTTCAAAAGGTGTCAAAATATGAGGAGCATGAAACGGTTTTAAAAATAGGAGAAGCATGAAACAGTGTTGAAAACATGAAGAGCATGAAAATTTGTGAAATATATGAAGAGCTTCAAAATGTTTCAAAAATAGGAGGAGGATGAAACGTTGTTAAAAAAACATGAAGAGCCTGAAAAGGTGTGAAATATATGAAGAGTTTCAAAAGGCGTGAAAAATATCAAGAGCTTCAAAAGGTGTGAAATACATGAGGAGCATGAAACTCTCTGAATAATAGGAGGAGCATGAAGTGCTGTTCAAAACATGAAGAGCCTGAAAAGTTGTGAAAAATATGAAGAGCTTCAAAACGTGTCAAAAATATGAGGAGCATGAAACGGTCTGAAAAATAGGAGGAGCACGACGTGTTGTTGAAAAATGTGAATAGCCTGAAAAGGTGTGAATATATGAAGAGCTTCAAAAGGTGTCAACACTATGAGGAGCATGAAACGGTCTGAAAAATAGGAGGACCATGAAGAGGTGTTGAAAAAAATGAAGAGCCTGAAAAAGTGTGAAAAATATGAAGAGCTTCAAAAGGTGTCAAAAATATAGGAGAATGAAACGGTCTGAAAAATAGGAGGAGCATGAAATGGTGTTCAAAACATGAAGAGATGAAATGGTGTGAAAAATATGAAGAGCTTCAAACGGTGTCAAAAATATGAGGAGCATGAAACGGTCTGAAAAAGAGGAGGAGCATGAAGCGGTGTTGAAAAACATGAAGAGCCTGAAAAGGTGTGAAATATATGAAGAGCTTCAAAAGGTGTCAAACATATGAGGAGCATGAAACGGTCTGAAAAATAGGAGGATCATGAAGCGGTGTTGAAGAACATGAAGAGCCTGAAAAGATGTGAAATATATGAAGAGATTCAAAAGGTGTGGAAAGATATGAAGAGCTTCAAAAGGTGTCAAAAATATGAGGAGCATGAAACGGTCTGAAAAATAGGAGGAGCATGAAACGGTGTTCAAAAACATGAGGAGCCTGAAAAGGTGTGAAAAATATGAAGAGCTTCAAAACGTGTGAAATACATGAGGAGCATGAAACGGTCTGAAAAATAGGAGGAGCATGAAGCGGTGTTCAAAAACATGAAGAGCCTGAAAAGGTGAGAAAAATATGAAGAACTTCAAAAGGTGTGAAAAATATGAAGAGCTTCAAAAGGTGTCAAAAATTAGATGAGCATGAAACGGTATGAAATATAGGAGGAGCATGAAGTGGTGTTGAAAAACATGAAGAGCCTGAAAAGGTGTGAAATATATGAAGAGCGTCAAAAGTTGTGAAAAATATGAAGAGCTTCAAAAGGTGTCAAAACTATGAGGAGCATTCAACGGTCTGAAAAATAGGAGGAGCATGAAACGGTGTTCAAAAACATGAAGAGCCTGAAAAGCTGTGATAAATATGAAGAGCTTCAAAAGGTGTTAAATTCATGAGGAGCATGAAACGGTCTGAAAAATAGGAGGAGAATAAAGCTGTGTTCAAAACATGAAGAGCCTGAAAAGTTGTGGAAAATATGAAGAGCTTCAAAACGTGTCAAAAATATGAGGAGCATGAAACGGTCTGAAAAATAGGAGGAGCACGACGTGTTGTTGAAAAATGTGAATAGCCTGAAAAGGTGTGAATATATGAAGAGCTTCAAAAGGTGTCAACACTATGAGGAGCATGAAACGGTCTGAAAAATAGGAGGACCATGAAGAGGTGTTGAAAAAAATGAAGAGCCTGAAAAAGTGTGAAAAATATGAAGAGCTTCAAAAGGTGTCAAAAATATAGGAGAATGAAACGGTCTGAAAAATAGGAGGAGCATGAAATGGTGTTCAAAACATGAAGAGCCTGAAAAGTTGTGGAAAATATGAAGAGCTTCAAAAGGTGTCAAAATATGAGGAGCATGAAACATTCTGAAAAATGGGAGGAGCATGAAGCGGCGTTCAAAAACATGAAGACCCTGAAAAGGTGTGAAAAATATGAAGAGCTTAAAAAGGTGTGAAATATATGAAGATCTTCAAAAGGTGTCAAAAATTAGATGAGCATGAAACGGCCTGAAAAATAGGAGGAGCATGAAGAGGTGTTTAAAAAACATGAAGAGCCTGAAAAAGTGTGAAAAATATGAAGAGCTTCAAAAGGTGTCAAAAATAGGAAGAGCATGAAACGGTCTGAAAAACAGGAGGAGCATGAAGCGGGGTTGAAAAATAGGAAGAGCCTGAAAAGGGGTGAAAAATATGAAGAGCTTCAAAAGTTGTCAAAAATATGAGGAGCATGAAACAGTCTGAAAAATAGGAGGAGCATGAAACGGTGTTCAAAAACATGAAGAACCTGAAAAGGTGTGAAAAATATGAAGAGCTTCAAAAGGTGTGAAAAATATGAAGAGCTTCAAAAGGTGTCATATATTGGATGATCAAGAAAAGTTCTGAAAAATAGGAGGAGCATGAAATGTTGTTGAAAAAATGAAGAGCCTGAAAAGGAGTGAAATATATGAAGAGCTTCAAAAGGTGTGAAAAATATGAAGAGCTTCAAAAGGTGTCAAATATACGAGGAGCATGAAACGGTCTGAAAATAGGAGGAGCATGAAACGGTGTTCAAAAACATGAAGAGCCTCAAATGGTGTGAAAAATATGAAGAGCTTAAAAAGGTGTGAAAAAAATGAGGAGCATGAAACGGTCAGAAAAATAGGAGGACCATGAAGCGGTGTTCAAAAACATGAAGAGCCTGCAAATGTGTGAAAAATATGAAGAGTTTCTAAAGGTGTCAAAAATATGAGGAGCATGAAACGCTCTGAAAAATAGGAGAAGCATGAAGCGGTTTTCAAAAATATGAAGAGTCTGAAAAGGTGTGAAATATATGAAGAGCTTCAAAGGTGGGAAAAATATGAGGAGCATGAAACGGTCTGAAAAATAGGATCAGCACGAAGCGGAGTGGAAAAATATGAAGAGCTTGAAAAGGTGTGAAAAATATGAAGAGCTTGAAAAGGTGTGAAAAATATGAAGAGCTTCAAAACGTGTGAAAAATATGAAGAGCTTCAAAACGTGTCAAAAATGAGATGAGCATGAAACGGTTTGAAAAATAGGAGGAGAAAGAAGCGGTGTTCAAAAACATGAATAGCCTGAAAACGTGTGAAAAATATGAAGAGCTTCAAAAGCTGTGAAAAATATGAAGAGCTTCAAAACGTGTCAAAAATGAGATGAGCATGAAACGGTTTGAAAAATAGGAGGAGCAAGAAGCGTTTTTGAAAAACATGAAGAGACTGAAAAGGTGTGAAAAATATGAAAAGCTTCATAAGATGTCAAAAATATGAGGAGCATGAAACGGTCTGAATTATAGCAGGAGCATGAAGCGGTGTTCAAAAACATGAAGAGCCTGAAAAGGGGAGAAAAATATGAAGAGCTTCAAAAGGTGTCAAAAATATGAGGAGCATGAAACGGTCTGAAAAACAGGAGGAGCATGAAGCGGTGTTCAAAAACATGAAAAGCCTGAAAAGGTGTGAAAAATATGAAGAGCTTCAAAAGGTGTGAAAAATATGAGGAGCATGAAACGGTCTGCAAACCTGGAGGATCATGAAGTGGTATTGAAAAACATGAAGAGCCTGAAAAGAATGTGAAAAATATGAAAAGCTTCAAAAAATGTCAAAAATATGAGGAGCATGAAACGGTCTGAAATATAGGAGGATCATGAAGCGGTGTTCAAAAACATGAAGAGCCTGAAAAAGTGTGAAAAATATGAAGAGCTTCAAAAGGTGTGAAAAATATGAGGAGCATGAAACGGTCTGCAAAACTGGAGTAGCTTGAAGTGGTGTTGAAAAACATGAAGAGCCTGAAAAGGTGTGAAAAATCTGAAAAGCTTCAAAAGGAGTCAAAAATGTGATGAGCATGAAACGGTCTGAAAAATAGGTGGAGCATGAAGTGGTGTTCAAAAAATGAAGAGCGTGAAAAGGAGTGATATATATGAAGAGTTTCAAAAGGTGTCAAAAATATGAGGAGCATGAAACGGTCTGAAAAATACGAGCAGCATGATGTGTTCTTGAAAAACATGAAGAACCTGAAAGGTGTGAAAAATATGAAAAGCTTCACAAGGTGTCAAAAATAGGAGGAGCATGATACGGTTTGGAAAAAAGGAGTAGCATGAAGTGGTATTGAAAACATGAATAGCCTGGAGAGGTGTGAAATATATGAAGAGCTTCAAAAGGTGTGAAAAATATGAAAAGCTTCAAAAGGTGTGAAATACATGACGATCATGAAACTCTCTGAAAAATAGGAGGAGCATGAAGTGGTGTTGAAAAACGTGAATAGCCTGTAAAGGTGTGAACATATGAAGAGCTTGAAAAGGTGTCAAAACTATGAGGAGCATGAAACGGGCTGAAAAATAGGAGGAGCATGAAGCGGTGTTGAAAAAAATGAAGAGCTTGAAAACGTGTGAAAAATATGAAGAGCTTCAAAAGGTGTCAAAAATATAGGAGAATGAAACGGTCTGAAAAATAGGAGGAGCATGAAACGGTGTTCAAAACATGAAGAGCTGAAAAGGTGTGAAAAATATGAAGAGCTTCAAAAGGTGTCAAAAATATGAGAAGCATGAAACTCTCTGAAAAATAGGAGGAGCATGAAGCGGTGTTGAAAAACATGAAGAGCCTGAAAAGATGTGAAAAATATGAAGAGCTTCAAAAGTTGTCAAATATATGAGGAGCATGAAACGGTCTGAAAAATAGGAGGAGCATGAAGCTGTGTTCAAAAACATGAAGAGCCTGAAAAGGTGTGAAATATATGAAGAGCTTCAAAATGTGTTAAAAATAGGAGGAGCGTGAAACGGTCTGAAAAATTGGAGGAGCTTAAAGCTGTGTTCAAAAACATGAAGAGCCTGAAAAGGTGTGAAATATATAAAGAGCTTCAAAATGTGTTAAAAATAGGAGGAGCGTGAAACGTTCTGAAAAATTGGAGGAGCATGAAACGGTGTTCAAAAACGTGAAGAACCTGAAAAGGTGTGAAAAATATGAAGAGCCTCAAAAGGTGTGAAAAATATGAAGAGTTTCAAAAGGTGTCAAAAATTAGATGAGCAAGAAAAGTTCTGAAAAATAGGAGGAGCATGAAGTGGTGTTGACAAAATGAAGAGCCTGAAAAGGTGTGAAATATATGAAGACACTGAAAAGTTGTGAAAAATATGAAGAGCTTCAAAAGGTGTCAAAAATATGAGGAGCATGACACGGTCTGAAAAATAGGAGGAACATGAAGCGGTGTTGAAAAACATGAAGAGCCTGAAAAGGTGTGAAAAATATGAAGAGTTTCAAAAATATGAAAAATATGAGGAGCTTCAAAAGCTGTGAAAAATATGAGGAGCATGAAACGATCTGAAAAATAGGAGGAGCAAGGAACGGTTTTCAAAACATGAAGAGCCTGAAAAGGTGTGAAATATATGAAGAGATTCAAAAAGTGTGAAAAATATGAAGAGCTTCAAAAGGTGTCAAAAATGAGATGAGCATGTAACGGTCTGAAAAAGAGGAGGAGCATGAAGCGTTGTAGAAAAAAAATGAAGAATCTGAAAAGGTGTTAAATATATGAAGAGCTTCAAAAGTTGTCAAAAATATGAGGAGCATGATACGGTCTGAAAAAGAGGGGAAACATGAAGCGGTGTTGAAAAACATGAAGAGCCTGAAAAAGTGTGAAAAATATGAAGAGCTTCAAAAGGTGTCAAAAATATGAGGAGCATGAAACGGTCTGAAAAATAGGAGGTGCATGAAGCGGTGTTCAAACATGAAGAGCCTGAAAAGGTGTGAAAAATATGAAGGGCTTCAAAAGGTGTGAAAAATATGAAGAATTTCAAAATCTGTCAAAAATGAGATGAGCATGAAACGGTCTGAAAAATATGAGGAGCATGAAGTGGTGTTGAAAAACATGAAAAGCCTGAAAACGTGTGAAAAATATGAAGAGCTTCAAATGGTGTGAAATACATGAGGAGCATGAAACGGACTGAAAATTACGAGGAGCATGAAGCTGTGTTCAAAAACATGAAGAGCCTGAAAAGGTGTGAAAAATATGAAGAGCTTCAAAATGTGTCAAATATATGAGGAGCATGAAACGGTCTGAAAAATAGGAGGAGTATGAAGCAGTGTTCAAAAACATGAAGAGCCTGAAAAGGTGTGAAAAATATGAAGAGCTTCAAATGGTGTCACAAATATGAGGAGCATGAAATGGTCTGAACAATAGGAGGAGCATGAAACGGTGTTGAAAAACATGAAGAGCCTGAAAAGATGTGAAAACCATGAAGAGATTCAAAAGGTGTCAAATATATGAGGAGCATGAAACGGTCTTCTAAATAGCAGCAGCATGAAGCGGTGTTGAAAAACATGAAGAGCCTGAAAAGCTGTGAAAAATATGAAGAGCTTGAAAAGGTGACAAAAATATGAGGAGCATGAAACGGTCTGAAAAATAGGAGGAGAATGAAATGGTATTCAAAAACATGAAGAGCCTGAAAAGGTGTGAAAAATATGAAGACCCTCAAAACATGTCAAAAATATGAGGAGCATGAAACGGTCTGAAAAATAGGAGGAGCATGAAGCAGTGTTCAAAAACATGAAGAACATTAAAAGGTGTGAAAAACGTGAAGAGCATCTAAAGACGTCAAAAATATGAGGAGCATGAAATGGTCTGAAAAATAGGAGGAGCAGGAAGCGGTGTTGAAAAACATGAAGAGCTTGAAATGGTGTCAAAAATATGAAGAGCTTCAAAAGGTGTCAAAAATATGAGGAGCTTGAAACAGTCTGAAAAATAGGAGGAGCATGAAGCGATGTTGAAAAACATGAAGAGCGTGAAAACGTGTGATAAATATGCAGAGCTTCAAAAGGTGTGAAAGATAGGAGGAGCACGAAGCATTGTTCAAAAACATGAAGAGGCTGAAAATGTTTGAAAAATATGAAGAGCTTCAGAATGTGTCAAAAATATGAGGAGCATGAAAAGTTCTGAAAAATATGAGGAGCATGAAATGGTATTCAAAACCATAAAGATCCTGAAAAGGTCTGAAAAATATGAAGAGCCTCAAAACGTGTCAAAAATATGAGGAGCATGAAACGGTCTGAAAAATAGGAGGAGAATAAAGAGGTGTTGAAAAACATGAAGAGCCTGAAAACGTGCGAAAAATATGAAGAGCTTCAAAAGGTGTGAAATACAAGAGATGCATGAAACGGTCTGAAAAATAGGAGGAGAATGAAGCTGTGTTCAAAAACATGAGAGCCTGAAAATGTGTGAAAAATATGAAGAGCTTCAAAAGGTGTGAAATACATGAGGTGCATGAAAAGATCTGAAAAATAGGAGAAGCATGAAGCGGTGTTCAAGAACATGAAGAGCCTGAAAAGGTGTGAAAAATATGAAGACCTTCAAAATGTGTGAAAAATATGATGCATGAAACGGTCAGAAAAATAGGAGGAGCATGAAGCAGTGTTCAAAAACATGAAGAGCCTGAAAAGGTGTGAAATATATGAAAAGCGTCAAAGTTTTCAAAAATATGAGGAGCATGAAACCGTCTGAAAAATAGGAGGAGTATGAAACGGTGTTTAAAAACAAGAAGAGCCTGGAAAGGTGTGAAAAATATGAAGAGCTTCAAAAGGAGTGAAATACATGAGGGGCATGAAACGGTCTAAAAAATAGGAGGAGCATGAAAAGGTCTTCAAAATCATGAAGAGCCTGAAAAGGTGTGAAAAAATATGAAGAGCTTCAAAAGGTGTCAAAAATATAGGAGAATGAAACGGTCTGAAAAATAGGAGGAGCATGAAACGGTGTTCAAAACATGAAGAGCTGAAAAGGTGTGAAAAATATGAAGAGCTTCAAAAGGTGTCAAAAATATGAGAAGCATGAAACTCTCTGAAAAATAGGAGGAGCATGAAGCGGTGTTGAAAAACATGAAGAGCCTGAAAAGATGTGAAAAATATGAAGAGCTTCAAAAGTTGTCAAACATATGAGGAGCATGAAACGGTCTGAAAAATAGGAGGAGCATGAAGCTGTGTTCAAAAACATGAAGAGCCTGAAAAGGTGTGAAATATATGAAGAGCTTCAAAATGTGTTAAAAATAGGAGGAGCGTGAAACGGTCTGAAAAATTGGAGGAGCTTGAAGCTGTGTTCAAAAACATGAAGAGCCTGAAAAGGTGTGAAATATATGAAGAGCTTCAAAATGTGTTAAAAATATGAGGAGCGTGAAACGGTATGAAAAATTGGAGGAGCATGAAACGGTGTTCAAAAACATGAAGAACCTGAAAAGGTGTGAAAAATATGAAGAGCCTCAAAAGGTGTGAAAAATATGAAGAGCTTCAAAAGGTGTCAAAAATTAGATGAGCAAGAAAAGTTCTGAAAAATAGGAGGAGCATGAAGTGGTGTTGAAAAAATGAAGAGCCTGAAAAGGTGTGAAATATATGAAGAGCCTGAAAAGTTGTGAAAAATATGAAGAGCTTCAAAAGGTGTCAAAAATATGAGGAGCATGACACGGTCTGAAAAATAGGAGGAACATGAAGCGGTGTTGAAAAACATGAAGAGCCTGAAAAGGTGTGAAAAATATGAAGAGTTTCAAAAATATGAAAAATATGAGGAGCTTCAAAAGCTGTGAAAAATATGAGGAGCATGAAACGATCTGAAAAATAGGAGGAGCAAGAAACGGTTTTCAAAACATGAAGAGCCTGAAAAGGTGTGAAATATATGAAGAGATTCAAAAAGTGTGAAAAATATGAAGAGCTTCAAAAGGTGTCAAAAATGAGATGAGCATGTAACGGTCTGAAAAAGAGGAGGAGCATGAAGCGTTGTAGAAAAAAAATGAAGAATCTGAAAAGGTGTTAAATATATGAAGAGCTTCAAAAGTTGTCAAAAATATGAGGAGCATGATACGGTCTGAAAAAGAGGGGAAACATGAAGCGGTGTTGAAAAACATGAAGAGCCTGAAAAAGTGTGAAAAATATGAAGAGCTTCAAAAGGTGTCAAAAATATGAGGAGCATGAAACGGTCTGAAAAATAGGAGGAGCATGAAGTGCTGTTCAAAATCATGAAGAGCCTGAAAAGGTGTGAAAATTATGAAGGGCTTCAAAAGGTGTGAAAAATATGAAGAATTTCAAAATCTGTCAAAAATGAGATGAGCATGAAAGGGTCTGAAAAATATGAGGAGCATGAAGTGGTGTTGAAAAACATGAAAAGCCTGAAAACGTGTGAAAAATATGAAGAGATTCAAAACGTGTCAAAAATGAGATGAGCATGAAAGGGTCTGAAAAATAGGAGGAGCATGGAACGGTGTTCAAAAACATAAAGAGCCAGCACAATTTGAAAAATATGAAGAGCTTCAAAAGCTGTCAAATATATGAGGAGCATCAAACGGTCCAAAAAATAGGAGGAGCATGAAGTGGTGTTGAAAAACATGAAGAGCCTGAAAATGTGTGAAAAATATGAAGAGCTTCAAAAGGTGTCAAAAATATGAGGAGCATGAAACGGTCTGAAAAATGGGAGGAGCATCAAGCTGTGTTCAAAAACAGGAAGAGCCTGAAAAGCTGTGAAAAATATGAAGAACTTCAAAAGGTGTGAAATACATGAGGAGCATGAAACGGACTGAAAATTACGAGGAGCATGAAGCTGTGTTTAAAAACATGAAGAGCCTGAAAAGGTGTGAAAAATATGAAGAGCTTCAAAAGTTGTGAAATACATGAGGAGCATGAAACGGACTGAAAATTACGAGGAGCATGAAGCTGTGTTCAAAAACATGAAGAGCCTGAAAAGGTGTGAAAAATATGAAGAGCTTCAAAATGTGTCAAATATATGCGGAGCATGAAACGGTCTGAAAAATAGGAGGAGTATGAAGCGGTGTTCAAAAACATGAAGAGCCTGAAAGGTGTGAAAAATATGAAGAGCTTCAAATGGTGTCACAAATATGAGGAGCATGAAATGATCTGAACAATAGGAGGAGCATGAAACGGTGCTGAAAAACATGAAGAGCCTGAAAAGATGTGAAAACTATGAAGAGATTCAAAAGGTGTCAAATATATGAGGAGCATGAAACGGTCTTCTGAATAGCAGCAGCATGAAGCGGTGTTGAAAAACATGAAGAGCCTGAAAAGCTGTGAAAAATATGAAGAGCTTGAAAAGGTGTCAAAAATATGAGGAGCATGAAACGGTCTGAAAAATAGGAGGAGAATGAAATGGTATTCAAAAACATGAAGAGCCTGAAAAGGTGTGAAAAATATGAAGAGCCTCAAAACATGTCAAAAATATGAGGAGCATGAAACGGTATGAAAAATAGGAGGAGCATGAAGCAGTGTTCAAAAACATGAAGAACATGAAAAGGTGTGAAAAACGTGAAGAGCATCTAAAGACGTCAAAAATATGAGGAGCATGAAATGGTCTGAAAAATAGGAGGAGCAGGAAGCGGTGTTGAAAAACATGAAGAGCTTGAAATGGTGTCAAAAATATGAAGAGCTTCAAAAGGTGTCAAAAATATGAGGAGCTTGAAACAGTCTGAAAAATAGGAGGAGCATGAAGCGATGTTGAAAAACATGAAGAGCGTGAAAACGTGTGAGAAATATGCAGAGCTTCAAAAGATGTGAAAAATAGGAGGAGCATGAAGCATTGTTCAAAAACATGAAGAGCCTGAAAATGTTTGAAAAATATGAAGAGCTTCAGAATGTGTCAAAAATATGAGGAGCATGAAAAGTTCTGAAAAATATGAGGAGCATGAAATGGTATTCAAAACCATAAAGATCCTGAAAAGGTCTGAAAAATATGAAGAGCCTCAAAACGTGTCAAAAATATGAGGAGCATGAAACGGTCTGAAAAATAGGAGGAGAATGAAGAGGTGTTGAAAAACATGAAGAGCCTCAAAACGTGCGAAAAATATGAAGAGCTTCAAAAGGTGTGAAATACAAGAGATGCATGAAACGGTCTGAAAAATAGGAGGAGAATGAAGCTGTGTTCAAAAACATGAGAGCCTGAAAATGTGTGAAAAATATGAAGAGCTTCAAAAGGTGTGAAATACATGAGGTGCATGAAAAGATCTGAAAAATAGGAGAAGCATGAAGCGGTGTTCAAAAACATGAAGAGCCTGAAAAGGTGTGAAAAATATGAAGACCTTCAAAATGTGTGAAAAATATGATGCATGAAACGGTCAGAAAAATAGGAGGAGCATGAAGCAGTGTTCAAAAACATGAAGAGCCTGAAAAGGTGTGAAATATATGAAAAGCGTCAAAGTTTTCAAAAATATGAGGAGCATGAAACCGTCTGAAAAATAGGAGGAGTATGAAACGGTGTTTAAAAACATGAAGAGCCTGGAAAGGTGTGAAAAATATGAAGAGCTTCAAAATGTGTCAAATATATGAGGAGCATGAAACGGTCTGAAAAATAGGAGGAGTATGAAGCGGTGTTCAAAAACATGAAGAGCCTGAAAAGGTGTGAGAAATATGAAGAGCTTCAAATGGTGTCACAAATATGAGGAGCATGAAATGGTCTGAACAATAGGAGGAGCATGAAACGGTGTTGAAAAACATGAAGAGCCTGAAAAGATGTGAAAACCATGAAGAGATTCAAAAGGTGTCAAATATATGAGGAGCATGAAACGGTCTTCTAAATAGCAGCAGCATGAAGCGGTGTTGAAAAACATGAAGAGCCTGAAAAGCTGTGAAAAATATGAAGAGCTTGAAAAGGTGTCAAAAATATGAGAAGCATGAAACGGTCTGAAAAATAGGAGGAGAATGAAATGGTATTCAAAAACATGAAGAGCCTGAAAAGGTGTGAAAAATATGAAGACCCTCAAAACATGTCAAAAATATGAGGAGCATGAAACGGTCTGAAAAATAGGAGGAGCATGAAGCAGTGTTCAAAAACATGAAGAACATGAAAAGGTGTGAAAAATGTGAAGAGCATCTAAAGACGTCAAAAATATGAGGAGCATGAAATGGTCTGAAAAATAGGAGGAGCAGGAAGCGGTGTTGAAAAACATGAAGAGCTTGAAATGGTGTCAAAAATATGAAGAGCTTCAAAAGGTGTCAAAAATATGAGGAGCTTGAAACAGTCTGAAAAATAGGAGGAGCATGAAGCGATGTTGAAAAACATGAAGAGCGTGAAAACGTGTGATAAATATGCAGAGCTTCAAAAGGTGTGAAAAATAGGAGGAGCATGAAGCATTGTTCAAAAACATGAAGAGGCTGAAAATGTTTGAAAAATATGAAGAGCTTCAGAATGTGTCAAAAATATGAGGAGCATGAAAAGTTCTGAAAAATATGAGGAGCATGAAATGGTATTCAAAACCATAAAGATCCTGAAAAGGTCTGAAAAATATGAAGAGCCTCAAAACGTGTCAAAAATATGAGGAGCATGAAACGGTCTGAAAAATAGGAGGAGAATGAAGAGGTGTTGAAAAACATGAAGAGCCTGAAAACGTGCGAAAAATATGAAGAGCTTCAAAAGGTGTGAAATACAAGAGATGCATGAAACGGTCTGAAAAATAGGAGGAGAATGAAGCTGTGTTCAAAAACATGAGAGCTTGAAAATGTGTGAAAAATATGAAGAGCTTCAAAAGGTGTGAAATACATGAGGTGCATGAAAAGATCTGAAAAATAGGAGAAGCATGAAGTGGTGTTCAAAAACATGAAGAGCCTGAAAAGGTGTGAAAAATATGAAGACCTTCAAAATGTGTGAAAAATATGATGCATGAAACGGTCAGAAAAATAGGAGGAGCATGAAGCAGTGTTCAAAAACATGAAGAGCCTGAAAAGGTGTGAAATATATGAAAAGCGTCAAAGTTTTCAAAAATATGAGGAGCATGAAACCGTCTGAAAAATAGGAGGAGTATGAAACGGTGTTTAAAAACATGAAGAGCCTGGAAAGGTGTGAAAAATATGAAGAGCTTCAAAAGGAGTGAAACACATGAGGGGCATGAAACGGTCTAAAAAATAGGAGGAGCATGAAAAGGTCTTCAAAATCATGAAGAGCCTGAAAAGGTGTGAAAAAATATGAAGAGCTTCAAAAGGTGTCAAAAATATAGGAGAATGAAACGGTCTGAAAAATAGGAGGAGCATGAAACGGTGTTCAAAACATGAAGAGCTGAAAAGGTGTGAAAAATATGAAGAGCTTCAAAAGGTGTCAAAAATATGAGAAGCATGAAACTCTCTGAAAAATAGGAGGAGCATGAAGCGGTGTTGAAAAACATGAAGAGCCTGAAAAGATGTGAAAAATATGAAGAGCTTCAAAAGTTGTCAAACATATGAGGAGCATGAAACGGTCTGAAAAATAGGAGGAGCATGAAGCTGTGTTCAAAAACATGAAGAGCCTGAAAAGGTGTGAAATATATGAAGAGCTTCAAAATGTGTTAAAAATAGGAGGAGCGTGAAACGGTCTGAAAAATTGGAGGAGCTTGAAGCTGTGTTCAAAAACATGAAGAGCCTGAAAAGGTGTGAAATATATGAAGAGCTTCAAAATGTGTTAAAAATATGAGGAGCGTGAAACGGTATGAAAAATTGGAGGAGCATGAAACGGTGTTCAAAAACATGAAGAACCTGAAAAGGTGTGAAAAATATGAAGAGCCTCAAAAGGTGTGAAAAATATGAAGAGCTTCAAAAGGTGTCAAAAATTAGATGAGCAAGAAAAGTTCTGAAAAATAGGAGGAGCATGAAGTGGTGTTGAAAAAATGAAGAGCCTGAAAAGGTGTGAAATATATGAAGAGCCTGAAAAGTTGTGAAAAATATGAAGAGTTTCAAAAGGTGGCAAAAATATGAGGAGCATGACACGGTCTGAAAAATAGGAGGAACATGAAGCGGTGTTGAAAAACATGAAGTGCCTGAAAAGGTGTGAAAAATATGAAGAGTTTCAAAAATATGAAAAATATGAGGAGCTTCAAAAGCTGTGAAAAATATGAGGAGCATGAAACGATCTGAAAAATAGGAGGAGCAAGAAACGGTTTTCAAAACATGAAGAGCCTGAAAAGGTGTGAAATATATGAAGAGATTCAAAAAGTGTGAAAAATATGAAGAGCTTCAAAAGGTGTCAAAAATGAGATGAGCATGTAACGGTCTGAAAAAGAGGAGGAGCATGAAGCGTTGTAGAAAAAAAATGAAGAGTCTGAAAAGGTGTTAAATATATGAAGAGCTTCAAAAGTTGTCAAAAATATGAGGAGCATGATACGGTCTGAAAAAGAGGGGAAACATGAAGTGGTGTTGAAAAACATGAAGAGCCTGAAAAAGTGTGAAAAATATGAAAAGCTTCAAAAGGTGTCAAAAATATGAGGAGCATGAAACGGTCTGAAAAATAGGAGGAGCATGAAGTGCTGTTCAAAAACATGAAGAGCCTGAAAAGGTGTGAAAAATATGAAGGGCTTCAAAAGGTGTGAAAAATATGAAGAATTTCAAAATCTGTCAAAAATGAGATGAGCATGAAACGGTCTGAAAAATATGAGGAGCATGAAGTGGTGTTGAAAAACATGAAAAGCCTGAAAACGTGTGAAAAATATGAAGAGATTCAAAACGTGTCAAAAATGAGATGAGCATGAAAGGGTCTGAAAAATAGGAGGAGCATGAAACGGTGCTGAAAAACATGAAGAGCCTGAAAAGATGTGAAAACTATGAAGAGATTCAAAAGGTGTCAAATATATGAGGAGCATGAAACGGTCTTCTGAATAGCAGCAGCATGAAGCGGTGTTGAAAAACATGAAGAGCCTGAAAAGCTGTGAAAAATATGAAGAGCTTGAAAAGGTGTAAAAAATATGAGGAGCATGAAACGGTCTGAAAAATAGGAGGAGAATGAAATGGTATTCAAAAACATGAAGAGCCTGAAAAGGTGTGAAAAATATGAAGAGCCCCAAAACATGTCAAAAATATGAGGAGCATGAAACGGTCTGAAAAATAGGAGGAGCATGAAGCAGTGTTCAAAAACATGAAGAACATGAAAAGGTGTGAAAAACGTGAAGAGCATCTAAAGACGTCAAAAATATGAGGAGCATGAAATGGTCTGAAAAATAGGAGGAGCAGGAAGCGGTGTTGAAAAACATGAAGAGCTTGAAATGGTGTCAAAAATATGAAGAGCTTCAAAAGGTGTCAAAAATATGAAGAGCTTGAAACAGTCTGAAAAATAGGAGGAGCATGAAGCGATGTTGAAAAACATGAAGAGCGTGAAAACGTGTGAGAAATATGCAGAGCTTCAAAAGGTGTGAAAAATAGGAGGAGCATGAAGCATTGTTCAAAAACATGAAGAGCCTGAAAATGTTTGAAAAATATGAAGAGCTTCAGAATGTGTCAAAAATATGAGGAGCATGAAAAGTTCTGAAAAATATGAGGAGCATGAAATGGTATTCAAAACCATAAAGATCCTGAAAAGGTCTGAAAAATATGAAGAGCCTCAAAACGTGTCAAAAATATGAGGAGCATGAAACGGTCTGAAAAATAGGAGGAGAATGAAGAGGTGTTGAAAAACATGAAGAGCCTGAAAACGTGCGAAAAATATGAAGAGCTTCAAAAGGTGTGAAATACAAGAGATGCATGAAACGGTCTGAAAAATAGGAGGAGAATGAAGCTGTGTTCAAAAACATGAGAGCCTGAAAATGTGTGAAAAATATGAAGAGCTTCAAAAGGTGTGAAATACATGAGGTGCATGAAAAGATCTGAAAAATAGGAGAAGCATGAAGCGGTGTTCAAAAACATGAAGAGCCTGAAAAGGTGTGAAAAATATGAAGACCTTCAAAATGTGTGAAAAATATGATGCATGAAACGGTCAGAAAAATAGGAGGAGCATGAAGCAGTGTTCAAAAACATGAAGAGCCTGAAAAGGTGTGAAATATATGAAAAGCGTCAAAGTTTTCAAAAATATGAGGAGCATGAAACGGTCTGAAAAATAGGAGGAGTATGAAACGGTGTTTAAAAATATGAAGAGCCTGGAAAGGTGTGAAAAATATGAAGAGCTTCAAAAGGAGTGAAACACATGAGGAGCATGAAACGGTCTAAAAAATAGGAGGAGCATGAAAAGGTCTTCAAAATCATGAAGAGCCTAAAAAGGTGTGAAAAAATATGAAGAGATTCAAAAGGTGCGAACAATATGAGGAGCATGAAACCGTCTGAAAAATAGGAGGAGCATGAATCAGTGTTAAAAACATGAAGAGCATGAAAAGGTGTGAAAAATATGAAGAGCTTCAAAAGGTGTCAAATATATGAGGAGAATGAAACGATCTGAAAAATAGGAGGAGAATGAAGCGATGTTCAAAAACATGAAGAGCCTGAAGAGGTGTGAAAAAATGAAGAGCTTCAAATGGTGTCACAAATATGAGGAGCATCAAACGGTCTGAACAATAGGAGGAGCATGAAACGGTGTTGAAAAACATGAAGAGCCTGAAAAGATGTGAAAACTATGAAGAGATTCAAAAGGTGTCAAATATATGAGGAGCATGAAACGGTCTGCTAAATAGGAGCAGCATGAAGCGGTGTTCAAAAACATGAAGAGCCTGAAAAGGTGTGAAAAATATGAAGAGCTTGAAAAGGTGTCAAAAATATGAGGAGCATGAAACAGTCTGAAAAATATGAGGAGCATGAAGCAATGTTGAAAAACATGAAGAGCATTAAAACGTGTGATAAATATGCAGAGCTTCAAAAGGTGTGAAAAAATAGGAGGAGCATGAAGCATTCTTCAAAAACATGAAGAGCCTGAAAATGTGTGAAAAATATGAAGAGCTTCAAAATGTGTCTAAAATATGAGGAGCATGAAACGGTCTGAAAAATAGGAGGAGCATGAAGCAGTGTTGAAAAACATGAAGAGCCTGAAAAGCTGTGAAAAATATGAAGAGCTTCAAAAGATGTCAAAAATATGAGGAGCATGAAACAGTCTGAAAAATAGGAGGAGCATGAAGCGGTGTTGAAAAACATGAAGAGCCTGAAAATTTGTGAAAAATATGAAGAGGTTCAAAAGGTGTCAAAAATGAGATGAGCATGAAACGGTCTGAAAAATAGGAGGATCAAGAAGTGGTGTTGAAAAACATGACGAGCCTGAAAAGTTGTGAAAAATATGAAGAGCTTCAAAAGGTTTCAAAAATATGAGGAGCATGAAACGGTCTGAAAAATACGAGGAGCATGAAATCCTGTTCAAATACATGAAGAGACTGAAAAGGTGTGAAAAATATGAAGAGCTTCACAAGGTGTGAAATACATGAGGAACATGAAACGGTCTGAAAAATAGGAGGAGCATGAAGCGGTGTTCAAAATCATGAAGAGCCTTAAAAGGTGTGAAAAATATTAAAAGCTTCAAAAGCTGTCAAAAACATGAGGAGCATGAAACGGTCTGAAAATTAGGAGGGGCATGAAACGTTGTTCAAAAACATGAAGAGCATGAAAAGGTGTGAAATATATGAAGAGCTTCAAAAGGTGTGAAAAATAGGAGGAGTATGAAGCGTTGTTGAAAAACATGAAGAGCATGAAAATGTGTGAAAAATATGAAGAGCTTCAAAAGGTGTGAAATATAGGAGGAGTATGAAGCGTTGTTGAAAAACATGAAGAGCCTGAAAAGGTGTGAAAAATATGAAGAGCTTCAAAAGGTGTCAAAAATATGAGGAGCTTCAAAAAGTGTCAAAAATATGAGGAGCATGAAACGGTCTGAAAAATAGGAGGAGCATTGTAACATTGTTGAAAAACTTGAAGAGCCTGAAAAGGTGTGAAAAATATGAAGAGCTTCAAAAGGTGTCAAATATATAAGGAGCATGAAACGCTCTGAAAAATCGGAGGAGTATGAAGTGGTGTTGAAAAACATGAAGAGCCTGAAAAGGTGTGAAAAATATGAAGAGCTTCAAAAGGTGTCAAAATATGAGGAGCATGAAACGGTCTGAAAAATATTAGGAGCATGAAACGGTGTTCAAAAACATGAGGAGCCTGAAAAGGTGTGAAAAATATGAAGAGCTTCAAAAGGTGTGAAACACATGAAGAGCATGGAACGGTCTGAAACATAGGAGGAGCATGAAGCGTTGTTTAAAAACATGAAGAGCCTGAAAAGGTGTGAAAATTATGAAGAGCTTCAGAAGGTGTCAAAAATATGAGTAGCATGAAACGGTCTGAAAAATAAGAGGAGCATGAAGCCGTGTTGAAAAACATGAAGAGCCTGAAAAGGTGTAAAAAACATGAAGAGCTTCAAAAGGTGTCAAAAATATGAGGAACATGAAACGGTCGGAAAATAGGAGGAGCATGAAGCCGTGTTGAAAAACATGAAGAGCCTGAAAAGGTGTAAAAAACATGAAGAGCTTCAAAAGGTGTCAAAAATATGAGGAACATGAAACGGTCGGAAAATAGGAGGAGCATGAAGTGGGGTTGAAAATCATGAAGACCTGAAAAGGTGTGTAAAATATGAAGAGCTTCAAAAGGACTGAAATACATGAGGAGCATGAAACAGTCTGAATTATAGGAGGAGCATGAAGCGGTGTTCATAAACATGAAGAGCCTGAAATGTTGTGAAAAATATGAAGAGCTTCAAAAGGTGAGAAAAATATGAAGAGCTTCAAAATCTATCAAAAATGAGATGAGCATGAAACGGTCTGAAAAATAGGAGAGGCATGAAGTGGTGTTGAAAAACATGAAGAGCCTAAAAAAGTGTGAAATATATGAATAGCTTCAAAAGGTGTGAAAAATATTAGGAGCTTCAAAAGCTGTCAAAAATGAGATGAGCATGAAGCGATCTGAAAAATAGGAGGAGCATGAGGTACTGTTGAAAAACATGAAGAGCCTGAAATACTGTGAATATATGAAGAGCTTCAAAAGATGTGAAAAATATGAAGAGCTTCAAAAGGTGACAAAATATGAGGAGAATGAAACGGTCTGAAAAATAGGAGGAGCATGAAGCGGTGTTTAAAAATATGAAGAGCCTGAAAAGGTGTGAAAAATATGAAGAGCTTGAAAATATGTCAAAAATATGAGTAGCCTGAAACGGTCTGAAAAATAAGAGGAGCTTGAAATGGTGTTCAAAAACATGAAGAGCCTGAAAAGGTGTGAAAAATATGAAGAGCTTCAAAAGGTGTGAAATACAATAGGAGCATGAAACGGTCTGAAAAGTAGGAGGAGCATGAAGCAGTGTTGAGAAACATGAAGAGCCTGAAAAGGTGTTAAAAATATGAAGAGCTTCAAAAGGTTGGAAAAATATGAGGAGCATGAAACGGTCTGAAGTATAGGAGGAGGATTGTAGCGGTGTTCAAAAACATTAAGGGCATGAAAAGTTGTGAAAAATATGAAGAGCTTCAAAAGGTGTGAAAAACATGAGAAGCATGAAACTGTCTGAAAAATAGGAGGAGCATGAAGCAGTGTTGAAGAACATGAAGAGCATGAAAAGCTGTGAAAAATATGAAGAGCTTCAAAAGGTGTCAAATATATGGGAGCATGAAATGGTCTGAAAAATAGGAGGACCATGAAGCGGTGTTGAAAAACATGAAGAGCCTGAAAAGGTGTGAAAAATATGAAGAGCTTCAAAAGGTGTCAAAAATATGAGTAGCATGAAACGGTCTGAAAAATAGGAGGAGCATGAAGCGGTGTTCAAAAAAATGAAGAGACTGAAAATGTGTGAAAAATATGAGGAGCTTCAAAAGGTGTCAAATTATGAGGAGCATGAAACGGTCTGAAAAATAGGAGGAACATAAAACGGTGTTCAAAAACATGAAGGGCCTGAAAAGGTGTGAAATATATGAAGAGCCTCAAAACGTGTCAAAAATATGAGGAGCATGAAACGGTCTGAAAAACAGGACGAACATGAAGCGGTGTTGAAAAACATTTAGAGACTGAAAACGTGTGAAAAATAAGAAGAGTTGCAAAAGGTGTGAAAAATATGAAGAGCTTCAAAAGGTGTCAAATATATGAGGAACATGAAACGGTCTCAACAATAGGAGGAGCATGAAGTGGTATTGAAATTCATGAAGAGCCTCAAAAGGTGTGTAAATATGAAGAGCTTGAAAAGGTGTGAAATACATGAGGAGCATGAGACGGTCTGAAAAATAGGAGGAGCATGAAGCAGTGTTCAAAAACATGAAGAGCCTGAAAAGGTGTGAAATATATGAAGAGATTCAAAAGGTGTCAAAAATATGAGGAGCATGAAACGGTCTGAAAAATATGAGGATCATGAAGTGGTTGTGAAAAACATGAAAAGCCTGAAAAGGTGTGAAAAATGAAGAGATTCAAAAGTTGTAAAATATATGCGGAGCATGAAACGGTCTGAAAAATAGGAGGAGCTTGAAACCGTGTTCTAAAACATGATGAGTGTGAAAAGGTGTGAAAAATATGAAGAGCTTCAAAAGGTGTGAAATACATGAGGAGCAAAAACGGTTTGAAAAATAGGAGGAGCATGAAGCGGTGTTCAAAAACATGAAGAGCCTGAAAAGCTGTGAAAAATATGAAGAGCATCAAAAGGGTTGAAAAATATGAAGAGCTTCAAAAGGTGTCAAAAATATGAGGAGCATGAAACGATCTGAAAAAAAGGAGGAGCATGAAACGTTGTTCAAAAGATGAAGAGCCTGAATAGGTGTGAAAAGTATGAAGAGCTTCAAAAGGTGTGAAATATATGAAGAGCTTCAAAAGGTGTCAAAAATATGAGGAGCATGAAACGGTCTGAAAAAAAGGAGGAGCATGAAACGTTGTTCAAAAGATGAAGAGCCTGAATAGGTGTGAAAAATATGAAGAGCATCAAAAGGTGTGAAAAATATGAAGAGCTTCAAAAGGTGTCAAAAATATGAGGAGCATGAAACGGTCTGAAAAATAGAAGGAGCATCAAGCTGTGTTGAAAAATATGAAGAGCCTGAAAAGGTGTGCAAAATATGAAGAGCTTCAACACGTGTCAAAAATATGAGGAACATGAAAGAGTCTGAAAAATAGGAGGAGCATGAAACGGTGTTCAAAATATGAAGGGCCTGAAAAGGTGTGAAATATATGAAGAGCCTCAAAAAGTTTCAAAAATATGAGGAGCATGAAACGGTCTTCTGAATAGCAGCAGCATGAAGCGGTGTTGAAAAACATGAAGAGCCTGAAAAGCTGTGAAAAATATGAAGAGCTTGAAAAGGTGTAAAAAATATGAGGAGCATGAAACGGTCTGAAAAATAGGAGGAGAATGAAATGGTATTCAAAAACATGAAGAGCCTGAAAAGGTGTGAAAAATATGAAGAGCCCCAAAACATGTCAAAAATATGAGGAGCATGAAACGGTCTGAAAAATAGGAGGAGCATGAAGCAGTGTTCAAAAACATGAAGAACATGAAAAGGTGTGAAAAACGTGAAGAGCATCTAAAGACGTCAAAAATATGAGGAGCATGAAATGGTCTGAAAAATAGGAGGAGCAGGAAGCGGTGTTGAAAAACATGAAGAGCTTGAAATGGTGTCAAAAATATGAAGAGCTTCAAAAGGTGTCAAAAATATGAAGAGCTTGAAACAGTCTGAAAAATAGGAGGAGCATGAAGCGATGTTGAAAAACATGAAGAGCGTGAAAACGTGTGAGAAATATGCAGAGCTTCAAAAGGTGTGAAAAATAGGAGGAGCATGAAGCATTGTTCAAAAACATGAAGAGCCTGAAAATGTTTGAAAAATATGAAGAGCTTCAGAATGTGTCAAAAATATGAGGAGCATGAAAAGTTCTGAAAAATATGAGGAGCATGAAATGGTATTCAAAACCATAAAGATCCTGAAAAGGTCTGAAAAATATGAAGAGCCTCAAAACGTGTCAAAAATATGAGGAGCATGAAACGGTCTGAAAAATAGGAGGAGAATGAAGAGGTGTTGAAAAACATGAAGAGCCTGAAAACGTGCGAAAAATATGAAGAGCTTCAAAAGGTGTGAAATACAAGAGATGCATGAAACGGTCTGAAAAATAGGAGGAGAATGAAGCTGTGTTCAAAAACATGAGAGCCTGAAAATGTGTGAAAAATATGAAGAGCTTCAAAAGGTGTGAAATACATGAGGTGCATGAAAAGATCTGAAAAATAGGAGAAGCATGAAGCGGTGTTCAAAAACATGAAGAGCCTGAAAAGGTGTGAAAAATATGAAGACCTTCAAAATGTGTGAAAAATATGATGCATGAAACGGTCAGAAAAATAGGAGGAGCATGAAGCAGTGTTCAAAAACATGAAGAGCCTGAAAAGGTGTGAAATATATGAAAAGCGTCAAAGTTTTCAAAAATATGAGGAGCATGAAACGGTCTGAAAAATAGGAGGAGTATGAAACGGTGTTTAAAAATATGAAGAGCCTGGAAAGGTGTGAAAAATATGAAGAGCTTCAAAAGGAGTGAAACACATGAGGAGCATGAAACGGTCTAAAAAATAGGAGGAGCATGAAAAGGTCTTCAAAATCATGAAGAGCCTAAAAAGGTGTGAAAAAATATGAAGAGATTCAAAAGGTGCGAACAATATGAGGAGCATGAAACCGTCTGAAAAATAGGAGGAGCATGAATCAGTGTTAAAAACATGAAGAGCATGAAAAGGTGTGAAAAATATGAAGAGCTTCAAAAGGTGTCAAATATATGAGGAGAATGAAACGATCTGAAAAATAGGAGGAGAATGAAGCGATGTTCAAAAACATGAAGAGCCTGAAGAGGTGTGAAAAAATGAAGAGCTTCAAATGGTGTCACAAATATGAGGAGCATCAAACGGTCTGAACAATAGGAGGAGCATGAAACGGTGTTGAAAAACATGAAGAGCCTGAAAAGATGTGAAAACTATGAAGAGATTCAAAAGGTGTCAAATATATGAGGAGCATGAAACGGTCTGCTAAATAGGAGCAGCATGAAGCGGTGTTCAAAAACATGAAGAGCCTGAAAAGGTGTGAAAAATATGAAGAGCTTGAAAAGGTGTCAAAAATATGAGGAGCATGAAACAGTCTGAAAAATATGAGGAGCATGAAGCAATGTTGAAAAACATGAAGAGCATTAAAACGTGTGATAAATATGCAGAGCTTCAAAAGGTGTGAAAAAATAGGAGGAGCATGAAGCATTCTTCAAAAACATGAAGAGCCTGAAAATGTGTGAAAAATATGAAGAGCTTCAAAATGTGTCTAAAATATGAGGAGCATGAAACGGTCTGAAAAATAGGAGGAGCATGAAGCAGTGTTGAAAAACATGAAGAGCCTGAAAAGCTGTGAAAAATATGAAGAGCTTCAAAAGATGTCAAAAATATGAGGAGCATGAAACAGTCTGAAAAATAGGAGGAGCATGAAGCGGTGTTGAAAAACATGAAGAGCCTGAAAATTTGTGAAAAATATGAAGAGGTTCAAAAGGTGTCAAAAATGAGATGAGCATGAAACGGTCTGAAAAATAGGAGGATCAAGAAGTGGTGTTGAAAAACATGACGAGCCTGAAAAGTTGTGAAAAATATGAAGAGCTTCAAAAGGTTTCAAAAATATGAGGAGCATGAAACGGTCTGAAAAATACGAGGAGCATGAAATCCTGTTCAAATACATGAAGAGACTGAAAAGGTGTGAAAAATATGAAGAGCTTCACAAGGTGTGAAATACATGAGGAACATGAAACGGTCTGAAAAATAGGAGGAGCATGAAGCGGTGTTCAAAATCATGAAGAGCCTTAAAAGGTGTGAAAAATATTAAAAGCTTCAAAAGCTGTCAAAAACATGAGGAGCATGAAACGGTCTGAAAATTAGGAGGGGCATGAAACGTTGTTCAAAAACATGAAGAGCATGAAAAGGTGTGAAATATATGAAGAGCTTCAAAAGGTGTGAAAAATAGGAGGAGTATGAAGCGTTGTTGAAAAACATGAAGAGCATGAAAATGTGTGAAAAATATGAAGAGCTTCAAAAGGTGTGAAATATAGGAGGAGTATGAAGCGTTGTTGAAAAA
This sequence comes from Dama dama, assembly GCF_033118175.1. Classification (NCBI taxonomy): domain Eukaryota; kingdom Metazoa; phylum Chordata; class Mammalia; order Artiodactyla; family Cervidae; genus Dama; species Dama dama. Next base: position 1,376,123 of record NW_026870876.1, read on the forward strand.
CATGAAGAGCCTGAAAAGGTGTGAAAAATATGAAGAGCTTCAAAAGGTGTCAAAAATATGAGGAGCTTCAAAAAGTGTCAAAAATATGAGGAGCATGAAACGGTCTGAAAAATAGGAGGAGCATTGTAACATTGTTGAAAAACTTGAAGAGCCTGAAAAGGTGTGAAAAATATGAAGAGCTTCAAAAGGTGTCAAATATATAAGGAGCATGAAACGCTCTGAAAAATCGGAGGAGTATGAAGTGGTGTTGAAAAACATGAAGAGCCTGAAAAGGTGTGAAAAATATGAAGAGCTTCAAAAGGTGTCAAAATATGAGGAGCATGAAACGGTCTGAAAAATATTAGGAGCATGAAACGGTGTTCAAAAACATGAGGAGCCTGAAAAGGTGTGAAAAATATGAAGAGCTTCAAAAGGTGTGAAACACATGAAGAGCATGGAACGGTCTGAAACATAGGAGGAGCATGAAGCGTTGTTTAAAAACATGAAGAGCCTGAAAAGGTGTGAAAATTATGAAGAGCTTCAGAAGGTGTCAAAAATATGAGTAGCATGAAACGGTCTGAAAAATAAGAGGAGCATGAAGCCGTGTTGAAAAACATGAAGAGCCTGAAAAGGTGTAAAAAACATGAAGAGCTTCAAAAGGTGTCAAAAATATGAGGAACATGAAACGGTCGGAAAATAGGAGGAGCATGAAGCCGTGTTGAAAAACATGAAGAGCCTGAAAAGGTGTAAAAAACATGAAGAGCTTCAAAAGGTGTCAAAAATATGAGGAACATGAAACGGTCGGAAAATAGGAGGAGCATGAAGTGGGGTTGAAAATCATGAAGACCTGAAAAGGTGTGTAAAATATGAAGAGCTTCAAAAGGACTGAAATACATGAGGAGCATGAAACAGTCTGAATTATAGGAGGAGCATGAAGCGGTGTTCATAAACATGAAGAGCCTGAAATGTTGTGAAAAATATGAAGAGCTTCAAAAGGTGAGAAAAATATGAAGAGCTTCAAAATCTATCAAAAATGAGATGAGCATGAAACGGTCTGAAAAATAGGAGAGGCATGAAGTGGTGTTGAAAAACATGAAGAGCCTAAAAAAGTGTGAAATATATGAATAGCTTCAAAAGGTGTGAAAAATATTAGGAGCTTCAAAAGCTGTCAAAAATGAGATGAGCATGAAGCGATCTGAAAAATAGGAGGAGCATGAGGTACTGTTGAAAAACATGAAGAGCCTGAAATACTGTGAATATATGAAGAGCTTCAAAAGATGTGAAAAATATGAAGAGCTTCAAAAGGTGACAAAATATGAGGAGAATGAAACGGTCTGAAAAATAGGAGGAGCATGAAGCGGTGTTTAAAAATATGAAGAGCCTGAAAAGGTGTGAAAAATATGAAGAGCTTGAAAATATGTCAAAAATATGAGTAGCCTGAAACGGTCTGAAAAATAAGAGGAGCTTGAAATGGTGTTCAAAAACATGAAGAGCCTGAAAAGGTGTGAAAAATATGAAGAGCTTCAAAAGGTGTGAAATACAATAGGAGCATGAAACGGTCTGAAAAGTAGGAGGAGCATGAAGCAGTGTTGAGAAACATGAAGAGCCTGAAAAGGTGTTAAAAATATGAAGAGCTTCAAAAGGTTGGAAAAATATGAGGAGCATGAAACGGTCTGAAGTATAGGAGGAGGATTGTAGCGGTGTTCAAAAACATTAAGGGCATGAAAAGTTGTGAAAAATATGAAGAGCTTCAAAAGGTGTGAAAAACATGAGAAGCATGAAACTGTCTGAAAAATAGGAGGAGCATGAAGCAGTGTTGAAGAACATGAAGAGCATGAAAAGCTGTGAAAAATATGAAGAGCTTCAAAAGGTGTCAAATATATGGGAGCATGAAATGGTCTGAAAAATAGGAGGACCATGAAGCGGTGTTGAAAAACATGAAGAGCCTGAAAAGGTGTGAAAAATATGAAGAGCTTCAAAAGGTGTCAAAAATATGAGTAGCATGAAACGGTCTGAAAAATAGGAGGAGCATGAAGCGGTGTTCAAAAAAATGAAGAGACTGAAAATGTGTGAAAAATATGAGGAGCTTCAAAAGGTGTCAAATTATGAGGAGCATGAAACGGTCTGAAAAATAGGAGGAACATAAAACGGTGTTCAAAAACATGAAGGGCCTGAAAAGGTGTGAAATATATGAAGAGCCTCAAAACGTGTCAAAAATATGAGGAGCATGAAACGGTCTGAAAAACAGGACGAACATGAAGCGGTGTTGAAAAACATTTAGAGACTGAAAACGTGTGAAAAATAAGAAGAGTTGCAAAAGGTGTGAAAAATATGAAGAGCTTCAAAAGGTGTCAAATATATGAGGAACATGAAACGGTCTCAACAATAGGAGGAGCATGAAGTGGTATTGAAATTCATGAAGAGCCTCAAAAGGTGTGTAAATATGAAGAGCTTGAAAAGGTGTGAAATACATGAGGAGCATGAGACGGTCTGAAAAATAGGAGGAGCATGAAGCAGTGTTCAAAAACATGAAGAGCCTGAAAAGGTGTGAAATATATGAAGAGATTCAAAAGGTGTCAAAAATATGAGGAGCATGAAACGGTCTGAAAAATATGAGGATCATGAAGTGGTTGTGAAAAACATGAAAAGCCTGAAAAGGTGTGAAAAATGAAGAGATTCAAAAGTTGTAAAATATATGCGGAGCATGAAACGGTCTGAAAAATAGGAGGAGCTTGAAACCGTGTTCTAAAACATGATGAGTGTGAAAAGGTGTGAAAAATATGAAGAGCTTCAAAAGGTGTGAAATACATGAGGAGCAAAAACGGTTTGAAAAATAGGAGGAGCATGAAGCGGTGTTCAAAAACATGAAGAGCCTGAAAAGCTGTGAAAAATATGAAGAGCATCAAAAGGGTTGAAAAATATGAAGAGCTTCAAAAGGTGTCAAAAATATGAGGAGCATGAAACGATCTGAAAAAAAGGAGGAGCATGAAACGTTGTTCAAAAGATGAAGAGCCTGAATAGGTGTGAAAAGTATGAAGAGCTTCAAAAGGTGTGAAATATATGAAGAGCTTCAAAAGGTGTCAAAAATATGAGGAGCATGAAACGGTCTGAAAAAAAGGAGGAGCATGAAACGTTGTTCAAAAGATGAAGAGCCTGAATAGGTGTGAAAAATATGAAGAGCATCAAAAGGTGTGAAAAATATGAAGAGCTTCAAAAGGTGTCAAAAATATGAGGAGCATGAAACGGTCTGAAAAATAGAAGGAGCATCAAGCTGTGTTGAAAAATATGAAGAGCCTGAAAAGGTGTGCAAAATATGAAGAGCTTCAACACGTGTCAAAAATATGAGGAACATGAAAGAGTCTGAAAAATAGGAGGAGCATGAAACGGTGTTCAAAATATGAAGGGCCTGAAAAGGTGTGAAATATATGAAGAGCCTCAAAAAGTTTCAAAAATATGAGGAGCATGAAACTGTCTGAAAAATAGGAGGAGCATGAAGCGGTGTTGAAAAACATGAAGAGCCTTAAAAGGTGTGAAAAATATGAAGAGATTCAAAATGTGTCAAAAATTTAAGGAGCATGAGATATTCTGAAAAATAGGAGGAGCATGAATGGTGTTCAAAAAATGAAGAGCCTGAAAAGGTGTGAAAAATATGATGAGCTTCAAAAGGTGTGAAATACATGAGAAGCATGAAACGGTTTGAAAAATAGAAGGAGCATGAAGCTGTGTCGAAAAACATGAAGAGACTGAAAAGGTGTGAAAAATATGAAGAGCTTCAAAAGGTGTGAAAAATATGAAGAGCTTCAGAAGGTGTCAAAAATGAGATGAGCATGAAACGGTTTGAAAAATAGGAGGAGCATGAAGCGGTGTTGAAAAACCTGAAGAGCCTGAAAAGGTGTGAAATATATGAAGAGCTTCAAAAGGTGTCAGAAATTAGAGGAGCATGAAACGGTCTGAAAAATAGGAGGAGCCTGAAGCGGTGGTGAGAAACATGAAGAGCCTGAAAAGGTATTGAAAAATATGAAGAGCTTCAAAAGGTGTCAAAAATATGAGGAGCCTGAAACGGTCTGAAAAATAGGAGGAGCATGAAGCGGTGTTCAAAAAAATGAAGAGACTGAAAATGTGTGAAAAATATGAGGAGCTTCAAAAGGTGTCAAATTATGAGGAGCATGAAACGGTCTGAAAAATAGGAGGAACATAAAACGGTGTTCAAAAACATGAAGGGCCTGAAAAGGTGTGAAATATATGAAGAGCCTCAAAACGTGTCAAAAATATGAGGAGCATGAAACGGTCTGAAAAACAGGAGGAACATGAAGCGGTGTTGAAAAACATTTAGAGACTGAAAACGTGTGAAAAATAAGAAGAGTTTCAAAAGGTGTGAAAAATATGAAGAGCTTCAAAAGGTGTCAAGTATATGAGGAACATGAAACGGTCTCAACAATAGGAGGAGCATGAAGTGGTATTGAAATTCATGAAGAGCCTCAAAAGGTGTGTAAATATGACGAGCTTGAAAAGGTGTGAAATACATGAGGAGCATGAGACGGTCTGAAAAATAAGAGGAGCATGAAACAGTGTTCAAAAACATGAAGAGCCTGAAAAGGTGTGAAATATATGAAGAGATTCAAAAGGTGTCAAAAATATGAGGAGCATGAAACGGTCTGAAAAATATGAGGATCATGAAGTGGTTGTGAAAAACATGAAAAGCCTGAAAAGGTGTGAAAAATGAAGAGCTTCAAAAGTTGTAAAATATATGCGGAGCATGAAACGGTCTGAAAAATAGGAGGAGCTTGAAACCGTGTTCTAAAACATGATGAGTGTGAAAAGGTGTGAAAAATATGAAGAGCTTCAAAAGGTGTGAAATACATGAGGAGCATGAAACGGTTTGAAAAATAGGAGGAGCATGAAGCGGTGTTCAAAAATATGAAGAGCCTGAAAAGCTGTGAAAAATATGAAGAGCATCAAAAGGTTTGAAAAATATGAAGAGCTTCAAAAGGTGTCAAAAATATGAGGAGCATGAAACGGTCTGAAAAAAAGGAGGAGTATGAAACGTTGTTCAAAAGATGAAGAGCCTGAATAGGTGTGAAAAATATGAAGAGCTTCAAAAGGTGTCAAAAATATGAGGAGCATGAAACGGTCTGAAAAATAGAAGGAGCGTCAAGCTGTGTTGAAAAATATGAAGAGCCTGAAAAGGTGTGAAAAATATGAAGAGCTTCAAAACGTGTCAAAAATATGAGGAACATGAAAGAGTCTGAAAAATAGGAGGAGCATGAAACGGTGTTCAAAATATGAAGGGCCTGAAAAGGTGTGAAATATATGAAGAGCCTCAAAAAGTGTCAAAAATATGAGGAGCATGAAACTGTCTGAAAAATAGGAGGAGCATGAAGCGGTGTTGAAAAACATGAAGAGACTGAAAACGTGGGAATAATATGAAGAGCTTCAAAAGGTTTGAAAAATATGAAGAGAATCAAAAGGTGTGAAAATATGAAGAGCTTCAGAAGGTGTCAAAAATGAGATGAGCATGAAACGGTTTGAAAAATAGGAGGAGCATGAAACGATCTGAAAAATAGGAGGAGCATGAATCGGTGTTGAAAACATTAAGAGCATGAAAAGGTGTGAAAAATACAAAGAGCTTCAAAAGGTGTCAAAAATACGAGGCGCATGAAACGGTCTGAAAAATTGGAGGGGCATGAAGTGGTGTTGAAAAACATGAAGAGCCTTAAAAGGTGTGGAAAATATGAAGAGCTTCAAAAGGTGTCAAAAATATGAGGAGCATGAGACGGTCTGAAAAATAGGAGGAGCATGACGGGGTTCAAAAACATGAAGAGCCTGAAAAGGTGTGAAAAATATGAAGAGCTTCAAAAGGTGTGAAAAATATGAGCAGCATGAAACGGTGTGAAAAATACGAGGAGCATGAAGCGGTGTTCAAAAACATGAAGAGCCTGAAAAGGTGTGAAAAATATGAAGAGCTTCAAAAGGTGTCAAAAATATGAGGAGTCTGAAACGGTCTGAAAAATAGGAGGAGCATGAAGCAGTGTTCAAAAAAATGAAGAGACTGAAAATGTGTGAAAAATATGAGGAGCTTCAAAAGGTGTGAAAAATATGAAGAGATTCAAAAGGTGTCAAAAATATAAGGAGCCTGAAACGGTCTGAAAAATAGGAGGAGCATGAAGCGGTGTTCAAAAACATGAAGGGCCTGAAAACGTGTGAAATATATGAAGAGCTTCAAAATGTGTGAAAAATATGAAGAGATTCAAAGGTGTCAAAAATATGAGGAGCATTAAACGGTCTGAAAAATAGGAGGAGCATGAAGCGGCGTTGAAAAACATGAAGAGCCTGAAAAGGTGTGAAAAATATGAAGAGCTTCAAAAGTTGTCGCAAATATGAGGAGCATGAAACGGTCTGAAAAAATGGAGGAGCATGAAGCGGTGTTGAAAAACATGAAGAGCCTGAAAAGGTGTGAAAAATATGAAAAGCTTCAAAAGGTGTCAAAATTACGAGGAGCATTAAACTGTCTGAAAAATAGGAGCAGCATGAAACAGTGTTCAAACACATGAAGAGCCTGAAAAGGCGTGAAATATATGAAGAGCTTCAAAAAGTGAGAAAAATATGAGGAGCATGAAACGGTCTGAAAAAATGGAGGAGCAGGAAGCGGTGTTGAAAAACATGAAGAGACTGAAATGATGTGAAAAATATGAAGAGCTTCAAAAAGTGTGAAAAATATGAGGAGCATGAAACGGTCTGAAAAAATGGAGGAGCATGAAGCTTTGTTGAAAAACATGAAGAGCCTGAAAATGTAGGAAATATACGAAGAGCTTCAAAAGGTGTCAAAAATATGAGGAGCATGAAACGGTCTCAAAAATAGGAGGAGCATGAAGTGGTGTTGAAAAACATGAAGAGCCAGAAAAGGTGTGAAATATATGAAGAGCTTCAAAAGCTGTGAAATAGATGAGGAGCATGAAACGGTCTGAAAAATAGGAGGAGCATGAAGCGGTGTTCAAAAACATGAAAAGCCTGAAAAGTTGTGAAATATATGAAGAGATTCAAAAGGTGTCAAAAATGACATGAGCATGAAACAGTCCGAAAATTAGGAGGAGCCTGAAATCGTGTTCAAAAACATGAAGAGCCTAAAAAGGTGTGAAAAATATAAAGAGCTTCAAAAGGTGTGAAATACATGAGGAGCATGAAACGGTCTGAAAAATAGGAGGAGCATGAAGTGGTGTTGAAAAACATGAAGAGACTAAAAAGGTGTTAAAAATATAAAGAGCTTCAAAAGGTGTCAAATACATGAGGAGCATGAAACGGTCTGAAAAATAAGAGGAGCATGAAGTGGTGTTGAAAAACATGAAGAGCCTAAAATGGTGTGAAAAATATAAAGAGCTTCAAAAGGTGTCAAATATATGAGGAGCATGAAACGTTCTGAAAAATAGGAGGTGCAAGAAACGGTGTTCAAAAACATGAAGAGCCTGAAAAGGTTTGAAAATTGTGAAGAGCTTGAAAAGGTGTCAAAAATATGAGGGGCATGAAACTGTCTGAAAAATAGGAGGAGCATGAAACGTTGTTCAAAAACATGAAGAACCTGAAAAGGTTTGAAAAATGTGAAGAGCTTGAAAAGGTGTCAAAAATATGAGGGGCATGAAACGGTCTGAAAAAGAGGATGAGCAAGAAGCGGTGTTGAAAAACATGAAGAGCCTGAAAAGATGTGAAAAATATGAAGAGCTTCAAAAGGAGTCAAAATATGAGGAGCATGAAACGGTCTGAAAAATAGGAGGAGCATGAAACTGTGTTGAAAACATGAAGAGCCTGAAAAGGTGTGAGAAATATGACGAGCTTCAAAAGATATCCAAAATACGAGGAGCATGAAACGGTTTCAAAAATAGAAGGAGCATGATGTGGTGTTGAAAACGTGAAGTGCATAAAAATGTGTGAAAAATATGAAGAGCTTCAAAAGATATCAAATATATGAGGAGCATGTAACGGTCTGAATATTATGAGGAGCATGAGTTCGTGTTCAAAAACATGAAGAGCCTGAAAAGGTGTGAAAAATATGAAGAGCTTCAAAAGATATCACAAATATGAGGAGCATGAAATGGTCTGAAAAATATGAGGAGCATGAATCGGTGTTCAAAACATGAAGAGCCTGAAAAGCTGTGAAAAATATGAAGAAAATCAAGAGGTGTCAATATATGTGGAGCATGAATGGTCTAAAAAATAGGAGGAGCATGAAACGGTGTTGAAAAACATGAAGAGGCTGAAAAAGTGTGAAAAATATGAAGAGCTTCAAAAGGTGTCAAAAATATGAGGAGCATGAAACGGTCTGAAAAATAGGAGGAGAATAAAGCGGTGTTGAAAAACATGAAGAGCCTGAAAAGGTGTGAAAAATATGAAGAGCTTCAAAAGGTTCAAAAATATGAGGAGCATGAAACAGTCTGAAAAATAGGAGGAGCAGAAGCAGATTTGAAAAACATGAAGAGCCTGAAAAGCTGTGATAATTATGAAGCGCTTCAAAAGGTGTCAAAATTATGGGGAGCATTAAACGGTCTGAAATATAGGAGGAGCATGAAACCTTGTTGAAAAATATGAAGAGCCTGAAAAGGTGTGAAAAATATGAAGAGCTTCAAAAGGTGTCAAAATATGAGAAGCATGAAACGGTCTGAAAAATAGGAGGAGCATGAAACGGTCTGCAAAATAGGAGGAGCATGAAGCTGTGTTGAAAAACATGAAGAGCCTGAAAAGGTGTGTAAAATATGAAGAGCTTCAAAATATGTGAAAAATATGAAGAGCTTCAAAAGTTGTCAAAAATGAGATGAGCATGAAACGGTCTGAAAAATAGGAGGAGCAATAAGCGGTGTTGAAAAATATGAAGAGCCTGAAAAGGTGTAAAAAATATGAAGAGCTTCTAAAGGTGTCAAAAATATGAAGAGCTTCAAAAGGTGTCAAAAATGAGATGAGCATTAAACGGTGTGAAAAAAATGAGGACCATGAAGCGGTGTTGGATATCATGAAGAGTCTGAAAAGGTATGAAATATACGAGGAGCTTCAAAAGGTGTCAAAAATATGAATGTCATGAAACGGTCTGAAAATTATGGGGAGCATGAAGCGGTGTTGAAAAACATGAAGAGCCTGAAAAATTGTCAAAAATATGAAGAGCTTCTAAAGGGGTCAAAAGTAGAGGAGCTTCAAAGGGTGTCAAAAATGAGATGAGCATGAAATGGTGTGAAAATATGAGGAGCATGAAGCCGTTTTGAAAATCATGAAGAGTCTGAAAAGGTGTGAAAAATATGAAGAGCATCAAAAGGTGTCAAAAATATGAGGAGCATGAAACGGTCTGAAAAAGAGGAGGAGCATGAAGCGGTGTTAAAAAACATGAAGAGCCTGAAAAGGTGTGAAAAATATGAAGAGCTTCAAAATGTGTCAAAAATATGAGGATCATGAAACGGTCTGAAAAATAGGAGAAGCAGGAAGTGGTGTTGAAAAACATGAAGAGCCTGAAAACGTGTGAAAAATATGAAGAGCTTCAAAAGGTGATAAAAATGAGATGAGCATGAAACGGTCTGAAAAATATGAGGAGCATGAAGCGGTGTCGGAAATCATGAAGAGTCTGAAAAGGTGTGAAATATATTAAGAGCTTCAAAAGGTGTCAAAAATATGAAGAGCATGAAACGGTCTGAAAAATAGGAGGAGCATGAAGCGGTGTTGAAAAACATGAAGAACCTGAAAAGGTGTGCAAAATATGAAGAGCTTCAAAAGGTGTCAAAACTATGAGGAGCATGAAACGGTCTGGAAAATAGGATGAGCATGAAGTTGTGTTGAAAAACATGAAGAGCCTGAAAAGGTGTAAAAAATATGAAGAGGTTCAAAAGGTGTGAAAAATATGACGAGTATGATACGGTCTGAAAAATATGAGGAGCATGAAGGGGTGTCGGAAATCATGAAGAGTCTGAAAAGGTGTGAAATATATTAAGAGCTTCAAAAGTTGTCAAAAATATGAGGAGCATGAAACATTCTGAAAAATAGGAGGATCATTCAGCGGTGTTCAAAATCATGAAGAGGCTGAAAAGGTGTGAAAAATATGAAGAGCTTCAAAATGTGTGAAATACATGAGGAGCATGAAACGGTCTGAAAAATAGGAGGAGCATGAAGCAGTGTTCAAAAACATGAAGAGCCTGAAAAGGTGTGAAAAATATGAAGAGCTTCAAAAAATGTCAAAAATATGAGGAGCATTAAACAGTCTGAAAAATAGGAGCAGCATGAAGCAGTGTTCAAAAACATGAAGATCCTGAAAAGGTGTGAAAAATATGAAGAGCTTCAAAACGTGTCAAAAATATGAGGAGCATGAAACGGTCTGAAAATTAGGAGGGGCAAGAAGTGGTGTTGAAAAACATGAACAGCCTGAAAACGTGTGAGAAATATGAAGAGCTTCAAAAGCTGTGAAAAATATGAAGTGCTTCAAAAGGTGTCAAAAATGAGATGAGCATGAAAGGGTCTGAAAAATAGGAGGAGCATGAAGCGGTGTTCAAAAACATGAAGAGCCTGAAAAGGTGTGAAAAATATGAAGAGCTTCAAAAGGTGTGAAAAATATGAAGACCTTCAAAAGGTGTCAAAAATTAGATTAGCATGAAAGGGTCTGAAAAAAGGGAGGAGCATGAAGCGGTGTTCAAAAACATGAAGAGATTGAAAAGGTGTGAAAAATATTAAGAGCTTCAAAAGGTGTGAAAAATATGAAGACCTTCAATAGGTGTGAAAAATATGAAGACCTTCAAAAGGTGTCAAAAATTAGATTAGCATGAAAGGGTCTGAAAAATAGGAGGAGCATGAAGCGGTGTTGAAAAACATGAAGAGCCTGAAAAGGTGTGAAAAATATAAAGAGCTGCAAAAATGTGAAAAATATGAAGAGCTTCAAAAAGGTGTGAAATATATGAAGAGCCTCAAAACGTGTCAAAAATATGAGGAGTATGAAACGGTGTGAAAAATAGCAGGAGCATGAAGCGGTGTTCAAAAACATGAAGAGCCTGAAAAAGTGTGAAAAATATGGAAAGGTTCAAAAATGTGAAATATATGAAGAGCTTCAAAAGGTGTGAAATATATGAAGAGCTTCAAAAGGTGTCAAAAATTAGATGAGCATGAAACGGTCTGAAAAAATAGGAGGAGCATGAAGTGGTGTTGAAAAACATGAAGAGCCTGAAAAGGTGTGAAATATATGAAGAGCTTCAAAAGTGTCAAAAATATGAAGAGAATGAAACGGTCTGAAAAATAGGGGGAGCATGAAACGGTGTTCAAAAACATGAAGAGCCTGAAAAGGTTTGAAAAATATAAAGAGCTTCAAAAGGTGTGAAATACAGGAGGAGCATGAAACGTTCTGAAAAATAGGAGGACCATGAAGCGGTGTTCAGAAACATGAAGAGCCTGAAAAGGTGTGAAAAATATGAAGAGCTTCAAAAGGTATCAAAAATGAGATGAGGATGAAACGGTCTGAAAAATAGGGGGAGCATGAAACGGTGTTCAAAAACATGAAGAGCCTGAAAAGTTTTGAAAAATATAAAGAGCTTCAAAAGGTGTGAAATACAGGAGGAGCATGAAACGTTCTGAAAAATAGGAGGACCATGAAGCGGTGTTCAAAAACATGAAGAGCCTGAAAAGGTGTGAAAAATATGAAGAGCTTCAAAAGGTATCAAAAATGAGATGAGGATGAAACGGTCTGAAAAATAGCGGGAGCATGAAACGGTGTTCAAAAACATGAAGAGCCTGAAAAGGTTTGAAAAATATAAAGAGCTTCAAAAGGTGTGAAAATTATTAGGAGCATGAAACGGCCTGAAAAATAGAAGCAGCATGAAACGGTGTGGAAACCATGAAGAGCCTGAAAAGGTGTGAAAAATATGAAGAGCTTCAAAAGGCGTCAAAAATATGAAGAGCATGAAACGGTCTGAAAAATAGGAGGAGCATGAAACGGGGATCAAAAACATGAGAAGCCTGAAAAGGTGTGAAAAATATGAAGAGCTTCAAAAGGTGTGAAATTCATGAGGAGCATGAAACGGTCTGAAAAATATGAGAAGCATGAAGTGGTGTGGAAAAACATGAAGAGCCTGAAAAGGTGTGAAAAATATGAAGAGCTTCAAATGGTGTCAAAAATATGAGAAGCATGAAACGGTCTGAAAGATAGGAGGAGCATGAAGTGGTGTTCAAAATCATGAAGAGCCTGAAAACGTGTGAAAAATATGAAGAGCTTCAAAAGGTGTCAAAAATATGAGGAGCATGAAACTGTCTGAAAAATATGAGGAGCATGAAACGGTGTTCAAAAACATGAAAACCCTGAAAAGGTGTGAAATATATGAAGAGCTTCAAAAGATGTCAAAAATAGGAGGAGCATGAAGCGGTGTAGAAAAACATGAAGAGTCTGAAAAGGCGTGAAAAATATGAAGAGCTTCAAAAGATGTCAAAAATATGAGGAGCATGACACGGTCAGAAATATAGGAGGAGCATGAAGTGGTGTTGAAAACATGAAGAACCTGAAAAGTTGTGAAAAATATGAAGAGCTTCAAAAGGTGTCAAAAATATGAGGAGCATGAAACAGTCTGAAAAATAGGAGGAGCATGAAGCGGATTTGAAAAGCATGAAGAGCCTGAAATGGTGTGAAATATATGAAGAGCTTCAAAAGGTGTAAAAAATATGAGGAGCTTGAAACGGTCTGAAAAATAAGAGGATCTAGTTTCCTCAGTGTGTATGCCCAGAAGTGGGATTGCTGGGTCATATGGCAGTTCTATTTCCAGTTTTTTAAGAAATCTCCACACTGTTTTCCATAGGGGCTGTACTAGTGTGCATTCCCACCAACAGTGTAAGAGGGTTCCCTTTTCTCCACACCATCTCCAGCATTTATTGCTTGTAGACTTTTGGATAGCAGCCACCCTGACTGGCATGTAATGGTACCTCATTGTGTTTTGATTTGCATTTCTCTAATAATGAGTGATGTTGAGCATCTTTTCATGTGTTTGTTATCCATCTGTATGTCTTCTTTGGAGAAATGTCTGTTTAGTTCTTTGGCTCATTTTTTATTGGGTCATTTATTTTTCTGGAATTGAGCTGCAGGATTTGCTTGTATATTTTTGAGATTAATCCTTTGTCTGTTTCTTCATTTGCTATTATTTTCTCCCAATTTGAGGGCTGTCTTTTCACCTTACTTATAGTTTCCTTTGTAGTGCAAAAGCTTTTAAGTTTCATTAGGTCCCATTTGTTTAGTTTTGCTTTTATTTCCAATATTCTGGGAGGTGGGTCATAGAGGATCTTGCTTTGATTTATGTCGGAGAGTGTTTTGCCTATGTTCTCCTCTAGGAGTTTTATAGTTTCTGGTCTTACATTTAGATCTTTAATCCATTTTGAGTTTATTTTTGTGTATGGTGTTAGAAAGTGTTCTATTTTCATTCTTTTACAAGTGGTTGACCAGTTTTCCCAGCACCACTTGTTAAAGAGGTTGTCTTTTATCCATTGTATATCCTTGCCTCCTTTGTCAAAGATAAGGTGTCCATAGGTTCGTCTGAAAGAGACACGTGCACCCCAATGTTCATCGCAGCACTGTTTATAATAGCCAGGACATGGAAGCAACCTAGATGCCCGTCAGCAGATGAATGGATAAGAAAGCTGTGGTACATATACACCATGGAATATTACTCAGCCATTAAAAAGAATTCATTTGAACCAGTCCTAATGAGATGGATGAAGCTGGAGCCCATTATACAGAGTGAAGTAAGCCAGAAAGATAAAGAACATTAGAGCATGCTGACACATGTATATGGAATTTAGAAAGGTGATAACGATAACCCTATATGCAGAACAGAAAAAGAGACACAGAAATACAGAACAGATTTTGAACTTTGTGGGAGAATGCGAGGTTGAGATATTTCAAAAGAACAGCATGTATGCTATCTATGGTGAAACAGATCACCAGCCCAGGTAGGATGCACGAGACAAGTGCTCCGGCTTGGTGCACTGGGAAGACCGAGAGGAATCGGGTGGAGACGGAAGTGGGAGGGGGGATTGGGATTGGGAATACATGTAAAGATATGGCTGATTCATATCAATGTATGACAAAACAGACTGGGAAAAAAAAATAAAAATAATAAAAAAAAATTTTAAAAAAATAACAATAAAAAAAAAATAAGAGGAGCATGAAATGGTGTTCAAAAACATGAAGAGCCTGAAAGGGTGTGGAAATTATGAAGATCTTCAAGAGGTGTCAAATATTTGAGGAGCATAAAACGGTCTGAAACATAGGAGGAGCATGAAATGGTGTTCAAAAACATGAAGACCTGAAAAGTTGTGAAAAATATGAAGAGCTTGAAAAGGTGCCAAAAATATGAGGAGCATGAAACGGTCTGACAAAGTGTAGGAGCATGAAGCGGTGTTGAAAAACATGAAGAGCCTGAAAAGTTGTGAAAAATATGAAGAGCTTCAAAAGGTGTAAAAATATGAGAAGCATGAAACGGTCTGAAAGATAGGAGGAGCATGAAACGGTGATCAGAAACAGGAAGAGCCTGAAAAGTTGTGAAAAATATTAAGAGCTTCAAAAGGTGTGAAATTCATGAGGAGCATGAAACGGTCTGAAAAATAGGAGAAGCATGAAGTGGTGTGGAAAAACATGAAGAGCCTGAAAAGCTGTGAAAAATATGAAAAGCTTCAAAAGGTGTCAAAAAAATGAAGAGCATGAAACGGTCTGAAAAATAGATGCGGCATGAAATGGTGTTGAAAAACATGAAGAGAGTGAAAACGTATGAAAAATATGAAGAGCTTCAAAAGGTGTGAAAAATATGAGGAGCATGAAACGGTCTGAAAAATAGTAGGAGCTTGAAGCGGTGTTCAAAAACATGACGAGCCTGAAAAGGTGTGAAAAATATGAAGAGCTTCAAAAGGTGTGAAATAAATGAGGAGCATGAAAGGGTCTGGAATATAGGAGGAGCATGAAGCAGTGTTCAAAAACATGAAGAGCCTGAAAAGGTGTTAAAAATATGAAGAGCTTCTAAAGGTGTCAAAAATATGAGGAGCATGAAACGGTCTGAAATAGAGGAGTAGCATGAAGTGGTGTTGAATAAAATCAAGAGCCTGAAAAGGTGTGAAAAATATGAAGAGCTTCAAAAGGGGTGAAATACATGAGGAGCATGAAACGGGCTGAAAAATAGGAGAAGCATGAAGTGGTGTGGAAAAACATGAAGAGCCTGAAAAGGTGTGAAAAATATGAAGAGCTTCAAAAGGTGTGAAATACATGAGGAGCATGAAACGGCCTGAAAAATAGAAGCTGCATGAAACGGTGTGGAAAAACATGAAGAGCCTGAAAAGGTGTGAAAAAATGAAGAGCTTCAAATGGTGGCAAAAATATGAGGAGCATGTAATGTTCTGAAAAATAGGAGGAGCATGAAATGGTGATCAAAAACATGAGGAGCCTGAAAAGGTATGATAAATATGAAGAGCCTCAAATGGTGTCAAAAATATGAGAAGCATGAAACGGTCTGAAAGATAGGAGGAACATGAAACGGTGATCAGAAACATGAAGAGCCTGAAAAGTTGTGAAATATATGAAGAGCTTCAAAAGGTGTGAAATTCATGAGGAGCATGAAACGGTCTGAAAAATAGGAGAAGCATGAAGTGGTGTGGAAAAACATGAAGAGCCTGAAAAGGTGTGAAAAAATATGAAGAGCTTCAAAATGTGTGAAATACATGACGAGCATGAAACTCTCTGAAAAATAGGAGGAGCATGAAGTGCTGTACAAAAACATGAAGAGCCTGAAAAGGTGAGAAAAATATGAAGAGCTTCAAAAGGGGTGAAAAATTTGAGGAGCATGATACAGTCGAAAAAATAGGAGAAGCATGAAGCAGACTTCAAAAACATGAAGAGCATGAAAAGGTGTGAATAATATGAAAAGCTTCAAAAGTTGTCAAAAATGAGAAGAGCATGAAACGGTCTTAAAAATAGGAGGAGAATGAAGCGATGTTGAAAAATATGAAGAGACTGAAAAGGTGTGAGACATATGAAGAGCTTCAAAAGGTGTCAACAATATGAGGAGCATGAAAAGGTCTTAAAAATAGGAGGAGGATGAAGCGGTGTTCAAAAACTTGAAGAGGATGAAAAGGTGTGAAAAATATGAAGAGCTTTAAAAGGTGTCAAAAATATGAGGAGCATGAAACGGTCTGAAAAATAGGAGGATTATCAAACGGTGTTCAAAAACATGAAGAGCCTGAAAAGGTGTGAGAAATATGAAGAGATTCAAAAGGTGTGAAAATTATGAGGAGTCTGAAACGGTCTGAAAAATAGGAGGAGCATGAAGAGGTGTTCAAAAACATGAAGAGCCTGAAAAGCTGTGAAAAATATGCAAAGCTTCAAAAGGTGTCAAAACTGAGATGAGCATGAAACGGTCTGCAAAATAGGAGGAGCATGAATTGGTGTTCAAAAACATGAAGAGCCTGAAAAGGTGTGAAAAATATGAAGAGATTCAAAAGGTGTGGAATACATGAGGAGGATTAAACACTCTGAAACATAGGCGTAGCATGAAGCGGTGTTTAAAAACAAGAAGAGCCTGAAAAGGTGTAAAAGTATGAAGAGCTTCAAAAGGTGTGAAATACATGACGAGCATGAAACTCTCTGAAAAATAGGAGGAGCATGAAGTGGTGTGGAAAAACATGAAGAGCCTGAAAAGGTGTGAAAAATATGAAGAGCTGCAAAAGGTGTGAAATTCATGAGAAGCATGAAACGGTCTGAAAAATAGGAGGAGCATGAAGTGATATTCAAAAACATGAAGAGTATGAAAATGAGTGAGAAATATGAAAAGCTTCAAAAGGTGTCAAAAATATGAGGAGCATGAAACGGTCTGAAAAATAGGAGGAGCATGAAGTGGTGTTGAAAAACATGAAGAGCATGAAAAATTGTGAAAAATATGAAGAGCTTCAAAAGGTGTCAAATATATGAGGAGTATGAAACGGTCTGAAAAATAGGAGGAGCATGAAGCGGTGTTGAAAAACATGAAGAGCCTGAAAAGGTGTGAAATATATGAACAGCTTCAAAAGGTGTGAAAAATATGAAGAGCTTCAAAAGGTGTCAAAAATATGAGGAGCATGAAACGGTCTGAAAAATAGGACGAGGCTGAAGCGTTGTTGAAAAACATGAAGAGCCTGAAAAGGTGTGAAATATATGAACAGCTTCAAAAGGTGTGAAATACATGAGGAGCATGAAACGGGCTGAAAAATAGGAGAAGCATGAAGTGGTGTGGAAAAACATGAAGAGCCTGAAAAGGTGTGAAAAATATGAAAAGCTTCAAAAGGTGTCAAAATTATGAGGAGCATGAAACGGTCTGAAAAAAAGGAGGAGCATGAAGTGGTGTTGAAAAACACGAAGAGCCTGAAAAAGTGTGAAAAATATGAAGAGCTTCAAAAGTTGTCGAAAATATGAGTAGCATGAAACGGTCTGAAAAATAGGAGGAGCATGAAACGGTCTGAAAAAGAGGAGGAGCATGAAGGGGTGTTCAAAAACATGAAGAGCTTGAAAAGGTGTGAAAAATATGAAGAGCTTCAAAAATATGAAAAATATGAAGAGCTTCAAAAGGTGTGAAAAATATGAAGAGTTTCAAAAGGTGTGAAAAATATGAAGAGCTTAAAATGGTGTCAAAATGAGATGAGCATGAAACGGTCTGAAAAACAGGAGGAGAATGAAGCGGTGTTGAAAATCATCAAGAGCCTGAAAAGGTGTGAAAAGTATGAAGAGCTTCAAAAGGTGTGAAATACATGAGGAGCATTAAACGGTCTGAAAAAAAGGAGGAGCATGAAGCGGTTTTCAAAAACATGAAGAGTCTGAAAAGGTGTGAAGAATATGAAGAGCTTCAAAAAGTGTCAAAAATATGAGGAGCATGAAACGGTCTGAAAAATAGGAGGAGCATGAAGCGGTCTTGAAAAATATGAAGAGCCTGAAAACGTGTGAAAAATATGAAGAGCTTCAAAAGCTGTAAAAAATATGGGGAGCATGAAACGGTCTGCAAAAAAGGAAGAGCATGAAGTGGTGTTGAAAAACGTGAACAGCCAGAAAATGTGTGAAAAATATGAAAAGCTTCAAAAGGTGGTAAAAATATGCGGGGCATGAAACGGTCTGAAAAATCGGAGGAGCATGAACCGGTGTTCAAAAACATGAAGAGCCTGAAAAGGTGTGAGAAATATGAAGAGCTTCAAAATGTGTCAAAATATGAGGAGCATGAAACGGTCTGAAAAAGAGGAGGAGCATGAATCGGTGTTGAAAAACATGAAGAGCCTAAAAAGTTGTGAAAAATATGAAGAGCTTCAAAAAGTGTCAAAAATATGAGGAGCATGAAATGGTCTGAAAAATAGGAGGAGCATGAAGCGTTGTTGAAAAACATGAAGAGCCTGAAAAGTTGTCAAAAATATGAAGAGTTTCAAAAGGTGTGAAAAATATGAAGACCTTCAAATGTGTCAAAAATGAGATGAGCATGAAAAGGTCTGAAAAATAAGAGGAGCATGAAGTGGTGTTGAAAAAAAAGAAGAGGCTGAAAAGGTGTGAAATATATGAAGACCTTCAAAAGGTGTCAAAAATATGAGGAGAATGAAACGTTCTGAATAATAGGAGGAGCATGAAGCGGTGTTGATAAACATGAAGAGTCTGAAAAGGTGTGAAAAATATGAAGAGCTTTAAAAGGTGTGAAAAATATGAAGAGCTTCAAATGTGTCAAAAATGAGATGAGCATGAAACGGTCTGAAAAATAAGAGGAGCATGAAGTGGAGTTGAAAAAAAAAAGAAGAGCCTGAAAATATGTGAATATATGAAGACCTTCAAAAGGTGTCAAAAATATGAGGAGAATGAAACGGTCTGAATAATAGGAGGAGCATGAAGCGGTGTTGAAAAACAGGAAGAGCCTGAAAAGGTGTGAAAAATATGGAGAGATTCTAAAGGTTTCAAAAATGAGAAGAGCATGAAATGGTCTGAAAAATAAGAGGAGCATGAAGTGGTGGTGAAAATCATGAAGAGCCTGAAAAGGTGTGAAAAATATGAAGAGCTTCTAAAGGTGTCAAAAATATGAGGAGCATGAAACGTTCTGAAAAATAGGAGGATCATGAAGCGGTGTTCAAAAACATGAAAAGCCTGAAAAGGTGTGAAAATATGAAGAGCTTCAAAAAGTGTCAAAAATATGAGGAGCATGAAACGGTCTGTAAAAAAGGAGGAGCATGAAGTGGTGTGGAAAAACATGAAGAGACTGAAAAGGTGTGAAAAATATGAAGAGCTTCAAAAGGTGTGAAATACATGAGGAGCATGAAACTCTCTGAAAAATAGGAGGAGCATGAAGCTGTGTTAAAAAAATGAAGAGCCTGAAAAGGTGTGAAAAATATGAAGAGCTTTAAAAGCTGTGAAAAATATGAGGAGCATGAAACCGTCTGAAAAACAGAAGCAGCATGAAACAGTGTTGAAAAACATGAAGAGCCTGCAAACGTGTGAAAAATATGAAGAGCTTCAAAAGGTGTGAAATATATGAAGAGCTTCAAAAGGTGTCAAAAATGAGATGAGCATGAAACGGTCTGAAAAATAGGAGGAGCATGAAACGGTGATCAGAAACATGAAGAGCCTGAAAAGGTGTGAAAAATATGAAGAGCTTCAAAGGCATGAAATTCATGAGGAGCATGAAACGGTCTGAAAAGTAGGAGAAGCATGAAGTGATGTGGAAAAACATGAAGAGCCTGAAAAGGTGTGAAAAATATGAAGAACTTCAAAAGGTGTGAAATACATGAAGAGCATGAAACTCTCTGACAAATAGGAGGAGCATGTAGTGGTGTTCAAAAACATGAAGAGTCTGAAAAGGTGTGAAAAATATGAAGAGCTTCAAAAAGTGTGAAAAATATGAGGAGCATGAAACGGTCTGAAAAATAGGAGGAGCATGAAGCGGTCTTGAAAAACATGAAGAGCCTGAAAACGTGTGAAAAATATGAAGAGCTTCAAAAGGTGTAAAAAATATGGGGAGCATGAAACGGTCTGCAAAAAAGGAGGAGCATGAAGTGGTGTTGAAAAACTTGAACAGCCAGAAAATGTGTGAAAAATATGAAAAGCTTCAAAAGGTGGTATAAATATGCGGAGCATGAAACGGTCTGAAAAATAGGAGGAGCATGAAGCGGTGTTTAAAAACATGAAGAGCCTGAAAAGGTGTGAAAAATATGAAGAGCTTAAAAATGTGTCAAAATATGAGGAGCATGAAACGGTCTGAAAAATAGGAGGAGCATGAAGCGTTGTTGAAAAACATGAAGAGCCTGAAAAGTTGTGAAAAATATGAAGAGTTTCAAAAGGTGTGAAAAATATGAAGAG
This sequence comes from Dama dama, assembly GCF_033118175.1. Lineage (NCBI taxonomy): Eukaryota > Metazoa > Chordata > Mammalia > Artiodactyla > Cervidae > Dama > Dama dama. The sequence goes on from NW_026870876.1 coordinate 1,396,428, forward strand.
CTTCAAATGTGTCAAAAATGAGATGAGCATGAAAAGGTCTGAAAAATAAGAGGAGCATGAAGTGGTGTTGAAAAAAAAGAAGAGGCTGAAAAGGTGTGAAATATATGAAGACCTTCAAAAGGTGTCAAAAATATGAGGAGAATGAAACGTTCTGAATAATAGGAGGAGCATGAAGCGGTGTTGAAAAACATGAAGAGCCTGAAAACGTGTGAAAAATATGAAGAGCTTCAAAAGGTGTGAAAAATATGAAGAGCTTCAAATGTGTCAAAAATGAGATGAGCATGAAACGGTCTGAAAAATAAGAGGAGCATGAAGTGGAGTTGAAAAAAAAAGAAGAGCCTGAAAAGATGTGAATATATGAAGACCTTCAAAAGTTGTCCAAAATATGAGGAGAATGAAACGGTCTGAATAATAGGAGGAGCATGAAGCGGTGTTGAAAAACATGAAGAGCCTGAAAAGGTGTGAAAAATATGGAGAGATTCTAAAGGTTTCAAAAATGAGAAGAGCATGAAACGGTCTGAAAAATAAGAGGAGCATGAAGTGGTGGTGAAAATCATGAAGAGCCTGAAAAGGTGTGAAAAATATGAAGAGCTTCTAAATGTGTCAAAAATATGAGGAGCATGAAACGGTCTGAAAAATAGGAGGATCATGAAGCGGTGTTCAAAAACATCAAAAGCCTGAAAAGGTGTGAAAATATGAAGAGCTTCAAAAAGTGTCAAAAATATGAGGAGCATGAAACGGTCTGAAAAAAAGGAGCATGAAGTGGTGTGGAAAAACATGAAGAGACTGAAAAGGTGTGAAAAATATGAAGAGCTTCAAAAGGTGTGAAATACATGAGGAGCATGAAACTCTCTGAAAAATAGGAGGAGCATGAAGCTGTGTTAAAAACATGAAGAGCCTGAAAAGGTGTGAAAAATATGAAGAGCTTTAAAAGCTGTGAAAATTATGAGGAGCATGAAACCGTCTGAAAAACAGAAGCAGCATGAAACGTTGTTGAAAAACATGAAGAGCCTGCAAACGTGTGAAAAATATGAAGAGCTTCAAAAGGTGTGAAATATATGAAGAGCTTCATAAGGTGTCAAAAATGAGATGAGCATGAAACGGTCTGAAAAATAGGAGGAGCATGAAACGGTGATCAGAAACATGAAGAGCCTGAAAAGGTGTGAAAAATATGAAGAGCTTCAAAGGCATGAAATTCATGAGGAGCATGAAACGGTCTGAAAAGTAGGAGAAGCATGAAGTGGTGTGGAAAAACATGAAGAGCCTGAAAAGGTGTGAAAAATATGAAGAGCTTCAAAAGGTGTGAAATACATGAAGAGCATGAAACTCTCTGACAAATAGGAGGAGCATGTAGTGGTGTTCAAAAACATGAAGAGTCTGAAAAGGTGTGAAAAATATGAAGAGCTTCAAAAAGTGTCAAAAATATGAGGAGCATGAAACGGTCTGAAAAATAGGAGGAGCATGAAGCGGTCTTGAAAAACATGAAGAGCCTGAAAACGTGTGAAAAATATGAAGAGCTTCAAAAGGTGTAAAAAATATGGGGAGCATGAAACGGTCTGCAAAAAAGGAGGAGCATGAAGTGGTGTTGAAAAACTTGAACAGCCAGAAAATGTGTGAAAAATATGAAAAGCTTCAAAAGGTGGTATAAATATGCGGAGCATGAAATGGTCTGAAAAATAGGAGGAGCATGAAGCGGTGTTTAAAAACATGAAGAACCTGAAAACGTGTGAAAAATATGAAGAGCTTAAAAATGTGTCAAAATATGAGGAGCATGAAACGGTCTGAAAAATAGGAGGAGCATGAAGTGTTGTTGAAAAACATGAAGAGCCTGAAAAGTTGTGAAAAATATGAAGAGTTTCAAAAGGTGTGAAAAATATGAAGAGCTTCAAATGTGTCAAAAATGAGATGAGCATGAAAAGGTCTGAAAAATAAGAGGAGCATGAAGTGGTGTTGAAAAAAAAGAAGAGGCTGAAAAGGTGTGAAATATATGAAGACCTTCAAAAGGTGTCAAAAATATGAGGAGAATGAAACGTTCTGAATAATAGGAGGAGCATGAAGCGGTGTTGAAAAACATGAAGAGTCTGAAAACGTGTGAAAAATATGAAGAGCTTCAAAAGGTGTGAAAAATATGAAGAGCTTCAAATGTGTCAAAAATGAGATGAGCATGAAACGGTCTGAAAAATAAGAGGAGCATGAAGTGGAGTTGAAAAAAAAAGAAGAGCCTGAAAAGATGTGAATATATGAAGACCTTCAAAAGTTGTCAAAAATATGAGGAGAAAGAAACGGTCTGAATAATAGGAGGAGCATGAAGCGGTGTTGAAAAACATGAAGAGCCTGAAAAGGTGTGAAAAATATGGAGAGCTTCAAAGGTATGAAATTCATGAGGAGCATGAAACGGTCTGAAAAGTAGGAGAAGCATGAAGTGGTGTGGAAAAACATGAAAAGCGTGAAAAGGTGTGAAAAATATGAAGAGCTTCAAAAGGTGTGAAATATATGAAGAGCATGAAGCTCTCTGACAAATAGGAGGAGCATGTAGTGGTGTTCAAAAACATAGAGTGTCTGAAAAGGTGTGAAAAATATGAAGAGCTTCAAAAAGTGTCAAAAATATGAGGAGCATGAAACGGTCTGAAAAATAGGAGGAGCATGAAGTGGTCTTGAAAAACATGAAGAGCCTGAAAACGTGTTAAAAATATGAAGAGCTTCAAAAGGTGTAAAAAATATGGGGAGCATGAAACGGTCTGCAAAAAAGGAGGAGCATGAAGTGGTGTTGAAAAACTTGAACAGCCAGAAAATGTGTGAGAAATATGAAAAGCTTCAAAGGGTGGTATAAATATGCGGAGCATGAAACGGTCTGAAAAATAGGAGGAGCATGAAGCGTTGTTGAAAAACATGAAGAGCGTGAAAAGTTGTGAAAAATATTAAGAGCTTCAAAAGGTGTCAAAAATATGAAGAGCTTCAAAAGTGTCAAAAATGAGATGAGCATGAAACGGTCTGAAAAATAAGAGGAGCATGAAGTGTTGTTGAAAAAAAAGAAGAGGCTGAAAAGGTGTGAAATATATGAAGACCTTCAAAAGGTGTCAAAAATATGAGGAGAATGAAACGTTCTGAATAATAGGAGGAGCATGAAGCGGTGTTGAAAAACATGAAGAGCCTGAAAACGTATGAAAAATATGAAGAGCTTCAAAAGGTGTGAAATATATGAAGACCTTCAAAAGGTGTCAAAAATATGAGGAGCATGAAACGGTCTGAAAAATAGGAGGATCATGAAGCGGTGTTCAAAAACATCAAAAGCCTGAAAAGGTGTGAAAATATGAAGAGCTTCAAAACGTGTCAAAAATATGAGGAGCATGAAACGGTCTGAAAAAATGGAGGAGCATGAAGTGGTGTGGAAAAACATGAAGAGACTGAAAAGGTGTGAAAAATATGAAGAGCTTCAAAAGGTGTGAAACACATGAGGAGCATGAAACTCTCTGAAAAATAGGAGGAGCATGAAGCTGTGTTAAAAACATGAAGAGCCTGAAAAGGTGTGAAAAATATGAAGAGCTTTAAAAGCTGTGAAAAATATGAGGAGCATGAAACCGTCTGAAAAACAGAAGCAGCATGAAACGGTGTTGAAAAACATGAAGAGCCTGCAAACGTGTGAAAAATATGAAGAGCTTCAAAAGGTGTGAAATATATGAAGAGCTTCAAAAGGTGTCAAAAATGAGATGAGCATGAAACGGTCTGAAAAATAGGAGGAGCATGAAACGATGATCAGAAACATGAAGAGCCTGAAAAGGTGTGAAAAATATGAAGAGCTTCAAAGGCATGAAATTCATGAGGAGCATGAAACAGTCTGAAAAGTAGGAGAAGCATGAAGTGGTGTGGAAAAACATGAAGAGCCTGAAAAGGTGTGAAAAATATGAAGAGCTTCAAAAGGTGTGAAATACATGAAGAGCATGAAACTCTCTGACATATAGAAGGAGCATGTAGTGGTGTTCAAAAACATGAGGAGTCTGAAAAGGTGTCAAAAATATGAAGAGCTTCAAAAAGTGTCAAAAATATGAGGAGCATGAAACGGTCTGAAAAATAGGAGGAGCATGAAGCGGTCTTGAAAAACATGAAGAGCCTGAAAACGTGTGAAAAATATGAAGAGCTTCAAAAGGTGTAAATAATATGGGGAGCATGAAACGGTCTGCAAAAAAGGAGGAGCATGAAGTGGTGTTGAAAAACTTGAACAGCCAGAAATTGTGTGAAAAATATGAAAAGCTTCAAAAGATGGTATAAATATGAGGAGCATGAAACGGTCTGAAAAATAGGAGGAGCATGAAGCGTTGTTGAAAAACATGAAGAGCCTGAAAAGTTGTGAAAAATATGAAGAGTTTCAAAAGGTGTGAAAAATATGAAGAGCTTCAAATGTGTCAAAAATGAGATGAGCATGAAAAGGTCTGAAAAATAAGAGGAGCATGAAGTGGTGTTGAAAAAAAAGAAGAGGCTGAAAAGGTGTGAAATATATGAAGACCTTCAAAAGGTGTCAAAAATATGAGGAGAATGAAACGTTCTGAATAATAGGAGGAGCATGAAGCGGTGTTGAAAAACATGAAGAGCCTGAAAACGTGTGAAAAATATGAAGAGCTTCAAAAGGTGTGAAAAATATGAAGAGCTTCAAATGTTCAAAAATGAGATGAGCATGAAACGGTCTGAAAAATAAGAGGAGCATGAAGTGGAGTTGAAGAAAAAAGAAGAGCTTGAAAAGATGTGAATATATGAAGACCTTCAAAAGGTGTCAAAAATATGAGGAGAATGAAACGGTCTGAATAATAGGAGGAGCATGAAGCGGTGTTGAAAAACATGAAGAGACTGAAAAGGTGTGAAAAATATGGAGAGATTCTAAAGGTTTCAAAAATGAGAAGAGCCTGAAACGGTCTGAAAAATAAGAGGAGCATGAAGTGGTGGTGAAAATCATGAAGAGCCTGAAAAGGTGTGAAAAATATGAAGAGCTTCTAAAGGTGTCAAAAATATGAGGAGCATGAAACGGTCTGAAAAATAGGAGGATCATGAAGCGGTGTTCAAAAACATCAAAAGCCTGAAAAGGTGTGAAAATATGAAGAGCTTCAAAAAGTGTCAAAAATATGAGGAGCATGAAACGGTCTGAAAAATAGGAGGAGCGTGAAGCGGTCTTGAAAAACATGAAGAGCCTGAAAACGAGTGAAAAATATGAAGAGCTTCAAAAGGTGTAAAAAATATGGGGAGCATGAAACGGTCTGCAAAAAAGGAGGAGCATGAAGTGGTGTTGAAAAACTTGAACAGCCAGAAAATGTGTGAAAAATATGAAGAGCTTCAAAAGGTGGTATAAATATGCGGAGCATGAAACGGTCTGAAAAATAGGAGGAGCATGAAGCGGTGTTTAAAAACATGAAGAGCCTGAAAAGGTGAGAAAAATATGAAGAGCTTAAAAATGTGTCAAAATATGAGGAGCATGAAACGGTCTGAAAAATAGGAGGAGCATGAAGCGGTGTTGAAAAACATGAAGAGTCTGAAAACGTGTGAAAAATATGAAGAGCTTCAAAAGGTGTGAAATATATGAGGAGCATGAAACGGTCTGCAAAAAAGGAGGTGCATGAAGTGGTGTTGAAAAACTTGAACAGCCAGAAAATGTGTGAAAAATATGAAAAGCTTCAAAGGGTGGTATAAATATGCGGAGCATGAAACGGTCTGAAAAATAGGAGGAGCATGAAGCGGTTTTGAAAAACATGAAGAGTCTGAAAACGTGTGAAAAATATGAAGAGCTTCAAAAGGTGCGAAAAATATGAAGAGCTTCAAATGTGTCAAAATGAGATGAGCATGAAACGGTCTGAAAAATAAGAGGAGCATGAAGTGGTGTTGAAAAAAAAGAAGAGGCTGAAAACGTGTGAAATATATGAAGACCTTCAAAAGGTGTCAAAAATATGAGGAGAATGAAACTTTCTGAATAATAGGAGGAGCATGAAGCGGTGTTGAAAAACATGAAGAGCCTGAAAACGTGTGAAAAATATGAAGAGCTTCAAAAGGTGTGAAATATATGAAGACCTTCAAAAGGTGTCAAAAATATGAGGAGCATGAAACGGTCTGAAAAATAGGAGGATCATCAAGCGGTGTTCAAAAACATCAAAAGCCTGAAAAGGTGTGAAAATATGAAGAGCTTCAAAAAGTGTCAAAAATATGAGGATCATGAAACGGTCAAAAAAAAAGGAGGAGCATGAAGTGGTGTGGAAAAACATGAAGAGACTGAAAAGGTGTGAAAAATATGAAGAGCTTCAAAAGGTGTGAAATACATGAGGAGCATGAAACTCTCTGAAAAATAGGAGGAGCATGAAGCTGTGTTAAAAACATGAAGAGCCTGAAAAGGTGTGAAAAATATGAAGAGCTTTAAAAGCTGTGAAAAATATGAGGAGCATGAAACCGTCTGAAAAACAGAAGCAGCATGAAACGGTGTTGAAAAACATGAAGAGCCTGCAAACGTGTGAAAAATATGAAGAGCTTCAAAAGGTGTGAAATATATGAAGAGCTTCAAAAGGTGTCAAAAATGAGATGAGCATGAAACGGTCTGAAAAATAGGAGGAGCATGAAACGGTGATCAGCAACATGAAGAGCCTGAAAAGATGTGACAAATATGAAGAGCTTCAAAGGCATGAAATTCAAGAGGAGCATGAAACGGTCTGAAAAGTAGGAGAAGCATGAAGTGGTGTGGAAAAACATGAAGAGCCTGAAAAGGTGTGAAAAATATGAAGAGCTTAAAAATGTGTCAAAAATATGAGGAGCATGAGACGGTCTGAAAAATAGGAGGAGCATGAAGCGGTCTTGAAAAACATGAAGAGCCTGAAAACGTGTGAAAAATATGAAGAGCTTCAAAAGGTGTAAAAAATATGGGGAGCATGAAACGGTCTGCAAAAAAGGAGGAGCATGAAGTGGTGGTGAAAAACTTGAACAGCCAGAAAATGTGTGAAAATATGAAAAGCTTCAAAAGGTGGTATAAATATGCGGAGCATGAAACGGTCTGAAAAATAGGAGGAGCATGAAGCGGTGTTTAAAAACATGAAGAGCCTGAAAAGGTGTGAAAAATATGAAGAGCTTAAAAATGTGTCAAAATATGAGGAGCATGAAACGGTCTGAAAAATAGGAGGAGCATGAAGCGTTGTTGAAAAACATGAAGAGCCTGAAAAGTTATGAAAAATATGAAGAGCTTCAAAAGGTGTGAAAAATATGAAGAGCTTCAAATGTGTCAAAAATGAGATGAGCATGAAACGGTCTGAAAAATAAGAGGAGCATGAAGTGTTGTTGAAAAAAAAGAAGAGGCTGAAAAGGTGTGAAATATATGAAGACCTTCGAAAGGTGTCAAAAATATGAGGAGAATGAAACGTTCTGAATAATAGGAGGAGCATGAAGCGGTGGTGAAAAACATGAAGAGCCTGAAAACGTGTGAAAAATATGAAGAGCTTCAAAAGATGTGAAATATATGAAGACCTTCAAAAGGTGTCAAAAATATGAGGAGCATGAAACGGTCTGAAAAATAGGAGGATCATGAAGCGGTGTTCAAAAACATGAAAAGCCTGAAAAGGTGTGAAAATATGAAGAGCTTCAAAAAGTGTCAAAAATATGAGGAGCATGAAACGGTCTGAAAAAAAGGAGGAGCATGAAGTGGTGTGGAAAAACATGAAGAGACTGAAAAGATGTGAAAAATATGAAGAGCTTCAAAAGGTGTGAAATACATGAAGAGCATGAAACTCTCTGTAAAATATGAGGAGCATGAAGCTGTGTTAAAATCATGAAGAGCCTGAAAAGGTGTGAAAAATATGAAGAGCTTTAAAAGCTGTGAAAAATATGAGGAGCATGAAACCGTCTGAAAAACAGAAGCAGCATGAAACGGTGTTGAAAAACATGAAGAGCCTGCAAACGTGTGAAAAATATGAAGGGCTTCAAAAGGTGTCAAAAATGAGATGAGCATGAAACGGTCTGAAAAATAGGAGGAGCATGAAACGGTGATCAGAAACATGAAGAGCCTGAAAAGGTGTGAAAAGTATGAAGAGCTTCAAAGGCATGAAATTCATGAGGAGCATGAAACGGTCTGAAAAGTAGGAGAAGCATGAAGTGGTGTGGAAAAACATGAAGAGCCTGAAAAGGTGTGAAAAATATGAAGAGCTTCAAAATCTGTCAAAAATATGGGGAGCATGAAACGGTCTGAAAAATAGGAGGAACATGAAACGGTAATCAAAAACATGAAGAGCCTGAGAAGGTGTGAAAAATATGAAGAGCTTCAAAACTTGTGAAATACATGAGGAGCATGAAACGGGCTGAAAAATAGGAGAAGCATGGAGTTGTGTGGAAAAACATGAAGAGCCTGAAAAGGTGTGAAAAATATGAAAAGCTTCAAAAGGTGTCAAAATTATGAGGAGCATGAAACGGTCTATAAAATAGGAGGAGCATGAAGTGCTGTTGAAAAACACGAAGAGCCTGAAAAAGTGTGAAAAATATGAAGAGCATCAAAATTTGTCAAAAATATGAGGAGCATGAAACGGTCTGAAAAATAGGAGGAGCATGAAACGGCCTGAAAAAGAGGAGGAGCATGAAATGGTGTTCAAAAACATGAAGAGCCTGAAAAGGTGTGAAAAATATGAAGAGCTTCAAAAATATGAAAAATATGAAGGGCTTCAAAAGGTGTGAAAAATATGAAGAGCTTCAAAAGGTGTGAAAATTATGAAGAGCTTAAAATGGTGTCAAAATGAGATGATCATGAAACGGTCTGAAAAACAGGAGGAGAATGAAGCGGTGTTGAAAATCATCAAGAGCCTGAAAAGATGTGAAAAGTATGAAGAGCTTCAAAAGGTGTGAAATACATGAGGAGCATTAAACGGTCTGAAAAAAAGGAGGAGCATGAAGCGGTTTTCAAAAACATGAAGAGTCTGAAAAGGTGTGAAAAATATGAAGAGCTTCAAAAAGTGTGAAAAATATGAGGAGCATGAAACGGTCTGAAAAATAGGAGGAGCATGAAGCGGTCTTGAAAAACATGAAGAGCCTGAAAACGTGTGAAAAATATGAAGAGCTTCAAAGGTGTAAAAAATATGGGGAGCATGAAACGGTCTGCAAAAAAGGAGGAGCATGAAGTGGTGTTGAAAAACTTGAACAGCCAGAAAATGTGTGAAAAATATGAAAAGCTTCAAAAGGTGGTAAAAATATGCGGAGCATGAAACGGTCTGAAAAATCGGAGGAGCATGAACCGGTGTTCAAAAACATGAAGAGCCTGAAAAGGTGTGAGAAATATGAAGAGCTTCAAAATGTGTCAAAATATGAGGAGCATGAAACGGTCTGAAAAAGAGGAGGAGCATGAATCGGTGTTGAAAAACATGAAGAGTCTAAAAAGTTGTAAAAATATGAAGAGCTTCAAAAAGTGTCAAAAATGTGAGGAGCATGAAACGGTCTGAAAAATAGGAGGAGCATGAAGCGTTGTTGAAAAACATGAAGAGCCTGAAAAGTTGTGAAAAATATGAAGAGCTTCAAAAGGTGTGAAAAATATGAAGAGCTTCAAATGTGTCAAAAATGAGATGAGCATGAAAAGGTCTGAAAAATAAGAGGAGCATGAAGTGGTGTTGAAAAAAAAGAAGAGGCTGAAAAGGTGTGAAATATATGAAGACCTTCAAAAGGTGTCAAAAATATGAGGAGAATGAAACGTTCTGAATAATAGGAGGAGCATGAAGCGGTGTTGAAATACATGAAGAGTCTGAAAACGTGTGAAAAATATGAAGAGCTTCAAAAGGTGTAAAAAATATTAAGAGCTTCAAATATGTCAAAAATGAGATGAGCATGAAACGGTCTGAAAAATAAGAGGAGCATGAAGTGGAGTTGAAGAAAAAAGAAGAGCCTGAAAAGATGTGAATATATGAAGACCTTCAAAAGGTGTCAAAAATATGAGGAGAATGAAATGGTCTGAATAATAGGAGGAGCATGAAGCGGTGTTGAAAAACATGAAGAGCCTGAAAAGGTGTGAAAAATATGAAGAGCTTCTAAAGGTGTCAAAAATATGAGGAGCATGAAACGGTCTGAAAAATAGGAGGATCATGAAGCGGTGTTCAAAAACATCAAAAGCCTGAAAAGGTGTGAAAATATGAAGAGCTTCAAAAAGTGTCAAAAATATGAGGAGCATGAAACGGTCTGAAAAATAGGAGGAGCGTGAAGCGGTCTTGAAAAACATGAAGAGCCTGAAAACGTGTGAAAAATATGAAGAGCTTCAAAAGGTGTAAAAAATATGGGGAGCATGAAACGGTCTGCAAAAAAGGAGGAGCATGAAGTGGTGTTGAAAAACTTGAACAGCCAGAAAATGTGTGAAAAATATGAAGAGCTTCAAAAGGTGGTATAAATATGCGGAGCATGAAACGGTCTGAAAAATAGGAGGAGCATGAAGCGGTGTTTAAAAACATGAAGAGCCTGAAAAGGTGTGAAAAATATGAAGAGCTTAAAAATGTGTCAAAATATGAGGAGCATGAAACGGTCTGAAAAATAGGAGGAGCATGAAGCGTTGTTGAAAAACATGAAGAGCCTGAAAAGTTGTGAAAAATATGAAGAGCTTCAAAAGGTGTGAAAAGTATGAAGAGCTTCAAATGTGTCAAAAATGAGATGAGCATGAAACGGTCTGAAAAATAAGAGGAGCATGAAGAGGTGTTGAAAAAAAAAGAAGAGAATGAAAAGATGTGAATATATGAAGAGCTTCTAAAGGTGTCAAAAATATGAGGAGCATGAAACGGTCTGAAAAATAGGAGGATCATGAAGCGGTGTTCAAAAAGATGAAAAGCCTGAAAAGGTGTGAAAATATGAAGAGCTTAAAAAAGTGTCAAAAATATGAGGAGCATGAAACGGTCTGAAAAATAGGAGGAGCATGAAGCGTTGTTGAAAAACATGAAGAGCCTGAAAAGGTGTGAAAAATATGAAGAGCTTTAAAAGCTGTGAAAAATATGAGGAGCATGAAACCGTCTGAAAAACAGAAGCAGCATGAAACGGTGTTGAAAAACATGAAGAGCCTGCAAACGTATGAAAAATATGAAGAGCTTCAAAAGGTGTGAAATATATGAAGAGCTTCAAAAGGTGTCAAAAATGAGATGAGCATGAAACGGTCTGAAAAATAGGAGGAGCATGAAACGGTGATCAGAAACATGAAGAGCCTGAAAAGGTGTGAAAAATATGAAGAGCTTCAAGGCATGAAATTCATGAGGATCATGAAACGGTCTGAAAAATAGGAGAAGCATGAAGTGGTGTGGAAAACATGAAGAGCCTGAAAAGGTGTGAAAAATATGAAGAGCTTCAAAATCTGTAAAAAATATGAGGAGCATGAAACGGTCTGAAAAATAGGAGAAGCATGAAGTGGTGTGGAAAACTTGAAGAGCCTGAAAAGGTGTGAAAAATATGAAAAGCTTCAAAATCTGTCAAAAATATGGGGAGCATGAAACGGTCTGAAAAATAGGAGGAACATGAAACGGTAATCAAAAACATGAAGAGCCTGAGAAGGTGTGAAAAATATGAAGAGCTTCAAAACTTGTGAAATACATGAGGAGCATGAAACGGGCTGAAAAATAGGAGAAGCATGGAGTTGTGTGGAAAAACATGAAGAGCCTGAAAAGGTGTGAAAAATATGAAAAGCTTCAAAAGGTGTCAAAATTATGAGGAGCATGAAACGGTCTATAAAATAGGAGGAGCATGAAGTGCTGTTGAAAAACACGAAGAGCCTGAAAAAGTGTGAAAAATATGAAGAGCATCAAAATTTGTCAAAAATATGAGGAGCATGAAACGGTCTGAAAAATAGGAGGAGCATGAAACGGCCTGAAAAAGAGGAGGAGCATGAAATGGTGTTCAAAAACATGAAGAGCCTGAAAAGGTGTGAAAAATATGAAGAGCTTCAAAAATATGAAAAATATGAAGGGCTTCAAAAGGTGTGAAAAATATGAAGAGCTTCAAAAGGTGTGAAAATTATGAAGAGCTTAAAATGGTGTCAAAATGAGATGATCATGAAACGGTCTGAAAAACAGGAGGAGAATGAAGCGGTGTTGAAAATCATCAAGAGCCTGAAAAGATGTGAAAAGTATGAAGAGCTTCAAAATGTGTGAAATACATGAGGAGCATTAAACGGTCTGAAAAAAAGGAGGAGCATGAAGCGGTTTTCAAAAACATGAAGAGTCTGAAAAGGTGTGAAAAATATGAAGAGCTTCAAAAAGTGTGAAAAATATGAGGAGCATGAAACGGTCTGAAAAATAGGAGGAGCATGAAGCGGTCTTGAAAAACATGAAGAGCCTGAAAACGTGTGAAAAATATGAAGAGCTTCAAAGGTGTAAAAAATATGGGGAGCATGAAACGGTCTGCAAAAAAGGAGGAGCATGAAGTGGTGTTGAAAAACTTGAACAGCCAGAAAATGTGTGAAAAATATGAAAAGCTTCAAAAGGTGGTAAAAATATGCGGAGCATGAAACGGTCTGAAAAATCGGAGGAGCATGAACCGGTGTTCAAAAACATGAAGAGCCTGAAAAGGTGTGAGAAATATGAAGAGCTTCAAAATGTGTCAAAATATGAGGAGCATGAAACGGTCTGAAAAAGAGGAGGAGCATGAATCGGTGTTGAAAAACATGAAGAGTCTAAAAAGTTGTAAAAATATGAAGAGCTTCAAAAAGTGTCAAAAATGTGAGGAGCATGAAACGGTCTGAAAAATAGGAGGAGCATGAAGCGTTGTTGAAAAACATGAAGAGCCTGAAAAGTTGTGAAAAATATGAAGAGCTTCAAAAGGTGTGAAAAATATGAAGAGCTTCAAATGTGTCAAAAATGAGATGAGCATGAAAAGGTCTGAAAAATAAGAGGAGCATGAAGTGGTGTTGAAAAAAAAGAAGAGGCTGAAAAGGTGTGAAATATATGAAGACCTTCAAAAGGTGTCAAAAATATGAGGAGAATGAAACGTTCTGAATAATAGGAGGAGCATGAAGCGGTGTTGAAATACATGAAGAGTCTGAAAACGTGTGAAAAATATGAAGAGCTTCAAAAGGTGTAAAAAATATTAAGAGCTTCAAATATGTCAAAAATGAGATGAGCATGAAACGGTCTGAAAAATAAGAGGAGCATGAAGTGGAGTTGAAGAAAAAAGAAGAGCCTGAAAAGATGTGAATATATGAAGACCTTCAAAAGGTGTCAAAAATATGAGGAGAATGAAATGGTCTGAATAATAGGAGGAGCATGAAGCGGTGTTGAAAAACATGAAGAGCCTGAAAAGGTGTGAAAAATATGAAGAGCTTCTAAAGGTGTCAAAAATATGAGGAGCATGAAACGGTCTGAAAAATAGGAGGATCATGAAGCGGTGTTCAAAAACATCAAAAGCCTGAAAAGGTGTGAAAATATGAAGAGCTTCAAAAAGTGTCAAAAATATGAGGAGCATGAAACGGTCTGAAAAATAGGAGGAGCGTGAAGCGGTCTTGAAAAACATGAAGAGCCTGAAAACGTGTGAAAAATATGAAGAGCTTCAAAAGGTGTAAAAAATATGGGGAGCATGAAACGGTCTGCAAAAAAGGAGGAGCATGAAGTGGTGTTGAAAAACTTGAACAGCCAGAAAATGTGTGAAAAATATGAAGAGCTTCAAAAGGTGGTATAAATATGCGGAGCATGAAACGGTCTGAAAAATAGGAGGAGCATGAAGCGGTGTTTAAAAACATGAAGAGCCTGAAAAGGTGTGAAAAATATGAAGAGCTTAAAAATGTGTCAAAATATGAGGAGCATGAAACGGTCTGAAAAATAGAGGAGCATGAAGCGGTGTTGAAAAACATGAAGAGTCTGAAAACGTGTGAAAAATATGAAGAGCTTCAAAAGGTGTGAAAAGTATGAAGAGCTTCAAATGTGTCAAAATGAGATGAGCATGAAACGGTCTGAAAAATAAGAGGAGCATGAAGAGGTGTTGAAAAAAAAAGAAGAGAATGAAAAGATGTGAATATATGAAGAGCTTCTAAAGGTGTCAAAAATATGAGGAGCATGAAACGGTCTGAAAAATAGGAGGATCATGAAGCGGTGTTCAAAAAGATGAAAAGCCTGAAAAGGTGTGAAAATATGAAGAGCTTAAAAAAGTGTCAAAAATATGAGGAGCATGAAACGGTCTGAAAAATAGGAGGAGCATGAAGCGTTGTTGAAAAACATGAAGAGCCTGAAAAGGTGTGAAAAATATGAAGAGCTTTAAAAGCTGTGAAAAATATGAGGAGCATGAAACCGTCTGAAAAACAGAAGCAGCATGAAACGGTGTTGAAAAACATGAAGAGCCTGCAAACGTGTGAAAAATATGAAGAGCTTCAAAAGGTGTGAAATATATGAAGAGCTTCAAAAGGTGTCAAAAATGAGATGAGCATGAAACGGACTGAAAAATAGGAGGAGCATGAAACGGTGATCAGAAACATGAAGAGCCTGAAAAGGTGTGAAAAATATGAAGAGCTTCAAGGCATGAAATTCATGAGGATCATGAAACGGTCTGAAAAATAGGAGAAGCATGAAGTGGTGTGGAAAACATGAAGAGCCTGAAAAGGTGTGAAAAATATGAAGAGCTTCAAAATCTGTAAAAAATATGAGGAGCATGAAACGGTCTGAAAAATAGGAGAAGCATGAAGTGGTGTGGAAAACTTGAAGAGCCTGAAAAGGTGTGAAAAATATGAAAAGCTTCAAAATCTGTCAAAAATATGAGGAGCATGAAACGGTCTGAAAAATAGGAGGAACATGAAACGGTAATCAAAAACATGAAGAGCCTGAGAAGGTGTGAAAAATATGAAGAGCTTCAAAAGGTGTGAAATACATGAGGAGCATGAAACGGGCTGAAAAATAGGAGAAGCATGGAGTTGTGTGGAAAACATGAAGAGCCTGAAAAGGTGTGAAAAATATGAAAAGCTTCAAAAGGTGTCAAAATTATGAGGAGCATGAAACGGTCTATAAAATAGGAGGAGCATGAAGTGCTGTTGAAAAACACGAAGAGCATGAAAAAGTGTGAAAAATATGAAGAGCATCAAAATTTGTCAAAAATATGAGGAGCATGAAACGGTCTGAAAAATAGGAGGAGCATGAAACGGCCTGAAAAAGAGGAGGAGCATGAAATGGTGTTCAAAAACATGAAGAGCCTGAAAAGGTGTGAAAAATATGAAGAGCTTCAAAAATATGAAAAATATGAAGGGCTTCAAAAGGTGTGAAAAATATGAAGAGCTTCAAAAGGTGTGAAAATTATGAAGAGCTTAAAATGGTGTCAAAATGAGATGATCATGAAACGGTCTGAAAAACAGGAGGAGAATGAAGCGGTGTTGAAAATCATCAAGAGCCTGAAAAGATGTGAAAAGTATGAAGAGCTTCAAAAGGTGTGAAATACATGAGGAGCATTAAACGGTCTGAAAAAAAGGAGGAGCATGAAGCGGTTTTCAAAAACATGAAGAGTCTGAAAAGGTGTGAAAAATATGAAGAGCTTCAAAAAGTGTGAAAAATATGAGGAGCATGAAACGGTCTGAAAAATAGGAGGAGCATGAAGCGGTCTTGAAAAACATGAAGAGCCTGAAAACGTGTGAAAAATATGAAGAGCTTCAAAAGGTGTAAAAAATATGGGGAGCATGAAACGGTCTGCAAAAAAGGAGGAGCATGAAGTGGTGTTGAAAAACTTGAACAGCCAGAAAATGTGTGAAAAATATGAAAAGCTTCAAAAGGTGGTAAAAATATGCGGAGCATGAAACGGTCTGAAAAATCGGAGGAGCATGAACCGGTGTTCAAAAACATGAAGAGCCTGAAAAGGTGTGAGAAATATGAAGAGCTTCAAAATGTGTCAAAATATGAGGAGCATGAAACGGTCTGAAAAAGAGGAGGAGCATGAATCGGTGTTGAAAAACATGAAGAGCCTAAAAAGTTGTAAAAATATGAAGAGCTTCAAAAAGTGTCAAAAATGTGAGGAGCATGAAACGGTCTGAAAAATAGGAGGAGCATGAAGCGTTGTTGAAAAACATGAAGAGCCTGAAAAGTTGTGAAAAATATGAAGAGCTTCAAAAGGTGTGAAAAATATGAAGAGCTTCAAATGTGTCAAAAATGAGATGAGCATGAAAAGGTCTGAAAAATAAGAGGAGCATGAAGTGGTGTTGAAAAAAAAGAAAAGGCTGAAAAGGTGTGAAATATATGAAGACCTTCAAAAGGTGTCAAAAATATGAGGAGAATGAAACGTTCTGAATAATAGGAGGAGCATGAAGCGGTGTTGAATACATGAAGAGTCTGAAAACGTGTGAAAAATATGAAGAGCTTCAAAAGGTGTAAAAAATATTAAGAGCTTCAAATATGTCAAAAATGAGATGAGCATGAAACGCTCTGAAAAATAAGAGGAGCATGAAGTGGAGTTGAAAAAAAAAAAAGAGCCTGAAAAGATGTGAATATATGAAGACCTTCAAAAGGTGTCAAAAATATGAGGAGAATGAAACGGTCTGAATAATAGGAGGAGCATGAAGCGGTGTGAAAAACATGAAGAGCCTGACAAGGTGTGAAAAATATGGAGAGATTCTAAAGGTTTCAAAAATGAGAAGAGCATGAAACGGTTTGAAAAATAAGAGGAGCATGAAGTGGTGTTGAAAAACATGAAGAGCCTGAAAAGGTGTGAAAAATATGAAGAGATTCAAAAGGTGTCAAAAATATGAGGAGCATGAAACGGTGTTGAAAAACATGAAGAGCCTGAAAAGGTGTGAAAAATATGAACAGCTTCAAAAAGTGTCAAAAATATGAGGAGCATGAAACGGTCTGAAAAATAGGAGGAGCAAGAAGCGGTGTTGAAAAACATGAATAGCCTGAAAACGTGTAAAACTATGAAGAGCTTCAAAAGGTGTGAAAAATATGAAGAGCTTCAAATGTGTCAAAAATGAGATGAGCATGAAACGGTCTGAAAAATAGGAGGAGCATGAAGTGGTGTTGAAAAAAAAGAAGAGACTGAAAAAGTGTGAAAAATATGAGGAGCATGAAAAGGTCTGCAAAAAGGAGGAGCATGCAGTGATGGTGAAAAACTTGAAGAGCCTGAAAAGGTGTGAAAAATATGAAAACCTTCAAAATCTGTCAAAAATATGAGGAGCATGAAACGGTCTGAAAAATAGGAGGCGCATGAAGCGGTGTTCAAAAACATGACGAGCCTGAAAAGGTGTGAAAAATATGAAGAGCTTCAAAAGGTGTCAAAAATATGAGGAGAATGAAACGGTCTGAAAAATAGGAGGAGCATGAAGCTGTGTTGAAAACATGAAGAGCCTGAAAAGGTGTGAAAAATAAGAAGAGCTTCTAAAGGTGTCAAAAATATGAGGAGCATGAAACGGTCTGAAAAAGAGGAGCAGCATGAATCGGTGTTGAAAAACATGAAGAGCCTAAAAAGTTGTGAAAAATATGAAGAGCTTCAAAAAGTGTCAAAAATATGAGGAGCATGAAACGGTCTGAAAAATAGGAGGAGCATTAATGGTGTTGAAAAAAAAGAAGAGGCTGAAAAGGTGTGAAATATATGGAGACCTTCAAAAGGTGTTGAAATATGAGGAGAATGAAACGGTCTCAAAAATAGGAGGAGCATGAAGTGGTGTTGAAAAAAAAGAAGAGACTAAAAAGGTGTGAAATATATGAAGACCTTCAAAAGGTGTTGAAATATGAGGAGAATGATACGGTCTCAAAAATAGGAGGAGCATGAAGTGGTGTTGAAAAAAAAGAAGAGACTGAAAAGGTGTGAAAAATATGAAGAGCATCAAAAGGTGTCAAAAATATGAGGAGAATGAAACGGTCTCAAAAATAGGAGGAGCATGAAACGGTGTTCAAAAACATGAAGAGCCCGAAAAGTTGTGAAAAGTATGAAAAACTTCAAAAGGTGTCAAATATGAGATGAGCATGAAACGGTTTGAGAAATAGGAGGAGCATGAAGTGGTGTTGAAAAAAAAGAAGAGACTGAAAAGGTGTGAAAAATATGAGGCTCATCAAAAGGTGTGAAAAATATGAGGAGCATGAAAAGGTCTGCAAAAAGGAGGAGCATGAAGTGGTGGTCAAAAACTTGAAGAGCCTGAAAAGGTGTGAAAAATATGAAAACCTTCGAAATCTGTCAAAAATATTAGGAGCATGAAACGGTCTGAAAAATAGGAGGCGCATGATGTGGTGTTCAAAAACATGACGAGCCTGAAAAGGTGTGAAAAATATGAAGAGCTTCAAAAGGTGTCAAAAATATGAGGAGCATGAAACGGTCTGAAAAATAGAAGGAACATGAAACGGTGATCAAAAACATGAAGAGCCTGAAAAGGTGTGAAAAATATGAAGATCTTCAAAAGGTGTGAAATACATGAGGAGTATGAAACGGGCTGAAAAATAGGAGGAGCATGAAACGGTCTGAAAAACAGGAGGAAAATGAAGCGGTGTTGAAAATCATCAAGAGCCTGAAAAGGTGTGAAAAACATGAAGAGCTTCAAAAGGTGTGAAATACATGAGGAGCATTAAACGGTCTGAAAAAAAGGAGGAGCATGAAGCGGTGTTGAAAAACATGAAAAGCCTGAAAAGGTGGAAAAATATGAAGAGCTTCAAAATGTGTCAACAATATGAGGAGCATGAAACGGTCTGAAAATTAGGAAGAGCATGAAACTGTGTTGATAATCATGAAGAGCCTGAAAAGGTGTGAAAAATATGAAGAGCTTCAAAAGGTCTCAAATATATGAGGAGCATGAAACAGTGTGAAAAATAGGATGAGCATGAAACGGTTTTAAAAAGACGAAGAGCCTAAAAGGTGTGACATATATGAAGAGATTCAAAAGGTGTGAAATACATGAGGAGGTCGAAACGGTCTGAAAATAGTAGGAGCATGAAGCGGCATTGAAAAACATGAAGAGCCTGAAAACGTGTGAAAAATATGAAGAGCTTCAAAAGGTGTGAAATATATGAAGAGCTACAAAAGGTGTCAAAAATATGAGGAGAATGAACCGGTCTGAAAAATAGGAGGAGCATGAAGCGGTGTTGAAAAACATGAAGAGCCTGAAAAGGTGTGAAAAATATGAAGAGCTTCCAAAGGTGTGAAAAATATGAATAGCTTCGAAATGTGTCAATAATGAGAGCAGCATGAAACGGTGTGAAAAATAGGAGGAGCATGAAGCGGTGTGCAAAAAGATGAAGAGCCTGAAAATGTGTGAAATATATGAAGAGCTTCAAAAGGTGTCAAAAATATGAGGAGAAAGAAACGGTCTGAAAAATAGGAGGAGCATGAGGTGGTGTTGACAAACATGAAGAGCTGAAAAGCTGTGAAAAATATGAAGAGCTTTAAAAGGTCTCAAATATATGAGGAGCATGAAATTTTCTGAAAAATAAGAGGAGCATGAAACGTTGTTCAAAACATGAAGACCTGAAAAGGTGTGAAAAATATAAAGAGCTTCAGAAGGTGTCAAAATATGAGGAGCATTAAACGGCCTGAAAAATAGGAGGAGCATGATGCAGTGTTGAAAAACATGAAGAGGCTGAAAACGTGTGAAAAATATGAAGTGCTCCAAAGATGTCAAAAATATGAGGAGCATGAAGCGGTCCGAAAAATAGGATGAACATGAAGCGGTGTTGAAATCATTAAGAGCCTGAAAAGGTGTGAAATATATGAAGAGCTTGAAACGGTGTCAAAAATATGAGGAGCATGAAACGGTGTGAAAAATAGAAGAAGCATGAAGTGATGTTGAGAAACATGAAGAGCCTGAAAAGGTGTGAAAAAAATGAAGAGCTACAAAAGGTGTCAAATACATGAGGAGCATGAAACGATCTGAAAAATAGGAGGAGCATGAAGTGGTGTTGAAAAATATGAAGAGCCTGAAAAGGTGTGAAAATTATGAAGAGCTTCAAAATGTGTCAAAAAAAAGGAGGATAATGAAACAGTGTTCAAATATATTAAGAGCGTGAATAGGTGTGAAAAATATGAACAGCTTCAAAATGTGTCAAAAAAAAAGGAAGAGCATGAAGCGGTGTTTAAAAACAAGAAGTGCCTGAAAAGGTGTGAAATATATGAAGATCTTCAAAAGGTGTCAAAAATATGAGGAGCATGAAACGGTCTGAAAAATAGGAGGAGCATGAAGTAGTGTTGAAAAACATGAAGAGCCTGAAAAAGTGTGAAAAATATGAAGAGCTTTAAAAGGTCTCAAATATATGAGGAGCATGTAACTTTCTGAAAAATAGGAGGAGAATGAAACGGTGTTCAAAACATGAAGAGCCTGAAAAGGTGTGAAAATTATGAAGAGCTTCAAAAGGTGTCAAAAATATGAGAAGCATGAAACGGTCTGAAAAAACCGAGGAGCATGAAGCGGTGTTGAAAACTTGAAGAGGCTAAAAAGGTGCAAAAAATATGAAGAGCTTCAAAAGGTGTCAAAATATGAGGAGCAGGAAACGGTCTGAAAAATACGAGGAGCATGAAGCGGTGTTGAAAAACATGAAGAGTCTTAAAATATGTGAAAAATATGAAGAGCTTCAAAATGTGTCAAAAATAGGAGGAGGATGAAACGTTGTTAAAAAAACATGAAGAGCCTGAAAAGGTGTGAAATATATGAAGAGCTTCAAAAGTTGTCAAAAATATGAGGAGCATGAAACGGTCTGAAAAATAGGAGAATCATGAAGCGGTGTTGAAAAACATGAAAAGCCTGAAAAGGTGGAAAAATATGAAGAGCTTCAAAAAGTGTCAACAATATGAGGAGCATGAAACGGTCTGAAAATTAGGAAGAGCATGAAACTGTGTTGATAAACATGAAGAGCCTGAAAAGGTGTGAAAAATATGAAGAGCTTCAAAAGGTCTCAAATATATGAGGAGCATGAAACAGTGTGAAAAATAGGATGAGCATGAAACGGTTTTAAAAAGACGAAGAGCCTAAAAGGTGTGACATATATGAAGAGATTCAAAAGGTGTGAAATACATGAGGAGGTCGAAACGGTCTGAAAATAGTAGGAGCATGAAGCGGCATTGAAAAACATGAAGAGCCTGAAAACGTGTGAAAAATATGAAGAGCTTCAAAAGGTGTGAAATATATGAAGAGCTACAAAAGGTGTCAAAAATATGAGGAGTATGAACCGGTCTGAAATATAGGAGGAGCATGAAGTGGTGTTGAAAAACATGAAGAGCCTGAAAAGGTGTGAAAAATATGAAGAGCTTCAAAAGGTGTCAAAAATATGAGGAGAATGAACCGGTCTGAAAAATAGGAGGAGCATGAAGTGGTGTTGAAAAACATGAAGTGCTTGAAAAGTTGTGAAATATATGAAGAGCTTCAAAAGGTGTGAAAAATATGAGGAGCTTCAAAAGGTGTCAAAAATATGAGGAGCCTGAAACGGTCTGAAAAATAGGAGGAGCATGATACGGTGTTCAAAAATATGAAGAGCCTGAAAAGATGTGAAAAACATGAATATCTTCAAAAGGTTTCAAAAATATGAGGAGCATGAAACGATCTGAAAAATAGGAGGAGCATGAAGCGGTGTTCAAAAACATGAAGAGCCTGAAAAGGTGTGAAAAACATGAAGAGCCTCAAAACGTGTCAAAAATATGAGGAGCATGAAACGGTCTGAAAAATAGGAGGAGCATGAAGCGGTGTTGAAAAACATGAAGAGCCTGAAAACGTGTGAAAAATATGAAGAGCTTCAAAAGGTGTGAAATATATGAAGAGCTTCCAAAGGTGTCAAAAATGAGAGGAGCATGAAACGGTCTGAAAAATAGGAAGAGCATGAAGCGGGGTTGGAAAACATGAAGAGCCTGAAAACGTGTGAAAAATATGAATAGCTTCAAACGGTGTGAAATACATGAGGAGCATGAAAGGGGATGAAAAATAAGAGAAGCATGAAGTGGAGTGGAAAAACATGAAGAGCCTGAAAATGTGTGAAAAATTTGAAGAGCTTCAAAAGGTGTGAAATACATGAGGAGCATGAAACTCTCTGAAAAATAGGAGGAGCATGAAGCGGTTTTCAAAAACATGAAGAGCTGAAATGTTTTGAAAAATATGAAAAGCTTCAAAAGGTGTCAAAAATGAGATGAGCATGAAACGGTCTGAAAAATAGGAAGAGCATGAAGCGGTGTTGGAAAACATGAAGAGCCTGAAAAGGTGTGAAAAATATGAATAGCTTCAAAAGGTGTCAAAATATGAGGAGCATGAAATGGTCTGAAAAATAGGAAGAGCATGAAAAGGTGTTCAAAAACATGAAGAGCCTGAAAAGGTGTGAAAAATATGAAGTGATTCAAAAGGTGTGAAATACATGAGGAGGATTAAACGGTCTGAAACATAGGAGGAGCATGAAACTTTTTTGAAAAAGATGAAGAGCATGAAAAGGTGTGAAAAATATGAAGAGCTTCAAAAGGTGTCAAAAATATGAGGAGCAGGAAACTTTCTGAAAAATTGGAGGAGCATGAAGCGGTGTTGAAAAACATGAAGAGACTGAAATGGTGTGAAATATATGAAGAGCTTCAAAAGTTGTCAAAAATATGAGGAGCATGAAACGGTCTGAAAAATAGGAGAAGCATGAAGCGGTGTTGAAAAACATGAAAAGCCTGAAAAGGTGGAAAAATATGAAGAGCTTCAAAATGTGTCAACAATATGAGGAGCATGAAACGGTCTGAAAATTAGGAAGAGCATGAAACTGTGTTGATAATCATGAAGAGCCTGAAAAGGTGTGAAAAATATGAAGAGCTTCAAAAGGTCTCAAATATATGAGGAGCATGAAACAGTGTGAAAAATAGGATGAGCATGAAACGGTTTTAAAAAGACGAAGAGCCTAAAAGGTGTGACATATATGAAGAGATTCAAAAGGTGTGAAATACATGAGGAGGTCGAAACGGTCTGAAAATAGTAGGAGCATGAAGCGGCATTGAAAAACATGAAGAGCCTGAAAACGTGTGAAAAATATGAAGAGCTTCAAAAGGTGTGAAATATATGAAGAGCTACAAAAGGTGTCAAAAATATGAGGAGAATGAACCGGTCTGAAAAATAGGAGGAGCATGAAGCGGTGTTGAAAAACATGAAGAGCCTGAAAAGGTGTGAAAAATATGAAGAGCTTCCAAAGGTGTGAAAAATATGAATAGCTTCGAAATGTGTCAATAATGAGAGCAGCATGAAACGGTGTGAAAAATAGGAGGAGCATGAAGCGGTGTGCAAAAAGATGAAGAGCCTGAAAATGTGTGAAATATATGAAGAGCTTCAAAAGGTGTCAAAAATATGAGGAGAAAGAAACGGTCTGAAAAATAGGAGGAGCATGAGGTGGTGTTGACAAACATGAAGAGCTGAAAAGCTGTGAAAAATATGAAGAGCTTTAAAAGGTCTCAAATATATGAGGAGCATGAAATTTTCTGAAAAATAGGAGGAGCATGAAACGTTGTTCAAAACATGAAGACCTGAAAAGGTGTGAAAAATATAAAGAGCTTCAGAAGGTGTCAAAATATGAGGAGCATTAAACGGCCTGAAAAATAGGAGGAGCATGATGCAGTGTTGAAAAACATGAAGAGGCTGAAAACGTGTGAAAAATATGAAGTGCTCCAAAGATGTCAAAAATATGAGGAGCATGAAGCGGTCCGAAAAATAGGATGAACATGAAGCGGTGTTGAAATCATTAAGAGCCTGAAAAGGTGTGAAATATATGAAGAGCTTGAAACGGTGTCAAAAATATGAGGAGCATGAAACGGTGTGAAAAATAGAAGAAGCATGAAGTGATGTTGAGAAACATGAAGAGCCTGAAAAGGTGTGAAAAAAATGAAGAGCTACAAAAGGTGTCAAATACATGAGGAGCATGAAACGATCTGAAAAATAGGAGGAGCATGAAGTGGTGTTGAAAAATATGAAGAGCCTGAAAAGGTGTGAAAATTATGAAGAGCTTCAAAATGTGTCAAAAAAAAGGAGGATAATGAAACAGTGTTCAAATATATTAAGAGCGTGAATAGGTGTGAAAAATATGAACAGCTTCAAAATGTGTCAAAAAAAAAGGAAGAGCATGAAGCGGTGTTTAAAAACAAGAAGTGCCTGAAAAGGTGTGAAATATATGAAGATCTTCAAAAGGTGTCAAAAATATGAGGAGCATGAAACGGTCTGAAAAATAGGAGGAGCATGAAGTAGTGTTGAAAAACATGAAGAGCCTGAAAAAGTGTGAAAAATATGAAGAGCTTTAAAAGGTCTCAAATATATGAGGAGCATGTAACTTTCTGAAAAATAGGAGGAGAATGAAACGGTGTTCAAAACATGAAGAGCCTGAAAAGGTGTGAAAATTATGAAGAGCTTCAAAAGGTGTCAAAAATATGAGAAGCATGAAACGGTCTGAAAAAACCGAGGAGCATGAAGCGGTGTTGAAAACTTGAAGAGGCTAAAAAGGTGCAAAAAATATGAAGAGCTTCAAAAGGTGTCAAAATATGAGGAGCAGGAAACGGTCTGAAAAATACGAGGAGCATGAAGCGGTGTTGAAAAACATGAAGAGTCTTAAAATATGTGAAAAATATGAAGAGCTTCAAAATGTGTCAAAAATAGGAGGAGGATGAAACGTTGTTAAAAAAACATGAAGAGCCTGAAAAGGTGTGAAATATATGAAGAGCTTCAAAAGTTGTCAAAAATATGAGGAGCATGAAACGGTCTGAAAAATAGGAGAATCATGAAGCGGTGTTGAAAAACATGAAAAGCCTGAAAAGGTGGAAAAATATGAAGAGCTTCAAAAAGTGTCAACAATATGAGGAGCATGAAACGGTCTGAAAATTAGGAAGAGCATGAAACTGTGTTGATAAACATGAAGAGCCTGAAAAGGTGTGAAAAATATGAAGAGCTTCAAAAGGTCTCAAATATATGAGGAGCATGAAACAGTGTGAAAAATAGGATGAGCATGAAACGGTTTTAAAAAGACGAAGAGCCTAAAAGGTGTGACATATATGAAGAGATTCAAAAGGTGTGAAATACATGAGGAGGTCGAAACGGTCTGAAAATAGTAGGAGCATGAAGCGGCATTGAAAAACATGAAGAGCCTGAAAACGTGTGAAAAATATGAAGAGCTTCAAAAGGTGTGAAATATATGAAGAGCTACAAAAGGTGTCAAAAATATGAGGAGTATGAACCGGTCTGAAATATAGGAGGAGCATGAAGTGGTGTTGAAAAACATGAAGAGCCTGAAAAGGTGTGAAAAATATGAAGAGCTTCAAAAGGTGTCAAAAATATGAGGAGAATGAACCGGTCTGAAAAATAGGAGGAGCATGAAGTGGTGTTGAAAAACATGAAGTGCTTGAAAAGTTGTGAAATATATGAAGAGCTTCAAAAGGTGTGAAAAATATGAGGAGCTTCAAAAGGTGTCAAAAATATGAGGAGCCTGAAACGGTCTGAAAAATAGGAGGAGCATGATACGGTGTTCAAAAATATGAAGAGCCTGAAAAGATGTGAAAAACATGAATATCTTCAAAAGGTTTCAAAAATATGAGGAGCATGAAACGATCTGAAAAATAGGAGGAGCATGAAGCGGTGTTCAAAAACATGAAGAGCCTGAAAAGGTGTGAAAAACATGAAGAGCCTCAAAACGTGTCAAAAATATGAGGAGCATGAAACGGTCTGAAAAATAGGAGGAGCATGAAGCGGTGTTGAAAAACATGAAGAGCCTGAAAACGTGTGAAAAATATGAAGAGCTTCAAAAGGTGTGAAATATATGAAGAGCTTCCAAAGGTGTCAAAAATGAGAGGAGCATGAAACGGTCTGAAAAATAGGAAGAGCATGAAGCGGGGTTGGAAAACATGAAGAGCCTGAAAACGTGTGAAAAATATGAATAGCTTCAAACGGTGTGAAATACATGAGGAGCATGAAAGGGGATGAAAAATAAGAGAAGCATGAAGTGGAGTGGAAAAACATGAAGAGCCTGAAAATGTGTGAAAAATTTGAAGAGCTTCAAAAGGTGTGAAATACATGAGGAGCATGAAACTCTCTGAAAAATAGGAGGAGCATGAAGCGGTTTTCAAAAACATGAAGAGCTGAAATGTTTTGAAAAATATGAAAAGCTTCAAAAGGTGTCAAAAATGAGATGAGCATGAAACGGTCTGAAAAATAGGAAGAGCATGAAGCGGTGTTGGAAAACATGAAGAGCCTGAAAAGGTGTGAAAAATATGAATAGCTTCAAAAGGTGTCAAAATATGAGGAGCATGAAATGGTCTGAAAAATAGGAAGAGCATGAAAAGGTGTTCAAAAACATGAAGAGCCTGAAAAGGTGTGAAAAATATGAAGTGATTCAAAAGGTGTGAAATACATGAGGAGGATTAAACGGTCTGAAACATAGGAGGAGCATGAAACTTTTTTGAAAAAGATGAAGAGCATGAAAAGGTGTGAAAAATATGAAGAGCTTCAAAAGGTGTCAAAAATATGAGGAGCAGGAAACTTTCTGAAAAATTGGAGGAGCATGAAGCGGTGTTGAAAAACATGAAGAGACTGAAATGGTGTGAAATATATGAAGAGCTTCAAAAGTTGTCAAAAATATGAGGAGCATGAAACGGTCTGAAAAATAGGAGAAGCATGAAGCGGTGTTGAAAAACATGAAAAGCCTGAAAAGGTGGAAAAATATGAAGAGCTTCAAAATGTGTCAACAATATGAGGAGCATGAAACGGTCTGAAAATTAGGAAGAGCATGAAACTGTGTTGATAATCATGAAGAGCCTGAAAAGGTGTGAAAAATATGAAGAGCTTCAAAAGGTCTCAAATATATGAGGAGCATGAAACAGTGTGAAAAATAGGATGAGCATGAAACGGTTTTAAAAAGACGAAGAGCCTAAAAGGTGTGACATATATGAAGAGATTCAAAAGGTGTGAAATACATGAGGAGGTCGAAACGGTCTGAAAATAGTAGGAGCATGAAGCGGCATTGAAAAACATGAAGAGCCTGAAAACGTGTGAAAAATATGAAGAGCTTCAAAAGGTGTGAAATATATGAAGAGCTACAAAAGGTGTCAAAAATATGAGGAGAATGAACCGGTCTGAAAAATAGGAGGAGCATGAAGCGGTGTTGAAAAACATGAAGAGCCTGAAAAGGTGTGAAAAATATGAAGAGCTTCCAAAGGTGTGAAAAATATGAATAGCTTCGAAATGTGTCAATAATGAGAGCAGCATGAAACGGTGTGAAAAATAGGAGGAGCATGAAGCGGTGTGCAAAAAGATGAAGAGCCTGAAAATGTGTGAAATATATGAAGAGCTTCAAAAGGTGTCAAAAATATGAGGAGAAAGAAACGGTCTGAAAAATAGGAGGAGCATGAGGTGGTGTTGACAAACATGAAGAGCTGAAAAGCTGTGAAAAATATGAAGAGCTTTAAAAGGTCTCAAATATATGAGGAGCATGAAATTTTCTGAAAAATAGGAGGAGCATGAAACGTTGTTCAAAACATGAAGACCTGAAAAGGTGTGAAAAATATAAAGAGCTTCAGAAGGTGTCAAAATATGAGGAGCATTAAACGGCCTGAAAAATAGGAGGAGCATGATGCAGTGTTGAAAAACATGAAGAGGCTGAAAACGTGTGAAAAATATGAAGTGCTCCAAAGATGTCAAAAATATGAGGAGCATGAAGCGGTCCGAAAAATAGGATGAACATGAAGCGGTGTTGAAATCATTAAGAGCCTGAAAAGGTGTGAAATATATGAAGAGCTTGAAACGGTGTCAAAAATATGAGGAGCATGAAACGGTGTGAAAAATAGAAGAAGCATGAAGTGATGTTGAGAAACATGAAGAGCCTGAAAAGGTGTGAAAAAAATGAAGAGCTACAAAAGGTGTCAAATACATGAGGAGCATGAAACGATCTGAAAAATAGGAGGAGCATGAAGTGGTGTTGAAAAATATGAAGAGCCTGAAAAGGTGTGAAAATTATGAAGAGCTTCAAAATGTGTCAAAAAAAAGGAGGATAATGAAACAGTGTTCAAATATATTAAGAGCGTGAATAGGTGTGAAAAATATGAACAGCTTCAAAATGTGTCAAAAAAAAAGGAAGAGCATGAAGCGGTGTTTAAAAACAAGAAGTGCCTGAAAAGGTGTGAAATATATGAAGATCTTCAAAAGGTGTCAAAAATATGAGGAGCATGAAACGGTCTGAAAAATAGGAGGAGCATGAAGTAGTGTTGAAAAACATGAAGAGCCTGAAAAAGTGTGAAAAATATGAAGAGCTTTAAAAGGTCTCAAATATATGAGGAGCATGTAACTTTCTGAAAAATAGGAGGAGAATGAAACGGTGTTCAAAACATGAAGAGCCTGAAAAGGTGTGAAAATTATGAAGAGCTTCAAAAGGTGTCAAAAATATGAGAAGCATGAAACGGTCTGAAAAAACCGAGGAGCATGAAGCGGTGTTGAAAACTTGAAGAGGCTAAAAAGGTGCAAAAAATATGAAGAGCTTCAAAAGGTGTCAAAATATGAGGAGCAGGAAACGGTCTGAAAAATACGAGGAGCATGAAGCGGTGTTGAAAAACATGAAGAGTCTTAAAATATGTGAAAAATATGAAGAGCTTCAAAATGTGTCAAAAATAGGAGGAGGATGAAACGTTGTTAAAAAAACATGAAGAGCCTGAAAAGGTGTGAAATATATGAAGAGCTTCAAAAGTTGTCAAAAATATGAGGAGCATGAAACGGTCTGAAAAATAGGAGAATCATGAAGCGGTGTTGAAAAACATGAAAAGCCTGAAAAGGTGGAAAAATATGAAGAGCTTCAAAAAGTGTCAACAATATGAGGAGCATGAAACGGTCTGAAAATTAGGAAGAGCATGAAACTGTGTTGATAAACATGAAGAGCCTGAAAAGGTGTGAAAAATATGAAGAGCTTCAAAAGGTCTCAAATATATGAGGAGCATGAAACAGTGTGAAAAATAGGATGAGCATGAAACGGTTTTAAAAAGACGAAGAGCCTAAAAGGTGTGACATATATGAAGAGATTCAAAAGGTGTGAAATACATGAGGAGGTCGAAACGGTCTGAAAATAGTAGGAGCATGAAGCGGCATTGAAAAACATGAAGAGCCTGAAAACGTGTGAAAAATATGAAGAGCTTCAAAAGGTGTGAAATATATGAAGAGCTACAAAAGGTGTCAAAAATATGAGGAGTATGAACCGGTCTGAAATATAGGAGGAGCATGAAGTGGTGTTGAAAAACATGAAGAGCCTGAAAAGGTGTGAAAAATATGAAGAGCTTCAAAAGGTGTCAAAAATATGAGGAGAATGAACCGGTCTGAAAAATAGGAGGAGCATGAAGTGGTGTTGAAAAACATGAAGTGCTTGAAAAGTTGTGAAATATATGAAGAGCTTCAAAAGGTGTGAAAAATATGAGGAGCTTCAAAAGGTGTCAAAAATATGAGGAGCCTGAAACGGTCTGAAAAATAGGAGGAGCATGATACGGTGTTCAAAAATATGAAGAGCCTGAAAAGATGTGAAAAACATGAATATCTTCAAAAGGTTTCAAAAATATGAGGAGCATGAAACGATCTGAAAAATAGGAGGAGCATGAAGCGGTGTTCAAAAACATGAAGAGCCTGAAAAGGTGTGAAAAACATGAAGAGCCTCAAAACGTGTCAAAAATATGAGGAGCATGAAACGGTCTGAAAAATAGGAGGAGCATGAAGCGGTGTTGAAAAACATGAAGAGCCTGAAAACGTGTGAAAAATATGAAGAGCTTCAAAAGGTGTGAAATATATGAAGAGCTTCCAAAGGTGTCAAAAATGAGAGGAGCATGAAACGGTCTGAAAAATAGGAAGAGCATGAAGCGGGGTTGGAAAACATGAAGAGCCTGAAAACGTGTGAAAAATATGAATAGCTTCAAACGGTGTGAAATACATGAGGAGCATGAAAGGGGATGAAAAATAAGAGAAGCATGAAGTGGAGTGGAAAAACATGAAGAGCCTGAAAATGTGTGAAAAATTTGAAGAGCTTCAAAAGGTGTGAAATACATGAGGAGCATGAAACTCTCTGAAAAATAGGAGGAGCATGAAGCGGTTTTCAAAAACATGAAGAGCTGAAATGTTTTGAAAAATATGAAAAGCTTCAAAAGGTGTCAAAAATGAGATGAGCATGAAACGGTCTGAAAAATAGGAAGAGCATGAAGCGGTGTTGGAAAACATGAAGAGCCTGAAAAGGTGTGAAAAATATGAATAGCTTCAAAAGGTGTCAAAATATGAGGAGCATGAAATGGTCTGAAAAATAGGAAGAGCATGAAAAGGTGTTCAAAAACATGAAGAGCCTGAAAAGGTGTGAAAAATATGAAGTGATTCAAAAGGTGTGAAATACATGAGGAGGATTAAACGGTCTGAAACATAGGAGGAGCATGAAACTTTTTTGAAAAAGATGAAGAGCATGAAAAGGTGTGAAAAATATGAAGAGCTTCAAAAGGTGTCAAAAATATGAGGAGCAGGAAACTTTCTGAAAAATTGGAGGAGCATGAAGCGGTGTTGAAAAACATGAAGAGACTGAAATGGTGTGAAATATATGAAGAGCTTCAAAAGTTGTGAAAAATATGAGGAGCATGAAACGGTCTGAAAAATAGGAGAAGCATGAAGCGGTGTTGAAAAACATGAAAAGCCTGAAAAGGTGGAAAAATATGAAGAGCTTCAAAAAGTGTCAACAATATGAGGAGCATGAAACGGTCTGAAAATTAGGAAGAGCATGAAACTGTGTTGATAAACATGAAGAGCCTGAAAAGGTGTGAAAAATATGAAGAGCTTCAAAAGGTCTCAAATATATGAGGAGCATGAAACAGTGTGAAAAATAGGATGAGCATGAAACGGTTTTAAAAAGACGAAGAGCCTAAAAGGTGTGACATATATGAAGAGATTCAAAAGGTGTGAAATACATGAGGAGGTCGAAACGGTCTGAAAATAGTAGGAGCATGAAGCGGCATTGAAAAACATGAAGAGCCTGAAAACGTGTGAAAAATATGAAGAGCTTCAAAAGGTGTGAAATATATGAAGAGCTACAAAAGGTGTCAAAAATATGAGGAGAATGAACCGGTCTGAAAAATAGGAGGAGCATGAAGCGGTGTTGAAAAACATGAAGAGCCTGAAAAGGTGTGAAAAATATGAAGAGCTTCCAAAGGTGTGAAAAATATGAATAGCTTCGAAATGTGTCAATAATGAGAGCAGCATGAAACGGTGTGAAAAATAGGAGGAGCATGAAGCGGTGTGCAAAAAGATGAAGAGCCTGAAAATGTGTGAAATATATGAAGAGCTTCAAAAGGTGTCAAAAATATGAGGAGAAAGAAACGGTCTGAAAAATAGGAGGAGCATGAGGTGGTGTTGACAAACATGAAGAGCTGAAAAGCTGTGAAAAATATGAAGAGCTTTAAAAGGTCTCAAATATATGAGGAGCATGAAATTTTCTGAAAAATAGGAGGAGCATGAAACGTTGTTCAAAACATGAAGAGCCTGAAAAGGTGTGAAAAATATAAAGAGCTTCAGAAGGTGTCAAAATATGAGGAGCATTAAACGGCCTGAAAAATAGGAGGAGCATGATGCAGTGTTGAAAAACATGAAGAGGCTGAAAACGTGTGAAAAATATGAAGTGCTCCAAAGATGTCAAAAATATGAGGAGCATGAAGCGGTCCGAAAAATAGGATGAACATGAAGCGGTGTTGAAATCATTAAGAGCCTGAAAAGGTGTGAAATATATGAAGAGCTTGAAACGGTGTCAAAAATATGAGGAGCATGAAACGGTGTGAAAAATAGAAGAAGCATGAAGTGATGTTGAGAAACATGAAGAGCCTGAAAAGGTGTGAAAAAAATGAAGAGCTACAAAAGGTGTCAAATACATGAGGAGCATGAAACGATCTGAAAAATAGGAGGAGCATGAAGTGGTGTTGAAAAATATGAAGAGCCTGAAAAGGTGTGAAAATTATGAAGAGCTTCAAAATGTGTCAAAAAAAAGGAGGATAATGAAACAGTGTTCAAATATATTAAGAGCGTGAATAGGTGTGAAAAATATGAACAGCTTCAAAATGTGTCAAAAAAAAAGGAAGAGCATGAAGCGGTGTTTAAAAACAAGAAGTGCCTGAAAAGGTGTGAAATATATGAAGATCTTCAAAAGGTGTCAAAAATATGAGGAGCATGAAACGGTCTGAAAAATAGGAGGAGCATGAAGTAGTGTTGAAAAACATGAAGAGCCTGAAAAAGTGTGAAAAATATGAAGAGCTTTAAAAGGTCTCAAATATATGAGGAGCATGTAACTTTCTGAAAAATAGGAGGAGAATGAAACGGTGTTCAAAACATGAAGAGCCTGAAAAGGTGTGAAAATTATGAAGAGCTTCAAAAGGTGTCAAAAATATGAGGAGCATGAAACGGTCTGAAAAAACCGAGGAGCATGAAGCGGTGTTGAAAACTTGAAGAGGCTAAAAAGGTGCAAAAAATATGAAGAGCTTCAAAAGGTGTCAAAATATGAGGAGCAGGAAACGGTCTGAAAAATACGAGGAGCATGAAGCGGTGTTGAAAAACATGAAGAGTCTTAAAATATGTGAAAAATATGAAGAGCTTCAAAATGTGTCAAAAATAGGAGGAGGATGAAACGTTGTTAAAAAAACATGAAGAGCCTGAAAAGGTGTGAAATATATGAAGAGCTTCAAAAGTTGTCAAAAATATGAGGAGCATGAAACGGTCTGAAAAATAGGAGAAGCATGAAGCGGTGTTGAAAAACATGAAAAGCCTGAAAAGGTGGAAAAATATGAAGAGCTTCAAAAAGTGTCAACAATATGAGGAGCATGAAACGGTCTGAAAATTAGGAAGAGCATGAAACTGTGTTGATAAACATGAAGAGCCTGAAAAGGTGTGAAAAATATGAAGAGCTTCAAAAGGTCTCAAATATATGAGGAGCATGAAACAGTGTGAAAAATAGGATGAGCATGAAACGGTTTTAAAAAGACGAAGAGCCTAAAAGGTGTGACATATATGAAGAGATTCAAAAGGTGTGAAATACATGAGGAGGTCGAAACTGTCTGAAAATAGTAGGAGCATGAAGCGGCATTGAAAAACATGAAGAGCCTGAAAACGTGTGAAAAATATGAAGAGCTTCAAAAGGTGTGAAATATATGAAGAGCTACAAAAGGTGTCAAAAATATGAGGAGTATGAACCGGTCTGAAATATAGGAGGAGCATGAAGTGGTGTTGAAAAACATGAAGAGCCTGAAAAGGTGTGAAAAATATGAAGAGCTTCAAAAGGTGTCAAAAATATGAGGAGAATGAACCGGTCTGAAAAATAGGAGGAGCATGAAGTGGTGTTGAAAAACATGAAGTGCTTGAAAAGTTGTGAAATATATGAAGAGCTTCAAAAGGTGTGAAAAATATGAGGAGCTTCAAAAGGTGTCAAAAATATGAGGAGCCTGAAACGGTCTGAAAAATAGGAGGAGCATGATACGGTGTTCAAAAATATGAAGAGCCTGAAAAGATGTGAAAAACATGAATATCTTCAAAAGGTTTCAAAAATATGAGGAGCATGAAACGATCTGAAAAATAGGAGGAGCATGAAGCGGTGTTCAAAAACATGAAGAGCCTGAAAAGGTGTGAAAAACATGAAGAGCCTCAAAACGTGTCAAAAATATGAGGAGCATGAAACGGTCTGAAAAATAGGAGGAGCATGAAGCGGTGTTGAAAAACATGAAGAGCCTGAAAACGTGTGAAAAATATGAAGAGCTTCAAAAGGTGTGAAATATATGAAGAGCTTCCAAAGGTGTCAAAAATGAGAGGAGCATGAAAACCTCTGAAAAATAGAAGGAGCATGAAGTGGTCGTGAAAATCATGAAGTGCCTGAAAAGGTGTGAAATATATGAAGAGCTTCAAAAGTTGTTAAAAAATGAGGAGGTTCAACAGGTGTCAAAAATATGAGGAGCATGAAACGTTCTGAAAAATAGGAGGAGCATGAAACGGTGTTCAAAAACATGAAGAGCCTGACAAGGTGTGAAAAATATGAAGAGCTTGAAAAGGTGTGAAATACATGAGGAGCCTGAAGCGGTCTGAAAAATAGGAGGAGCATGAAACGGTGTTGAAAAACATGAAGAGCCTGAAAAGGTGTGAAAAATAGGAAGAGCTTCACAAGGTGTCAAATATATGAGGAGCATGAAACGGTCTGAAAAATAGGAGGAGCATGAAGCAGTCGTCAAAAACATGAAGAACCTGAAAAGTTTTGTAAAATATGAAGAGCTTCAAAAGGTGTGAAAAATATGAGGAACATGAAACGGTCTGAAAAATAGGAGCAGCATGAAACAGTGTTGAAAGACATGAAGAGCTTCAAAAGTGTCAAAAATATTAGGAGCATGAAACGGTCTGAAAAATAAGAGGATCATGAAACGGTCTGAAAAAGAGGAGCAGCATGAAACGGTGTTGAAAGACATGAAGAGCTTCAAAAGGTGTCAAAAATATGAGGAGAATGAAACGGTTTGAAAAATAGGAGAAGCAGGAAACGTTCTGAAAAATATAGGCAGCATGGAAGCGGTGTTGAAAAACATGAAGAGCCTGAAAAGGTGTGAAAAATATGGAGAGATTCTAAAGGTTTCAAAAATGAGAAGAGCATGAAACGGTCTGAAAAATAAGAGGAGCATGAAGTGGTGGTGAAAATCATGAAGAGCCTGAAAAGGTGTGAAAAATATGAAGAGCTTCTAAAGGTGTCAAAAATATGAGGAGCATGAAACGGTCTGAAAAATAGGAGGATCATGAAGCGGTGTTCAAAAACATGAAAAGCCTGAAAAGGTGTGAAAATATGAAGAGCTTCAAAAAGTGTCAAAAATATGAGGAGCATGAAACGGTCTGAAAAAAAGGAGGAGCATGAAGTGGTGTGGAAAAACATGAAGAGACTGAAAAGGTGTGAAAAATATGAAGAGCTTCAAAAGGTGTGAAATACATGAGGAGCATGAAACTCTCTGAAAAATAGGAGGAGCATGAAGCTGTGTTAAAAACATGAAGAGCCTGAAAAGGTGTGAAAAATATGAAGAGCTTTAAAAGCTGTGAAAAATATGAGGAGCATGAAACCGTCTGAAAAACAGAAGCAGCATGAAACGGTGTTGAAAAACATGAAGAGCCTGCAAACGTGTGAAAAATATGAAGGGCTTCAAAAGGTGTGAAATATATGAAGAGTTTCAAAAGGTGTCAAAAATGAGATGAGCATGAAACGGTCTGAAAAATAGGAGGAGCATGAAACGGTGATCAGAAACATGAAGAGCCTGAAAAGGTGTGAAAAATATGAAGAGCTTCAAAGGCATGAAATTCATGAGGAGCATGAAACGGTCTGAAAAGTAGGAGAAGCATGAAGTGATGTGGAAAAACATGAAGAGCCTGAAAAGGTGTGAAAAATATGAAGAACTTCAAAAGGTGTGAAATACATGAAGAGCATGAAACTCTCTGACAAATAGGAGGAGCATGTAGTGGTGTTCAAAAACATGAAGAGTCTGAAAAGGTGTGAAAAATATGAAGAGCTTCAAAAAGTGTCAAAAATATGAGGAGCATGAAACGGTCTGAAAAATAGGAGGAGCATGAAGCGGTCTTGAAAAACATGAAGAGCCTGAAAACGTGTGAAAAATATGAAGAGCTTCAAAAGGTGTAAAAAATATGGGGAGCATGAAACGGTCTGCAAAAAAGGAGGAGCATGAAGTGGTGTTGAAAAACTTGAACAGCCAGAAAATGTGTGAAAAATATGAAAAGCTTCAAAAGGTGGTATAAATATGCGGAGCATGAAACGGTCTGAAAAATAGGAGGAGCATGAAGCGGTGTTTAAAAACATGAAGAGCCTGAAAAGGTGTGAAAAATATGAAGAGCTTAAAAATGTGTCAAAATATGAGGAGCATGAAACGGTCTGAAAAATAGGAGGAGCATGAAGCGTTGTTGAAAAACATGAAGAGCCTGAAAAGTTGTGAAAAATATGAAGAGTTTCAAAAGGTGTGAAAAATATGAAGAGCTTCAAATGTGTCAAAAATGAGATGAGCATGAAAAGGTCTGAAAAATAAGAGGAGCATGAAGTGGTGTTGAAAAAAAAGTAGAGGCTGAAAAGGTGTGAAATATATGAAGACCTTCAAAAGGTGTCAAAAATATGAGGAGAATGAAACGTTCTGAATAATAGGAGGAGCATGAAGCGGTGTTGAAAAACATGAAGAGCCTGAAAACGTGTGAAAAATATGAAGAGCTTCAAAAGGTGTGAAAAATATGAAGAGCTTCAAATGTGTCAAAAATGAGATGAGCATGAAACGGTCTGAAAAATAAGAGGAGCATGAAGTGGAGTTGAAAAAAAAAGAAGAGCCTGAAAAGATGTGAATATATGAAGACCTTCAAAAGGTGTCAAAAATATGAGGAGAATGAAACGGTCTGAATAATAGGAGGAGCATGAAGCGGTGTTGAAAAACATGAAGAGCCTGAAAAGGTGTGAAAAATATGGAGAGATTCTAAAGGTTTCAAAAATGAGAAGAGCATGAAACGGTCTGAAAAATAAGAGGAGCATGAAGTGGTGGTGAAAATCATGAAGAGCCTGAAAGGGTGTGAAATATATGAAGAGCTTCTAAAGGTGTCAAAAATATGAGGAGCATGAAACGGTCTGAAAAATAGGAGGATCATGAAGCGGTGTTCAAAAACATCAAAAGCCTGAAAAGGTGTGAAAATATGAAGAGCTTCAAAAGGTGTGAAATACATGAGGAGCATGAAACTCTCTGAAAAATAGGAGGAGCATGAAGCTGTGTTAAAAACATGAAGAGCCTGAAAAGGTGTGAAAAATATGAAGAGCTTTAAAAGTTGTGAAAAATATGAGGAGCATGAAACCGTCTGAAAAACAGAAGCAGCATGAAACGGTGTTGAAAAACATGAAGAGCGTGCAAACGTGTGAAAAATATGAAGAGCTTCAAAAGGTGTGAAATATATGAAGAGCTTCAAAAGGTGTCAAAAATGAGATGAGCATGAAACGGTCTGAAAAATAGGAGGAGCATGAAACGGTGATCAGAAACATGAAGAGCCTGAAAAGGTGTGAAAAATATGAAGAGCTTCAAAGGCATGAAATTCATGAGGAGCATGAAACGGTCTGAAAAGTAGGAGAAGCATGAAGTGGTGTGGAAAAACATGAAGAGCCTGAAAAGGTGTGAAAAATATGAAGAGCTTCAAAAGGTGTGAAATACATGAAGAGCATGAAACTCTCTGACAAATAGGAGGAGCATGTAGTGGTGTTCAAAAACATGAAGAGTCTTAAAAGGTGTGAAAAATATGAAGAGTTTCAAAAAGTGTCAAAAATATGAGGAGCATGAAACGGTCTGAAAAATAGGAGGAGCATGAAGCGGTCTTGAAAAACATGAAGAGCCTGAAAACGTGTGAAAAATATGAAGAGCTTCAAAAGGTGTAAAAAATATGGGGAGCATGAAACGGTCTGCAAAAAAGGAGGAGCATGAAGTGGTGTTGAAAAACTTGAACAGCCAGAAAATGTGTGAAAAATATGAAAAGCTTCAAAAGGTGGTATAAATATGCGGAGCATGAAACGGTCTGGAAAATAGGAGGAGCATGAAGCTGTGTTCAAAAACATGAAGAGCCTGAAAAGGTGTGAAAAATATGAAGAGCTTAAAAATGTGTCAAAATATGAGGAGCATGAAACGGTCTGAAAAATAGGAGGAGCATGAAGCGTTGTTGAAAAACATGAAGAGCCTGAAAAGTTGTGAAAAATATGAAGAGTTTCAAAAGGTGTGAAAAATATGAAGAGCTTCAAATGTGTCAAAAATGAGATGAGCATGAAAAGGTCTGAAAAATAAGAGGAGCATGAAGTGGTGTTGAAAAAAAAGAAGAGGCTGAAAAGGTGTGAAATATATGAAGACCTTCAAAAGGTGTCAAAAATATGAGGAGAATGAAACGTTCTGAATAATAGGAGGAGCATGAAGCGGTGTTGAAAAACATGAAGAGCCTGAAAACGTGTGAAAAATATGAAGAGCTTCAAAAGGTGTGAAAAATATGAAGAGCTTCAAATGTGTCAAAAATGAGATGAGCATGAAACGGTCTGAAAAATAAGAGGAGCATGAAGTGGAGTTGAAAAAAAAAGAAGAGCCTGAAAAGATGTGAATATATGAAGACCTTCAAAAGGTGTCAAAAATATAAGGAGAATGAAACGGTCTGAATAATAGGAGGAGCATGAAGCGGTGTTGAAAAACATGAAGAGCCTGAAAAGGTGTGAAAAATATGAAGAGCTTCAAAGGCATGAAATTCATGAGGAGCATGAAACGGTCTGAAAAGTAGGAGAAGCATGAAGTGGTGTGGAAAAACATGAAGAGCCTGAAAAGGTGTGAAAAATATGAAGAGCTTCAA
Source organism: Dama dama (assembly GCF_033118175.1). Classification (NCBI taxonomy): domain Eukaryota; kingdom Metazoa; phylum Chordata; class Mammalia; order Artiodactyla; family Cervidae; genus Dama; species Dama dama. The sequence goes on from NW_026870876.1 coordinate 1,434,661, forward strand.
AATGTGTGAAATACATGAAGAGCATGAAACTCTCTGACAAATAGGAGGAGCATGTAGTGGTGTTCAAAAACATGAAGAGTCTGAAAAGGTGTGAAAAATATGAAGAGCTTCAAAAAGTGTCAAAAATATGAGGAGCATGAAACGGTCTGAAAAATAGGAGGAGCATGAAGCGGTCTTGAAAAACATGAAGAGCCTGAAAACGTGTTAAAAATATGAAGAGCTTCAAAAGGTGTAAAAAATATGGGGAGCATGAAACGGTCTGCAAAAAAGGAGGAGCATGAAGTGGTGTTGAAAAACTTGAACAGCCAGAAAATGTGTGCAAAATATGAAAAGCTTCAAAGGGTGATATAAATATGCGGAGCATGAAACAGTCTGAAAAATAGGAGGAGCATGAAGCAGTGTTTAAAAACATGAAGAGCCTGAAAAGGTGTGAAAAATATGAAGAGCTTAAAAATGTGTCAAAATATGAGGAGCATGAAACGGTCTGAAAAATAGGAGGAGCATGAAGCGTTGTTGAAAAACATGAAGAGCCTGAAAAGTTGTGAAAAATATGAAGAGCTTCAAAAGGTGTCAAAAATATGAAGAGCTTCAAATGTGTCAAAAATGAGATGAGCATGAAACGGTCTGAAAAATAAGAGGAGCATGAAGTGGTGTTGAAAAAAAAGAAGAGGCTGAAAAGGTGTGAAATATATGAAGACCTTCAAAAGGTGTCAAAAATATGAGGAGAATGAAACGTTCTGAATAATAGGAGGAGCATGAAGCGGTGTTGAAAAACATGAAGAGCCTGAAAACGTGTGAAAAATATGAAGAGCTTCAAAAGGTGTCAAATATATGAAGACCTTCAAAAGCTGTCAAAAATATGAGGAGCATGAAACGGTCTGAAAAATAAGAGGATCATGAAGCGGTGTTCAAAAACATCAAAAGCCTGAAAAGGTGTGAAAATATGAAGAGCTTCAAAAAGTGTCAAAAATATGAGGAGCATGAAACGGTCTGAAAAAAAGGAGGAGCATGAAGTGGTGTGGAAAAACATGAAGAGACTGAAAAGGTGTGAAAAATATGAAGAGCTTCAAAAGGTGTGAAATTCATGAGGAGCATGAAACTCTCTGAAAAATAGGAGGAGCATGAAGCTGTGTTAAAAACATGAAGAGCCTGAAACGGTGTGAAAAATATGAAGAGCTTTAAAAGCTGTGAAAAATATGAGGAGCATGAAACCGTCTGAAAAACAGAAGCAGCATGAAACGGTGTTGAAAAACATGAAAAGCATGCAAAGGGGTGAAAAATATGAAGAGCTTCAAAAGGTGTGAAATATATGAAGATCTTCAAAAGGTGTCAAAAATGAGATGAGCATGAAATGGTCTGAAAAATAGGAGGAGCATGAAACGGTGATCAGAAACATGAAGAGCCTGAAAAGGTGTGAAAAATATGAAGAGCTTCAAAGGCATGAAATACATGAGGAGCATGAAACGGTCTGAAAAGTAGGAGAAGCATGAAGTGGTGTGGAAAAACATGAAGAGCCTGAAAAGGTGTGAAAAATATGAAGAGCTTCAAAAGGTGTGAAATACATGAAGAGCATGAAACTCTCTGACAAATAGGAGGAGCATGTAGTGGTGTTCAAAAACATGAAGAGTCTGAAAAGGTGTGAAAAATATGAAGAGCTTCAAAAAGTGTCAAAAATATGAGGAGCATGAAACGGTCTGAAAAATAGGAGGATCATGAAGCGGTGTTCAAAAACATCAAAAGCCTGAAAAGGTGTGAAAATATGAAGAGCTTCAAAAAGTGTCAAAAATATGAGGAGCATGAAACGGTCTGAAAAAAAGGAGGAGCATGAAGTGGTGTGGAAAAACATGAAGAGACTGAAAAGGTGTGAAAAATATGAAGAGCTTCAAAAGGTGTGAAACACATGAGGAGCATGAAACTCTCTGAAAAATAGGAGAAGCATGAAGCTGTGTTAAAAACATGAAGAGCCTGAAAAGGTGTGAAAAATATGAAGAGCTTTAAAAGCTGTGAAAAATATGAGGAGCATGAAACCGTCTGAAAAACAGAAGCAGCATGAAACGTTGTTGAAAAACATGAAGAGCCTGCAAACGTGTGAAAAATATGAAGAGCTTCAAAAGGTGTGAAATATATGAAGAGCTTCAAAAGGTGTCAAAAATGAGATGAGCATGAAACGGTCTGAAAAATAGGAGGAGCATGAAACGGTGATCAGAAACATGAAGAGCCTGAAAAGGTGTGAAAAATATGAAGAGCTTCAAAGGCATGAAATTCATGAGGAGCATGAAACGGTCTGAAAAGTAGGAGAAGCATGAAGTGGTGTGGAAAAACATGAAGAGCCTGAAAAGGTGTGAAAAATATGAAGAGTTTCAAAAGGTGTGAAATACATGAAGAGCATGAAACTCTCTGACAAATAGGAGGAGCATGTAGTGGTGTTCAAAAACATGAAGAGCCTGAAAAGGTGTGAAAAATATGAAGAGCTTCAAAGGCATGAAATTCATGAGGAGCATGAAACGGTCTGAAAAGTAGGAGAAGCATGAAGTGGTGTGGAAAAACATGAAGAGACTGAAAAGGTGTGAAAAATATGAAGAGCTTCAAAAGGTGTGAAATACATGAAGAGCATGAAACTCTCTGACAAATAGGAGGAGCATGTAGTGGTGTTCAAAAACATGAAGAGTCTTAAAAGGTGTGAAAAATATGAAGAGTTTCAAAAAGTGTCAAAAATATGAGGAGCATGAAACGGTCTGAAAAATAGGAGGAGCATGAAGCGGTCTTGAAAAACATGAAGAGCCTGAAAACGTGTGAAAAATATGAAGAGCTTCAAAAGGTGTAAAAAATATGGGGAGCATGAAACGGTCTGCAAAAAAGGAGGAGCATGAAGTGGTGTTGAAAAACTTGAACAGCCAGAAAATGTGTGAAAAATATGAAAAGCTTCAAAAGGTGGTATAAATATGCGGAGCATGAAACGGTCTGGAAAATAGGAGGAGCATGAAGCTGTGTTCAAAAACATGAAGAGCCTGAAAAGGTGTGAAAAATATGAAGAGCTTAAAAATGTGTCAAAATATGAGGAGCATGAAACGGTCTGAAAAATAGGAGGAGCATGAAGCGTTGTTGAAAAACATGAAGAGCCTGAAAAGTTGTGAAAAATATGAAGAGTTTCAAAAGGTGTGAAAAATATGAAGAGCTTCAAATGTGTCAAAAATGAGATGAGCATGAAAAGGTCTGAAAAATAAGAGGAGCATGAAGTGGTGTTGAAAAAAAAGAAGAGGCTGAAAAGGTGTGAAATATATGAAGACCTTCAAAAGGTGTCAAAAATATGAGGAGAATGAAACGTTCTGAATAATAGGAGGAGCATGAAGCGGTGTTGAAAAACATGAAGAGCCTGAAAACGTGTGAAAAATATGAAGAGCTTCAAAAGGTGTGAAAAATATGAAGAGCTTCAAATGTGTCAAAAATGAGATGAGCATGAAACGGTCTGAAAAATAAGAGGAGCATGAAGTGGAGTTGAAAAAAAAAGAAGAGCCTGAAAAGATGTGAATATATGAAGACCTTCAAAAGGTGTCAAAAATATAAGGAGAATGAAACGGTCTGAATAATAGGAGGAGCATGAAGCGGTGTTGAAAAACATGAAGAGCCTGAAAAGGTGTGAAAAATATGAAGAGCTTCAAAGGCATGAAATTCATGAGGAGCATGAAACGGTCTGAAAAGTAGGAGAAGCATGAAGTGGTGTGGAAAAACATGAAGAGCCTGAAAAGGTGTGAAAAATATGAAGAGCTTCAAAATGTGTGAAATACATGAAGAGCATGAAACTCTCTGACAAATAGGAGGAGCATGTAGTGGTGTTCAAAAACATGAAGAGTCTGAAAAGGTGTGAAAAATATGAAGAGCTTCAAAAAGTGTCAAAAATATGAGGAGCATGAAACGGTCTGAAAAATAGGAGGAGCATGAAGCGGTCTTGAAAAACATGAAGAGCCTGAAAACGTGTTAAAAATATGAAGAGCTTCAAAAGGTGTAAAAAATATGGGGAGCATGAAACGGTCTGCAAAAAAGGAGGAGCATGAAGTGGTGTTGAAAAACTTGAACAGCCAGAAAATGTGTGCAAAATATGAAAAGCTTCAAAGGGTGATATAAATATGCGGAGCATGAAACAGTCTGAAAAATAGGAGGAGCATGAAGCAGTGTTTAAAAACATGAAGAGCCTGAAAAGGTGTGAAAAATATGAAGAGCTTAAAAATGTGTCAAAATATGAGGAGCATGAAACGGTCTGAAAAATAGGAGGAGCATGAAGCGTTGTTGAAAAACATGAAGAGCCTGAAAAGTTGTGAAAAATATGAAGAGCTTCAAAAGGTGTCAAAAATATGAAGAGCTTCAAATGTGTCAAAAATGAGATGAGCATGAAACGGTCTGAAAAATAAGAGGAGCATGAAGTGGTGTTGAAAAAAAAGAAGAGGCTGAAAAGGTGTGAAATATATGAAGACCTTCAAAAGGTGTCAAAAATATGAGGAGAATGAAACGTTCTGAATAATAGGAGGAGCATGAAGCGGTGTTGAAAAACATGAAGAGCCTGAAAACGTGTGAAAAATATGAAGAGCTTCAAAAGGTGTCAAATATATGAAGACCTTCAAAAGCTGTCAAAAATATGAGGAGCATGAAACGGTCTGAAAAATAAGAGGATCATGAAGCGGTGTTCAAAAACATCAAAAGCCTGAAAAGGTGTGAAAATATGAAGAGCTTCAAAAAGTGTCAAAAATATGAGGAGCATGAAACGGTCTGAAAAAAAGGAGGAGCATGAAGTGGTGTGGAAAAACATGAAGAGACTGAAAAGGTGTGAAAAATATGAAGAGCTTCAAAAGGTGTGAAATACATGAGGAGCATGAAACTCTCTGAAAAATAGGAGGAGCATGAAGCTGTGTTAAAAACATGAAGAGCCTGAAACGGTGTGAAAAATATGAAGAGCTTTAAAAGCTGTGAAAAATATGAGGAGCATGAAACCGTCTGAAAAACAGAAGCAGCATGAAACGGTGTTGAAAAACATGAAAAGCATGCAAAGGGGTGAAAAATATGAAGAGCTTCAAAAGGTGTGAAATATATGAAGATCTTCAAAAGGTGTCAAAAATGAGATGAGCATGAAATGGTCTGAAAAATAGGAGGAGCATGAAACGGTGATCAGAAACATGAAGAGCCTGAAAAGGTGTGAAAAATATGAAGAGCTTCAAAGGCATGAAATACATGAGGAGCATGAAACGGTCTGAAAAGTAGGAGAAGCATGAAGTGGTGTGGAAAAACATGAAGAGCCTGAAAAGGTGTGAAAAATATGAAGAGCTTCAAAAGGTGTGAAATACATGAAGAGCATGAAACTCTCTGACAAATAGGAGGAGCATGTAGTGGTGTTCAAAAACATGAAGAGTCTGAAAAGGTGTGAAAAATATGAAGAGCTTCAAAAAGTGTCAAAAATATGAGGAGCATGAAACGGTCAGAAAAATAGGAGGAGCATGAAGTGGTCTTGAAAAACATGAAGAGCCTGAAAACGTGTGAAAAATATGAAGAGCTTCAAAAGGTGTAAAAAATATGGGGAGCATGAAACGGTCTGCAAAAAAGGAGGAGCATGAAGTGGTGTTGAAAAACTTGAACAGCCAGAAAATGTGTGAAAAATATGAAAAGCTTCAAAAGGTGGTATAAATATGAGGAGCATGAAACGGTCTGAAAAATAGGAGGAGCATGAAGCGTTGTTGAAAAACATGAAGAGCCTGAAAAGTTGTGAAAAATATGAAGAGTTTCAAAAGGTGTGAAAAATATGAAGAGCTTCAAATGTGTCAAAAATGAGATGAGCATGAAAAGGTCTGAAAAATAAGAGGAGCATGAAGTGGTGTTGAAAAAAAAGAAGAGGCTGAAAAGGTGTGAAATATATGAAGACCTTCAAAAGGTGTCAAAAATATGAGGAGAATGAAACGTTCTGAATAATAGGAGGAGCATGAAGCGGTGTTGAAAAACATGAAGAGTCTGAAAACGTGTGAAAAATATGAAGAGCTTCAAAAGGTGTGAAAAATATGAAGAGCTTCAAATGTGTCAAAAATGAGATGAGCATGAAACGGTCTGAAAAATAAGAGGAGCATGAAGTGGAGTTGAAAAAAAAAGAAGAGCCTGAAAAGATGTGAATATATGAAGACTTTCAAAAGTTGTCAAAAATATGAGGAGAAAGAAACGGTCTGAATAATAGGAGGAGCATGAAGCGGTGTTGAAAAACATGAAGAGCCTGAAAATGTGTGAAAAATATGGAGAGATTCTAAATGTTTCAAAAATGAGAAGAGCATGAAACGGTCTGAAAAATAAGAGGAGCATGAAGTGGTGGTGAAAATCATGAAGAGCCTGAAAAGGTGTGAAAAATATGAAGAGCTTCTAAAGGTGTCAAAAATATGAGGAGCATGAAACGGTCTGAAAAATAGGAGGATCATGAAGCGGTGTTCAAAAACATCAAAAGCCTGAAAAGGTGTGAAAATATGAAGAGCTTCAAAAAGTGTCAAAAATATGAGGAGCATGAAACGGTCTGAAAAAAAGGAGGAGCATGAAGTGGTGTGGAAAAACATGAAGAGACTGAAAAGGTGTGAAAAATATGAAGAGCTTCAAAAGGTGTGAAACACATGAGGAGCATGAAACTCTCTGAAAAATAGGAGAAGCATGAAGCTGTGTTAAAAACATGAAGAGCCTGAAAAGGTGTGAAAAATATGAAGAGCTTTAAAAGCTGTGAAAAATATGAGGAGCATGAAACCGTCTGAAAAACAGAAGCAGCATGAAACGTTGTTGAAAAACATGAAGAGCCTGCAAACGTGTGAAAAATATGAAGAGCTTCAAAAGGTGTGAAATATATGAAGAGCTTCAAAAGGTGTCAAAAATGAGATGAGCATGAAACGGTCTGAAAAATAGGAGGAGCATGAAACGGTGATCAGAAACATGAAGAGCCTGAAAAGGTGTGAAAAATATGAAGAGCTTCAAAGGCATGAAATTCATGAGGAGCATGAAACGGTCTGAAAAGTAGGAGAAGCATGAAGTGGTGTGGAAAAACATGAAGAGCCTGAAAAGGTGTGAAAAATATGAACAGCTTCAAAAGGTGTGAAATACATGAAGAGCATGAAACTCTCTGACAAATAGGAGGAGCATGTAGTGGTGTTCAAAAACATGAAGAGTCTGAAAAGGTGTGAAAAATATGAAGAGCTTCAAAAAGTGTCAAAAATATGAGGAGCATGAAACGGTCTGAAAAATAGGAGGAGCATGAAGCGGTCTTGAAAAACATGAAGAGCCTGAAAACGTGTGAAAAATATGAAGAGCTTCAAAAGGTGTAAAAAATATGGGGAGCATGAAACGGTCTGCAAAAAAGGAGGAGCATGAAGTGGTGTTGAAAAACTTGAACAGCCAGAAAATGTGTGAGAAATATGAAAAGCTTCAAAAGGTGGTATAAATATGCGGAGCATGAAACGGTATGAAAAATAGGAGGAGCATGAAGCGGTGTTTAAAAACATGAAGAGCCTGAAAAGGTGTGAAAAATATGAAGAGCTTAAAAATGTGTCAAAATATGAGGAGCATGAAACGGTCTGAAAAATAGGAGGAGCATGAAGCGTTGTTGAAAAACATGAAGAGCCTGAAAAGTTGTGAAAAATATGAAGAGTTTCAAAAGGTGTGAAAAATATGAAGAGCTTCAAATGTGTCAAAAATGAGATGAGCATGAAAAGGTCTGAAAAATAAGAGGAGCATGAAGTGGTGTTGAAAAAATAGAAGAGGCTGAAAAGGTGTGAAATATATGAAGACCTTCAAAAGGTGTCAAAAATATGAGGAGAATGAAACGTTCTGAATAATATGAGGAGCATGAAGCGGTGTTGAAAAACATGAAGAGTCTGAAAACGTGTGAAAAATATGAAGAGCTTCAAAAGGTGTGAAAAATATGAAGAGCTTCAAATGTGTCAAAAATGAGATGAGCATGAAACGGTCTGAAAAATAAGAGGAGCATGAAGTGGAGTTGAAAAAAAAAGAAGAGCCTGAAAAGATGTGAATATATGAAGACCTTCAAAAGTTGTCAAAAATATGAGGAGAATGAAACGGTCTGAATAATAGGAGGAGCACGAAGCGGTGTTGAAAAACATGAAGAGCCTGAAAAGGTGTGAAAAATATGGAGAGATTCTAAAGGTTTCAAAAATGAGAAGAGCATGAAACGGTCTGAAAAATAAGAGGAGCATGAAGTGGTGGTGAAAATCATGAAGAGCCTGAAAAGGTGTGAAAAATATGAAGAGCTTCTAAAGGTGTCAAAAATATGAGGAGCATGAAACGGTCTGAAAAATAGGAGGATCATGAAGCGGTGTTCAAAAACATCAAAAGCCTGAAAAGGTGTGAAAATATGAAGAGCTTCAAAAAGTGTCAAAAATATGAGGAGCATGAAACGGTCTGAAAAAAAGGAGCATGAAGTGGTGTGGAAAAACATGAAGAGACTGAAAAGGTGTGAAAAATATGAAGAGCTTCAAAAGGTGTGAAATACATGAGGAGCATGAAACTCTCTGAAAAATAGGAGGAGCATGAAGCTGTGTTAAAAACATGAAGAGCCTGAAAAGGTGTGAAAAATATGAAGAGCTTTAAAAGCTGTGAAAAATATGAGGAGCATGAAACCGTCTGAAAAACAGAAGCAGCATGAAACGGTGTTGAAAAACATGAAGAGCCTGCAAACGTGTGAAAAATATGAAGAGCTTCAAAAGGTGTGAAATATATGAAGAGCTTCAAAAGGTGTCAAAAATGAGATGAGCATGAAACGGTCTGAAAAATAGGAGGAGCATGAAACGGTGATCAGAAACATGAAGAGCCTGAAAAGGTGTGAAAAATATGAAGAGCTTCAAAGGCATGAAATTCATGAGGAGCATGAAACAGTCTGAAAAGTAGGAGAAGCATGAAGTGGTGTGGAAAAACATGAAGAGCCTGAAAAGGTGTGAAAAATATGAAGAGCTTCAAAAGGTGTGAAATACATGAAGAGCATGAAACTCTCTGACAAATAGGAGGAGCATGTAGTGGTGTTCAAAAACATGAAGAGTCTGAAAAGGTGTGAAAAATATGAAGAGCTTCAAAAAGTGTCAAAAATATGAGGAGCATGAAACGGTCTGAAAAATAGGAGGAGCATGAAGCGGTCTTGAAAAACATGAAGAGCCTGAAAACGTGTGAAAAATATGAAGAGCTTCAAAAGGTGTAAAAAATATGGGGAGCATGAAACGGTCTGCAAAAAAGGAGGAGCATGAAGTGGTGTTGAAAAACTTGAACAGCCAGAAAATGTGTGAAAAATATGAAAAGCTTCAAAAGGTGGTATAAATATGCGGAGCATGAAACGGTCTGAAAAATAGGAGGAGCATGAAGCGGTGTTTAAAAACATGAAGAGCCTGAAAACGTGTGAAAAATATGAAGAGCTTAAAAATGTGTCAAAATATGAGGAGCATGAAACGGTCTGAAAAATAGGAGGAGCATGAAGTGTTGTTGAAAAACATGAAGAACCTGAAAAGTTGTGAAAAATATGAAGAGTTTCAAAAGGTGTGAAAAATATGAAGAGCTTCAAAAGGTGTGAAAAATATGAAGAGCTTCAAATGTGTCAAAAATGAGATGAGCATGAAACGGTCTGAAAAATAAGAGGAGCATGAAGTGGAGTTGAAAAAAAAAGAAGAGCCTGAAAAGATGTGAATATATGAAGACCTTCAAAAGTTGTCAAAAATATGAGGAGAAAGAAACGGTCTGAATAATAGGAGGAGCATGAAGCGGTGTTGAAAAACATGAAGAGCCTGAAAAGGTGTGAAAAATATGGAGAGCTTCAAAGGTATGAAATTCATGAGGAGCATGAAACGGTCTGAAAAGTAGGAGAAGCATGAAGTGGTGTGGAAAAACATGAAGAGCGTGAAAAGGTGTGAAAAATATGAAGAGCTTCAAAAGGTGTGAAATATATGAAGAGCATGAAGCTCTCTGACAAATAGGAGGAGCATGTAGTGGTGTTCAAAAACATAGAGTGTCTGAAAAGGTGTGAAAAATATGAAGAGCTTCAAAAAGTGTCAAAAATATGAGGAGCATGAAACGGTCTGAAAAATAGGAGGAGCATGAAGTGGTCTTGAAAAACATGAAGAGCCTGAAAACGTGTTAAAAATATGAAGAGCTTCAAAAGGTGTAAAAAATATGGGGAGCATGAAACGGTCTGCAAAAAAGGAGGAGCATGATGTGGTGTTGAAAAACTTGAACAGCCAGAAAATGTGTGAGAAATATGAAAAGCTTCAAAGGGTGGTATAAATATGCGGAGCATGAAACGGTCTGAAAAATAGGAGGAGCATGAAGCGTTGTTGAAAAACATGAAGAGCCTGAAAAGTTGTGAAAAATATGAAGAGCTTCAAAAGGTGTCAAAAATATGAAGAGCTTCAAATGTGTCAAAAATGAGATGAGCATGAAACGGTCTGAAAAATAAGAGGAGCATGAAGTGGTGTTGAAAAAAAAGAAGAGGCTGAAAAGGTGTGAAATATATGAAGACCTTCAAAAGGTGTCAAAAATATGAGGAGAATGAAACGTTCTGAATAATAGGAGGAGCATGAAGCGGTGTTGAAAAACATGAAGAGCCTGAAAACGTGTGAAAAATATGAAGAGCTTCAAAAGGTGTGAAATATATGAAGACCTTCAAAAGGTGTCAAAAATATGAGGAGCATGAAACGGTCTGAAAAATAGGAGGATCATGAAGCGGTGTTCAAAAACATCAAAAGCCTGAAAAGGTGTGAAAATATGAAGAGCTTCAAAAAGTGTCAAAAATATGAGGAGCATGAAACGGTCTGAAAAAATGGAGGAGCATGAAGTGGTGTGGAAAAACATGAAGAGACTGAAAAGGTGTGAAAAATATGAAGAGCTTCAAAAGGTGTGAAACACATGAGGAGCATGAAACTCTCTGAAAAATAGGAGGAGCATGAAGCTGTGTTAAAAACATGAAGAGCCTGAAAAGGTGTGAAAAATATGAAGAGCTTTAAAAGCTGTGAAAAATATGAGGAGCATGAAACCGTCTGAAAAACAGAAGCAGCATGAAACGGTGTTGAAAAACATGAAGAGCCTGCAAACGTGTGAAAAATATGAAGAGCTTCAAAAGGTGTCAAAAATGAGATGAGCATGAAACGGTCTGAAAAATAGGAGGAGCATGAAACGGTGATCAGGAACATGAAGAGCCTGAAAAGGTGTGAAAAATATGAAGAGCTTCAAAGGCATGAAATTCATGAGGAGCATGAAACAGTCTGAAAAGTAGGAGAAGCATGAAGTGGTGTGGAAAAACATGAAGAGCCTGAAAAGGTGTGAAAAATATGAAGAGCTTCAAAAGGTGTGAAATACATGAAGAGCATGAAACTCTCTGACAAATAGGAGGAGCATGTAGTGGTGTTCAAAAACATGAAGAGTCTGAAAAGGTGTGAAAAATATGAAGAGCTTCAAAAAGTGTCAAAAATATGAGGAGCATGAAACGGTCAGAAAAATAGGAGGAGCATGAAGCGGTCTTGAAAAACATGAAGAGCCTGAAAACGTGTGAAAAATATGAAGAGCTTCAAAAGGTGTAAAAAATATGGGGAGCATGAAACGGTCTGCAAAAAAGGAGGAGCATGAAGTGGTGTTGAAAAACTTGAACAGCCAGAAAATGTGTGAGAAATATGAAAAGCTTCAAAAGGTGGTATAAATATGCGGAGCATGAAACGGTATGAAAAATAGGAGGAGCATGAAGCGGTGTTTAAAAACATGAAGAGCCTGAAAAGGTGTGAAAAATATGAAGAGCTTAAAAATGTGTCAAAATATGAGGAGCATGAAACGGTCTGAAAAATAGGAGGAGCATGAAGCGTTGTTGAAAAACATGAAGAGCCTGAAAAGTTGTGAAAAATATGAAGAGTTTCAAAAGGTGTGAAAAATATGAAGAGCTTCAAATGTGTCAAAAATGAGATGAGCATGAAAAGGTCTGAAAAATAAGAGGAGCATGAAGTGGTGTTGAAAAAATAGAAGAGGCTGAAAAGGTGTGAAATATATGAAGTCCTTCAAAAGGTGTCAAAAATATGAGGAGAATGAAACGTTCTGAATAATAGGAGGAGCATGAAGCGGTGTTGAAAAACATGAAGAGTCTGAAAACGTGTGAAAAATATGAAGAGCTTCAAATGTGTCAAAAATGAGATGAGCATGAAACGGTCTGAAAAATAAGAGGAGCATGAAGTGGAGTTGAAAAAAAAAAGAAGAGCCTGAAAAGATGTGAATATATGAAGACCTTCAAAAGTTGTCAAAAATATGAGGAGAATGAAACGGTCTGAATAATAGGAGGAGCATGAAGCGGTGTTGAAAAACATGAAGAGCCTGAAAAGGTGTGAAAAATATGGAGAGATTCTAAAGGTTTCAAAAATGAGAAGAGCATGAAACGGTCTGAAAAATAAGAGGAGCATGAAGTGGTGGTGAAAATCATGAAGAGCCTGAAAAGGTGTGAAAAATATGAAGAGCTTCTAAAGGTGTCAAAAATATGAGGAGCATGAAACGGTCTGAAAAATAGGAGGATCATGAAGCGGTGTTCAAAAACATCAAAAGCCTGAAAAGGTGTGAAAATATGAAGAGCTTCAAAAAGTGTCAAAAATATGAGGAGCATGAAACGGTCTGAAAAAAAGGAGCATGAAGTGGTGTGGAAAAACATGAAGAGACTGAAAAGGTGTGAAAAATATGAAGAGCTTCAAAAGGTGTGAAATACATGAGGAGCATGAAACTCTCTGAAAAATAGGAGGAGCATGAAGCTGTGTTAAAAACATGAAGAGCCTGAAAAGGTGTGAAAAATATGAAGAGCTTTAAAAGCTGTGAAAAATATGAGGAGCATGAAACCGTCTGAAAAACAGAAGCAGCATGAAACGGTGTTGAAAAACATGAAGAGCCTGCAAACGTGTGAAAAATATGAAGAGCTTCAAAAGGTGTGAAATATATGAAGAGCTTCAAAAGGTGTCAAAAATGAGATGAGCATGAAACGGTCTGAAAAATAGGAGGAGCATGAAACGGTGATCAGAAACATGAAGAGCCTGAAAAGGTGTGAAAAATATGAAGAGCTTCAAAGGCATGAAATTCATGAGGAGCATGAAACGGTCTGAAAAGTAGGAGAAGCATGAAGTGGTGTGGAAAAACATGAAGAGCCTGAAAAGGTGTGAAAAATATGAAGAGCTTCAAAAGGTGTGAAATACATGAAGAGCATGAAACTCTCTGACAAATAGGAGGAGCATGTAGTGGTGTTCAAAAACATGAAGAGTCTGAAAAGGTGTGAAAAATATGAAGAGCTTCAAAAAGTGTCAAAAATATGAGGAGCATGAAACGGTCTGAAAAATAGGAGGAGCATGAAGCGGTCTTGAAAAACATGAAGAGCCTGAAAACGTGTGAAAAATATGAAGAGCTTCAAAAGGTGTAAAAAATATGGGGAGCATGAAACGGTCTGCAAAAAAGGAGGAGCATGAAGTGGTGTTGAAAAACTTGAACAGCCAGAAAATGTGTGAAAAATATGAAAAGCTTCAAAAGGTGGTATAAATATGCGGAGCATGAAACGGTCTGAAAAATAGGAGGAGCATGAAGCGGTGTTCAAAAACATGAAGAGCCTGAAAAGTTGTGAAAAATATGAAGAGTTTCAAAAGGTGTGAAAAATATGAAGAGCTTCAAATGTGTCAAAAATGAGATGAGCATGAAAAGGTCTGAAAAATAAGAGGAGCATGAGGTGGTGTTGAAAAAAAAGAAGAGGCTGAAAAGGTGTGAAATATATGAAGACCTTCAAAAGGTGTCAAAAATATGAGGAGAATGAAACGTTCTGAATAATAAGAGGAGCATGAAGCGGTGTTGAAAAACATGAAGAGTCTGAAAACGTGTGAAAAATATGAAGAGCTTCAAAAGGTGTGAAAAATATGAAGAGCTTTAAATGTGTCAAAAATGAGATGAGCATGAAACGGTCTGAAAAATAAGAGGAGCATGAAGTGGAGTTGAAAAAAAAAGAAGAGCCTGAAAAGATGTGAATATATGAAGACCTTCAAAAGGTGTCAAAAATATAAGGAGAATGAAACGGTCTGAATAATAGGAGGAGCATGAAGCGGTGTTGAAAAACATGAAGAGCCTGAAAAGGTGTGACAAATATGGAGAGCTTCAAAGGTATGAAATTCATGAGGAGCATGAAACGGTCTGAAAAGTAGGAGAAGCATGAAGTGGTGTGGAAAAACATGAAGAGCCTGAAAAGGTGTGAAAAATATGAAGAGCTTCAAAAGGTGTGAAATATATGAAGAGCATGAAACTCTCTGACAAATAGGAGGAGCATGTAGTGGTGTTCAAAAACATGAAGAGTCTGAAAAGGTGTGAAAAATATGAAGAGCTTCAAAAAGTGTCAAAAATATGAGGAGCATGAAACGGTCTGAAAAATAGGAGGAGCATGAAGTGGTCTTGAAAAACATGAAGAGCCTGAAAACGTGTTAAAAATATGAAGAGCTTCAAAAGGTGTAAAAAATATGGGGAGCATGAAACGGTCTGCAAAAAAGGAGGAGCATGAAGTGGTGTTGAAAAACTTGAACAGCCAGAAAATGTGTGAGAAATATGAAAAGCTTCAAAGGGTGATATAAATATGCGGAGCATGAAACGGTCTGAAAAATAGGAGGAGCATGAAGCGGTGTTTAAAAACATGAAGAGCCTGAAAAGGTGTGAAAAATATGAAGAGCTTAAAAATGTGTCAAAATATGAGGAGCATGAAACGGTCTGAAAAATAGGAGGAGCATGAAGCGTTGTTGAAAAACATGAAGAGCCTGAAAAGGTGTGAAAAATATGAAGAGCTTCAAAAGGTGTCAAAAATATGAAGAGCTTCAAATGTGTCAAAAATGAGATGAGCATGAAACGGTCTGAAAAATAAGAGGAGCATGAAGTGGTGTTGAAAAAAAAAAGAGGCTGAAAAGGTGTGAAATATATGAAGACCTTCAAAAGGTGTCAAAAATATGAGGAGAATGAAACGTTCTGAATAATAGGAGGAGCATGAAGCGGTGTTGAAAAACATGAAGAGCCTGAAAACGTGTGAAAAATATGAAGAGCTTCAAAAGGTGTGAAATATATGAAACCTTCAAAAGGTGTCAAAAATATGAGGAGCATGAAACGGTCTGAAAAATAGGAGGATCATGAAGCGGTGTTCAAAAACATCAAAAGCCTGAAAATGTGTGAAAATATGAAGAGCTTCAAAAAGTGTCAAATATATGAGGAGCATGAAACGGTCTGAAAAAAAGGAGGAGCATGAAGTGGTGTGGAAAAACATGAAGAGACTGAAAAGGTGTGAAAAATATGAAGAGCTTCAAAAGGTGTGAAACACATGAGGAGCATGAAACTCTCTGAAAAATAGGAGGAGCATGAAGCTGTGTTAAAAACATGAAGAGCCTGAAAAGGTGTGAAAAATATGAAGAGCTTTAAAAGCTGTGAAAAATATGAGGAGCATGAAACCGTCTGAAAAACAGAAGCAGCATGAAACGTTGTTGAAAACATGAAGAGCCTGCAAACGTGTGAAAAATATGAAGAGCTTCAAAAGGTGTGAAATATATGAAGAGCTTCAAAAGGTGTCAAAAATGAGATGAGCATGAAACGGTCTGAAAAATAGGAGGAGCATGAAACGGTGATCAGGAACATGAAGAGCCTGAAAAGGTGTGAAAAATATGAAGAGCTTCAAAGGCATGAAATTCATGAGGAGCATGAAACAGTCTGAAAAGTAGGAGAAGCATGAAGTGGTGTGGAAAAACATGAAGAGCCTGAAAAGGTGTGAAAAATATGAAGAGCTTCAAAAGGTGTGAAATACATGAAGAGCATGAAACTCTATGACAAATAGAAGGAGCATGTAGTGGTGTTCAAAAACATGAAGAGTCTGAAAAGGTGTGAAAAATATGAAGAGCTTCAAAAAGTGTCAAAAATATGAGGAGCATGAAACGGTCTGAAAAATAGGAGGAGCATGAAGCGGTCTTGAAAAACATGAAGAGCCTGAAAACGTGTGAAAAATATGAAGAGCTTCAAAAGGTGTGAAAAATATGAAGAGCTTCAAATGTGTCAAAAATGAGATGAGCATGAAAAGGTCTGAAAAATAAGAGGAGCATGAAGTGGTGTTGAAAAAAAAGAAGAGGCTGAAAAGGTGTGAAATATATGAAGACCTTCAAAAGGTGTCAAAAATATGAGGAGAATGAAACGTTCTGAATAAAAGGAGGAGCATGAAGCGGTGTTGAAAAACATGAAGAGCCTGAAAACGTGTGAAAAATATGAAGAGCTTCAAAAGGTGTGAAAAATATGAAGAGCTTCAAATGTTCAAAAATGAGATGAGCATGAAACGGTCTGAAAAATAAGAGGAGCATGAAGTGGAGTTGAAGAAAAAAGAAGAGCCTGAAAAGATGTGAATATATGAAGACCTTCAAAAGGTGTCAAAAATATGAGGAGAATGAAATGAT
The DNA here is from genome assembly GCF_033118175.1 of Dama dama. Taxonomy (NCBI): domain Eukaryota; kingdom Metazoa; phylum Chordata; class Mammalia; order Artiodactyla; family Cervidae; genus Dama; species Dama dama. The sequence continues at coordinate 1,451,124 of NW_026870876.1, forward strand.
CTGAATAATAGGAGGAGCATGAAGCGGTGTTGAAAAACATGAAGAGCCTGAAAAGGTGTGAAAAATATGAAGAGCTTCTAAAGGTGTCAAAAATATGAGGAGCATGAAACGGTCTGAAAAATAGGAGGATCATGAAGCGGTGTTCAAAAACATCAAAAGCCTGAAAAGGTGTGAAAATATGAAGAGCTTCAAAAAGTGTCAAAAATATGAGGAGCATGAAACGGTCTGAAAAATAGGAGGAGCGTGAAGCGGTCTTGAAAAACATGAAGAGCCTGAAAACGTGTGAAAAATATGAAGAGCTTCAAAAGGTGTAAAAAATATGGGGAGCATGAAACGGTCTGCAAAAAAGGAGGAGCATGAAGTGGTGTTGAAAAACTTGAACAGCCAGAAAATGTGTGAAAAATATGAAGAGCTTCAAAAGGTGGTATAAATATGCGGAGCATGAAACGGTCTGAAAAATAGGAGGAGGATGAAGCGGTGTTTAAAAACATGAAGAGCCTGAAAAGGTGTGAAAAATATGAAGAGCTTAAAAATGTGTCAAAATATGAGGAGCATGAAACGGTCTGAAAAATAGAGGAGCATGAAGCGGTGTTGAAAAACATGAAGAGTCTGAAAACGTGTGAAAAATATGAAGAGCTTCAAAAGGTGTGAAAAGTATGAAGAGCTTCAAATGTGTCAAAATGAGATGAGCATGAAACGGTCTGAAAAATAAGAGGAGCATGAAGAGGTGTTGAAAAAAAAAGAAGAGAATGAAAAGATGTGAATATATGAAGAGCTTCTAAAGGTGTCAAAAATATGAGGAGCATGAAACGGTCTGAAAAATAGGAGGATCATGAAGCGGTGTTCAAAAAGATGAAAAGCCTGAAAAGGTGTGAAAATATGAAGAGCTTAAAAAAGTGTCAAAAATATGAGGAGCATGAAACGGTCTGAAAAATAGGAGGAGCATGAAGCGTTGTTGAAAAACATGAAGAGCCTGAAAAGGTGTGAAAAATATGAAGAGCTTTAAAAGCTGTGAAAAATATGAGGAGCATGAAACCGTCTGAAAAACAGAAGCAGCATGAAACGGTGTTGAAAACATGAAGAGCCTGCAAACGTGTGAAAAATATGAAGAGCTTCAAAAGGTGTGAAATATATGAAGAGCTTCAAAAGGTGTCAAAAATGAGATGAGCATGAAACGGACTGAAAAATAGGAGGAGCATGAAACGGTGATCAGAAACATGAAGAGCCTGAAAAGGTGTGAAAAATATGAAGAGCTTCAAAATCTGTAAAAAATATGAGGAGCATGAAACGGTCTGAAAAATAGGAGAAGCATGAAACGGTAATCAAAAACATGAAGAGCCTGAGAAGGTGTGAAAAATATGAAGAGCTTCAAAAGGTGTGAAATACATGAGGAGCATGAAACGGGCTGAAAAATAGGAGAAGCATGGAGTTGTGTGGAAAACATGAAGAGCCTGAAAAGGTGTGAAAAATATGAAAAGCTTCAAAAGGTGTCAAAATTATGAGGAGCATGAAACGGTCTATAAAATAGGAGGAGCATGAAGTGCTGTTGAAAAACACGAAGAGCCTGAAAAAGTGTGAAAAATATGAAGAGCATCAAAATTTGTCAAAAATATGAGGAGCATGAAACGGTCTGAAAAATAGGAGGAGCATGAAACGGCCTGAAAAAGAGGAGGAGCATGAAATGGTGTTCAAAAACATGAAGAGCCTGAAAAGGTGTGAAAAATATGAAGAGCTTCAAAAATATGAAAAATATGAAGGGCTTCAAAAGGTGTGAAAAATATGAAGAGCTTCAAAAGGTGTGAAAATTATGAAGAGCTTAAAATGGTGTCAAAATGAGATGATCATGAAACGGTCTGAAAAACAGGAGGAGAATGAAGCGGTGTTGAAAATCATCAAGAGCCTGAAAAGATGTGAAAAGTATGAAGAGCTTCAAAAGGTGTGAAATACATGAGGAGCATTAAACGGTCTGAAAAAAAGGAGGAGCATGAAGCGGTTTTCAAAAACATGAAGAGTCTGAAAAGGTGTGAAAAATATGAAGAGCTTCAAAAAGTGTGAAAAATATGAGGAGCATGAAACGGTCTGAAAAATAGGAGGAGCATGAAGCGGTCTTGAAAAACATGAAGAGCCTGAAAACGTGTGAAAAATATGAAGAGCTTCAAAAGGTGTAAAAAATATGGGGAGCATGAAACGGTCTGCAAAAAAGGAGGAGCATGAAGTGGTGTTGAAAAACTTGAACAACCAGAAAATGTGTGAAAAATATGAAAAGCTTCAAAAGGTGGTAAAAATATGCGGAGCATGAAACGGTCTGAAAAATCGGAGGAGCATGAACCGGTGTTCAAAAACATGAAGAGCCTGAAAAGGTGTGAGAAATATGAAGAGCTTCAAAATGTGTCAAAATATGAGGAGCATGAAACGGTCTGAAAAAGAGGAGGAGCATGAATCGGTGTTGAAAAACATGAAGAGTCTAAAAAGTTGTAAAAATATGAAGAGCTTCAAAAAGTGTCAAAAATGTGAGGAGCATGAAACGGTCTGAAAAATAGGAGGAGCATGAAGCGTTGTTGAAAAACATGAAGAGCCTGAAAAGTTGTGAAAAATATGAAGAGCTTCAAAAGGTGTGAAAAATATGAAGAGCTTCAAATGTGTCAAAAATGAGATGAGCATGAAAAGTTCTGAAAAATAAGAGGAGCATGAAGTGGTGTTGAAAAAAAAGAAGAGGCTGAAAAGGTGTGAAATATATGAAGACCTTCGAAAGGTGTCAAAAATATGAGGAGAATGAAACGTTCTGAATAATAGGAGGAGCATGAAGCGGTGGTGAAAAACATGAAGAGCCTGAAAACGTGTGAAAAATATGAAGAGCTTCAAAAGGTGTGAAATATATGAAGAGCTTCAAAAGGTGTCAAAAATGAGATGAGCATGAAACGGTCTGAAAAATAGGAGGAGCATGAAACGGTGATCAGAAACATGAAGAGCCTGAAAAGGTGTGAAAAATATGAAGAGCTTCAAAGGCATGAAATTCATGAGGAGCATGAAACAGTCTGAAAAGTAGGAGAAGCATGAAGTGGTGTGGAAAAACATGAAGAGCCTGAAAAGGTGTGAAAAATATGAAGAGCTTCAAAAGGTGTGAAATACATGAAGAGCATGAAACTCTCTGACAAATAGGAGGAGCATGTAGTGGTGTTCAAAAACATGAAGAGTCTGAAAAGGTGTGAAAAATATGAAGAGCTTCAAAAAGTGTCAAAAATATGAGGAGCATGAAACGGTCTGAAAAATAGGAGGAGCATGAAGCGGTCTTGAAAAACATGAAGAGCCTGAAAACGTGTGAAAAATATGAAGAGCTTCAAAAGGTGTAAAAAATATGGGGAGCATGAAACGGTCTGCAAAAAAGGAGGAGCATGAAGTGGTGTTGAAAAACTTGAACAGCCAGAAAATGTGTGAAAAATATGAAAAGCTTCAAAAGGTGGTATAAATATGCGGAGCATGAAACGGTCTGAAAAATAGGAGGAGCATGAAGCGGTGTTTAAAAACATGAAGAGCCTGAAAACGTGTGAAAAATATGAAGAGCTTAAAAATGTGTCAAAATATGAGGAGCATGAAACGGTCTGAAAAATAGGAGGAGCATGAAGTGTTGTTGAAAAACATGAAGAACCTGAAAAGTTGTGAAAAATATGAAGAGTTTCAAAAGGTGTGAAAAATATGAAGAGCTTCAAAAGGTGTGAAAAATATGAAGAGCTTCAAATGTGTCAAAAATGAGATGAGCATGAAACGGTCTGAAAAATAAGAGGAGCATGAAGTGGAGTTGAAAAAAAAAGAAGAGCCTGAAAAGATGTGAATATATGAAGACCTTCAAAAGTTGTCAAAAATATGAGGAGAAAGAAACGGTCTGAATAATAGGAGGAGCATGAAGCGGTGTTGAAAAACATGAAGAGCCTGAAAAGGTGTGAAAAATATGGAGAGCTTCAAAGGTATGAAATTCATGAGGAGCATGAAACGGTCTGAAAAGTAGGAGAAGCATGAAGTGGTGTGGAAAAACATGAAGAGCGTGAAAAGGTGTGAAAAATATGAAGAGCTTCAAAAGGTGTGAAATATATGAAGAGCATGAAGCTCTCTGACAAATAGGAGGAGCATGTAGTGGTGTTCAAAAACATAGAGTGTCTGAAAAGGTGTGAAAAATATGAAGAGCTTCAAAAAGTGTCAAAAATATGAGGAGCATGAAACGGTCTGAAAAATAGGAGGAGCATGAAGTGGTCTTGAAAAACATGAAGAGCCTGAAAACGTGTTAAAAATATGAAGAGCTTCAAAAGGTGTAAAAAATATGGGGAGCATGAAACGGTCTGCAAAAAAGGAGGAGCATGATGTGGTGTTGAAAAACTTGAACAGCCAGAAAATGTGTGAGAAATATGAAAAGCTTCAAAGGGTGGTATAAATATGCGGAGCATGAAACGGTCTGAAAAATAGGAGGAGCATGAAGCGTTGTTGAAAAACATGAAGAGCCTGAAAAGTTGTGAAAAATATGAAGAGCTTCAAAAGGTGTCAAAAATATGAAGAGCTTCAAATGTGTCAAAAATGAGATGAGCATGAAACGGTCTGAAAAATAAGAGGAGCATGAAGTGGTGTTGAAAAAAAAGAAGAGGCTGAAAAGGTGTGAAATATATGAAGACCTTCAAAAGGTGTCAAAAATATGAGGAGAATGAAACGTTCTGAATAATAGGAGGAGCATGAAGCGGTGTTGAAAAACATGAAGAGCCTGAAAACGTGTGAAAAATATGAAGAGCTTCAAAAGGTGTGAAATATATGAAGACCTTCAAAAGGTGTCAAAAATATGAGGAGCATGAAACGGTCTGAAAAATAGGAGGATCATGAAGCGGTGTTCAAAAACATCAAAAGCCTGAAAAGGTGTGAAAATATGAAGAGCTTCAAAAAGTGTCAAAAATATGAGGAGCATGAAACGGTCTGAAAAAATGGAGGAGCATGAAGTGGTGTGGAAAAACATGAAGAGACTGAAAAGGTGTGAAAAATATGAAGAGCTTCAAAAGGTGTGAAACACATGAGGAGCATGAAACTCTCTGAAAAATAGGAGGAGCATGAAGCTGTGTTAAAAACATGAAGAGCCTGAAAAGGTGTGAAAAATATGAAGAGCTTTAAAAGCTGTGAAAAATATGAGGAGCATGAAACCGTCTGAAAAACAGAAGCAGCATGAAACGGTGTTGAAAAACATGAAGAGCCTGCAAACGTGTGAAAAATATGAAGAGCTTCAAAAGGTGTCAAAAATGAGATGAGCATGAAACGGTCTGAAAAATAGGAGGAGCATGAAACGGTGATCAGGAACATGAAGAGCCTGAAAAGGTGTGAAAAATATGAAGAGCTTCAAAGGCATGAAATTCATGAGGAGCATGAAACAGTCTGAAAAGTAGGAGAAGCATGAAGTGGTGTGGAAAAACATGAAGAGCCTGAAAAGGTGTGAAAAATATGAAGAGCTTCAAAAGGTGTGAAATACATGAAGAGCATGAAACTCTCTGACAAATAGGAGGAGCATGTAGTGGTGTTCAAAAACATGAAGAGTCTGAAAAGGTGTGAAAAATATGAAGAGCTTCAAAAAGTGTCAAAAATATGAGGAGCATGAAACGGTCAGAAAAATAGGAGGAGCATGAAGCGGTCTTGAAAAACATGAAGAGCCTGAAAACGTGTGAAAAATATGAAGAGCTTCAAAAGGTGTAAAAAATATGGGGAGCATGAAACGGTCTGCAAAAAAGGAGGAGCATGAAGTGGTGTTGAAAAACTTGAACAGCCAGAAAATGTGTGAGAAATATGAAAAGCTTCAAAAGGTGGTATAAATATGCGGAGCATGAAACGGTATGAAAAATAGGAGGAGCATGAAGCGGTGTTTAAAAACATGAAGAGCCTGAAAAGGTGTGAAAAATATGAAGAGCTTAAAAATGTGTCAAAATATGAGGAGCATGAAACGGTCTGAAAAATAGGAGGAGCATGAAGCGTTGTTGAAAAACATGAAGAGCCTGAAAAGTTGTGAAAAATATGAAGAGTTTCAAAAGGTGTGAAAAATATGAAGAGCTTCAAATGTGTCAAAAATGAGATGAGCATGAAAAGGTCTGAAAAATAAGAGGAGCATGAAGTGGTGTTGAAAAAATAGAAGAGGCTGAAAAGGTGTGAAATATATGAAGACCTTCAAAAGGTGTCAAAAATATGAGGAGAATGAAACGTTCTGAATAATAGGAGGAGCATGAAGCGGTGTTGAAAAACATGAAGAGTCTGAAAACGTGTGAAAAATATGAAGAGCTTCAAATGTGTCAAAAATGAGATGAGCATGAAACGGTCTGAAAAATAAGAGGAGCATGAAGTGGAGTTGAAAAAAAAAAGAAGAGCCTGAAAAGATGTGAATATATGAAGACCTTCAAAAGTTGTCAAAAATATGAGGAGAATGAAACGGTCTGAATAATAGGAGGAGCATGAAGCGGTGTTGAAAAACATGAAGAGCCTGAAAAGGTGTGAAAAATATGGAGAGATTCTAAAGGTTTCAAAAATGAGAAGAGCATGAAACGGTCTGAAAAATAAGAGGAGCATGAAGTGGTGGTGAAAATCATGAAGAGCCTGAAAAGGTGTGAAAAATATGAAGAGCTTCTAAAGGTGTCAAAAATATGAGGAGCATGAAACGGTCTGAAAAATAGGAGGATCATGAAGCGGTGTTCAAAAACATCAAAAGCCTGAAAAGGTGTGAAAATATGAAGAGCTTCAAAAAGTGTCAAAAATATGAGGAGCATGAAACGGTCTGAAAAAAAGGAGCATGAAGTGGTGTGGAAAAACATGAAGAGACTGAAAAGGTGTGAAAAATATGAAGAGCTTCAAAAGGTGTGAAATACATGAGGAGCATGAAACTCTCTGAAAAATAGGAGGAGCATGAAGCTGTGTTAAAAACATGAAGAGCCTGAAAAGGTGTGAAAAATATGAAGAGCTTTAAAAGCTGTGAAAAATATGAGGAGCATGAAACCGTCTGAAAAACAGAAGCAGCATGAAACGGTGTTGAAAAACATGAAGAGCCTGCAAACGTGTGAAAAATATGAAGAGCTTCAAAAGGTGTGAAATATATGAAGAGCTTCAAAAGGTGTCAAAAATGAGATGAGCATGAAACGGTCTGAAAAATAGGAGGAGCATGAAACGGTGATCAGAAACATGAAGAGCCTGAAAAGGTGTGAAAAATATGAAGAGCTTCAAAGGCATGAAATTCATGAGGAGCATGAAACGGTCTGAAAAGTAGGAGAAGCATGAAGTGGTGTGGAAAAACATGAAGAGCCTGAAAAGGTGTGAAAAATATGAAGAGCTTCAAAAGGTGTGAAATACATGAAGAGCATGAAACTCTCTGACAAATAGGAGGAGCATGTAGTGGTGTTCAAAAACATGAAGAGTCTGAAAAGGTGTGAAAAATATGAAGAGCTTCAAAAAGTGTCAAAAATATGAGGAGCATGAAACGGTCTGAAAAATAGGAGGAGCATGAAGCGGTCTTGAAAAACATGAAGAGCCTGAAAACGTGTGAAAAATATGAAGAGCTTCAAAAGGTGTAAAAAATATGGGGAGCATGAAACGGTCTGCAAAAAAGGAGGAGCATGAAGTGGTGTTGAAAAACTTGAACAGCCAGAAAATGTGTGAAAAATATGAAAAGCTTCAAAAGGTGGTATAAATATGCGGAGCATGAAACGGTCTGAAAAATAGGAGGAGCATGAAGCGGTGTTCAAAAACATGAAGAGCCTGAAAAGTTGTGAAAAATATGAAGAGTTTCAAAAGGTGTGAAAAATATGAAGAGCTTCAAATGTGTCAAAAATGAGATGAGCATGAAAAGGTCTGAAAAATAAGAGGAGCATGAGGTGGTGTTGAAAAAAAAGAAGAGGCTGAAAAGGTGTGAAATATATGAAGACCTTCAAAAGGTGTCAAAAATATGAGGAGAATGAAACGTTCTGAATAATAAGAGGAGCATGAAGCGGTGTTGAAAAACATGAAGAGTCTGAAAACGTGTGAAAAATATGAAGAGCTTCAAAAGGTGTGAAAAAAATGAAGAGCTTTAAATGTGTCAAAAATGAGATGAGCATGAAACGGTCTGAAAAATAAGAGGAGCATGAAGTGGAGTTGAAAAAAAAAGAAGAGCCTGAAAAGATGTGAATATATGAAGACCTTCAAAAGGTGTCAAAAATATAAGGAGAATGAAACGGTCTGAATAATAGGAGGAGCATGAAGCGGTGTTGAAAAACATGAAGAGCCTGAAAAGGTGTGACAAATATGGAGAGCTTCAAAGGTATGAAATTCATGAGGAGCATGAAACGGTCTGAAAAGTAGGAGAAGCATGAAGTGGTGTGGAAAAACATGAAGAGCCTGAAAAGGTGTGAAAAATATGAAGAGCTTCAAAAGGTGTGAAATATATGAAGAGCATGAAACTCTCTGACAAATAGGAGGAGCATGTAGTGGTGTTCAAAAACATGAAGAGTCTGAAAAGGTGTGAAAAATATGAAGAGCTTCAAAAAGTGTCAAAAATATGAGGAGCATGAAACGGTCTGAAAAATAGGAGGAGCATGAAGTGGTCTTGAAAAACATGAAGAGCCTGAAAACGTGTTAAAAATATGAAGAGCTTCAAAAGGTGTAAAAAATATGGGGAGCATGAAACGGTCTGCAAAAAAGGAGGAGCATGAAGTGGTGTTGAAAAACTTGAACAGCCAGAAAATGTGTGAGAAATATGAAAAGCTTCAAAGGGTGATATAAATATGCGGAGCATGAAACGGTCTGAAAAATAGGAGGAGCATGAAGCGGTGTTTAAAAACATGAAGAGCCTGAAAAGGTGTGAAAAATATGAAGAGCTTAAAAATGTGTCAAAATATGAGGAGCATGAAACGGTCTGAAAAATAGGAGGAGCATGAAGCGTTGTTGAAAAACATGAAGAGCCTGAAAAGGTGTGAAAAATATGAAGAGCTTCAAAAGGTGTCAAAAATATGAAGAGCTTCAAATGTGTCAAAAATGAGATGAGCATGAAACGGTCTGAAAAATAAGAGGAGCATGAAGTGGTGTTGAAAAAAAAAAGAGGCTGAAAAGGTGTGAAATATATGAAGACCTTCAAAAGGTGTCAAAAATATGAGGAGAATGAAACGTTCTGAATAATAGGAGGAGCATGAAGCGGTGTTGAAAAACATGAAGAGCCTGAAAACGTGTGAAAAATATGAAGAGCTTCAAAAGGTGTGAAATATATGAAGACCTTCAAAAGGTGTCAAAAATATGAGGAGCATGAAACGGTCTGAAAAATAGGAGGATCATGAAGCGGTGTTCAAAAACATCAAAAGCCTGAAAATGTGTGAAAATATGAAGAGCTTCAAAAAGTGTCAAATATATGAGGAGCATGAAACGGTCTGAAAAAAAGGAGGAGCATGAAGTGGTGTGGAAAAACATGAAGAGACTGAAAAGGTGTGAAAAATATGAAGAGCTTCAAAAGGTGTGAAACACATGAGGAGCATGAAACTCTCTGAAAAATAGGAGGAGCATGAAGCTGTGTTAAAAACATGAAGAGCCTGAAAAGGTGTGAAAAATATGAAGAGCTTTAAAAGCTGTGAAAAATATGAGGAGCATGAAACCGTCTGAAAAACAGAAGCAGCATGAAACGTTGTTGAAAACATGAAGAGCCTGCAAACGTGTGAAAAATATGAAGAGCTTCAAAAGGTGTGAAATATATGAAGAGCTTCAAAAGGTGTCAAAAATGAGATGAGCATGAAACGGTCTGAAAAATAGGAGGAGCATGAAACGGTGATCAGGAACATGAAGAGCCTGAAAAGGTGTGAAAAATATGAAGAGCTTCAAAGGCATGAAATTCATGAGGAGCATGAAACAGTCTGAAAAGTAGGAGAAGCATGAAGTGGTGTGGAAAAACATGAAGAGCCTGAAAAGGTGTGAAAAATATGGAGAGATTCTAAAGGTTTCAAAAATGAGAAGAGCATGAAACGGTCTGAAAAATAAGAGGAGCATGAAGTGGTGGTGAAAATCATGAAGAGCCTGAAAAGGTGTGAAAAATATGAAGAGCTTCTAAAGGTGTCAAAAATATGAGGAGCATGAAACGGTCTGAAAAATAGGAGGATCATGAAGCGGTGTTCAAAAACATCAAAAGCCTGAAAAGGTGTGAAAATATGAAGAGCTTCAAAAAGTGTCAAAAATATGAGGAGCATGAAACGGTCTGAAAAAAAGGAGCATGAAGTGGTGTGGAAAAACATGAAGAGACTGAAAAGGTGTGAAAAATATGAAGAGCTTCAAAAGGTGTGAAATACATGAGGAGCATGAAACTCTCTGAAAAATAGGAGGAGCATGAAGCTGTGTTAAAAACATGAAGAGCCTGAAAAGGTGTGAAAAATATGAAGAGCTTTAAAAGCTGTGAAAAATATGAGGAGCATGAAACCGTCTGAAAAACAGAAGCAGCATGAAACGGTGTTGAAAAACATGAAGAGCCTGCAAACGTGTGAAAAATATGAAGAGCTTCAAAAGGTGTGAAATATATGAAGAGCTTCAAAAGGTGTCAAAAATGAGATGAGCATGAAACGGTCTGAAAAATAGGAGGAGCATGAAACGGTGATCAGAAACATGAAGAGCCTGAAAAGGTGTGAAAAATATGAAGAGCTTCAAAGGCATGAAATTCATGAGGAGCATGAAACGGTCTGAAAAGTAGGAGAAGCATGAAGTGGTGTGGAAAAACATGAAGAGCCTGAAAAGGTGTGAAAAATATGAAGAGCTTCAAAAGGTGTGAAATACATGAAGAGCATGAAACTCTCTGACAAATAGGAGGAGCATGTAGTGGTGTTCAAAAACATGAAGAGTCTGAAAAGGTGTGAAAAATATGAAGAGCTTCAAAAAGTGTCAAAAATATGAGGAGCATGAAACGGTCTGAAAAATAGGAGGAGCATGAAGCGGTCTTGAAAAACATGAAGAGCCTGAAAACGTGTGAAAAATATGAAGAGCTTCAAAAGGTGTAAAAAATATGGGGAGCATGAAACGGTCTGCAAAAAAGGAGGAGCATGAAGTGGTGTTGAAAAACTTGAACAGCCAGAAAATGTGTGAAAAATATGAAAAGCTTCAAAAGGTGGTATAAATATGCGGAGCATGAAACGGTCTGAAAAATAGGAGGAGCATGAAGCGGTGTTCAAAAACATGAAGAGCCTGAAAAGTTGTGAAAAATATGAAGAGTTTCAAAAGGTGTGAAAAATATGAAGAGCTTCAAATGTGTCAAAAATGAGATGAGCATGAAAAGGTCTGAAAAATAAGAGGAGCATGAGGTGGTGTTGAAAAAAAAGAAGAGGCTGAAAAGGTGTGAAATATATGAAGACCTTCAAAAGGTGTCAAAAATATGAGGAGAATGAAACGTTCTGAATAATAAGAGGAGCATGAAGCGGTGTTGAAAAACATGAAGAGTCTGAAAACGTGTGAAAAATATGAAGAGCTTCAAAAGGTGTGAAAAAAATGAAGAGCTTTAAATGTGTCAAAAATGAGATGAGCATGAAACGGTCTGAAAAATAAGAGGAGCATGAAGTGGAGTTGAAAAAAAAAGAAGAGCCTGAAAAGATGTGAATATATGAAGACCTTCAAAAGGTGTCAAAAATATAAGGAGAATGAAACGGTCTGAATAATAGGAGGAGCATGAAGCGGTGTTGAAAAACATGAAGAGCCTGAAAAGGTGTGACAAATATGGAGAGCTTCAAAGGTATGAAATTCATGAGGAGCATGAAACGGTCTGAAAAGTAGGAGAAGCATGAAGTGGTGTGGAAAAACATGAAGAGCCTGAAAAGGTGTGAAAAATATGAAGAGCTTCAAAAGGTGTGAAATATATGAAGAGCATGAAACTCTCTGACAAATAGGAGGAGCATGTAGTGGTGTTCAAAAACATGAAGAGTCTGAAAAGGTGTGAAAAATATGAAGAGCTTCAAAAAGTGTCAAAAATATGAGGAGCATGAAACGGTCTGAAAAATAGGAGGAGCATGAAGTGGTCTTGAAAAACATGAAGAGCCTGAAAACGTGTTAAAAATATGAAGAGCTTCAAAAGGTGTAAAAAATATGGGGAGCATGAAACGGTCTGCAAAAAAGGAGGAGCATGAAGTGGTGTTGAAAAACTTGAACAGCCAGAAAATGTGTGAGAAATATGAAAAGCTTCAAAGGGTGATATAAATATGCGGAGCATGAAACGGTCTGAAAAATAGGAGGAGCATGAAGCGGTGTTTAAAAACATGAAGAGCCTGAAAAGGTGTGAAAAATATGAAGAGCTTAAAAATGTGTCAAAATATGAGGAGCATGAAACGGTCTGAAAAATAGGAGGAGCATGAAGCGTTGTTGAAAAACATGAAGAGCCTGAAAAGGTGTGAAAAATATGAAGAGCTTCAAAAGGTGTCAAAAATATGAAGAGCTTCAAATGTGTCAAAAATGAGATGAGCATGAAACGGTCTGAAAAATAAGAGGAGCATGAAGTGGTGTTGAAAAAAAAAAGAGGCTGAAAAGGTGTGAAATATATGAAGACCTTCAAAAGGTGTCAAAAATATGAGGAGAATGAAACGTTCTGAATAATAGGAGGAGCATGAAGCGGTGTTGAAAAACATGAAGAGCCTGAAAACGTGTGAAAAATATGAAGAGCTTCAAAAGGTGTGAAATATATGAAGACCTTCAAAAGGTGTCAAAAATATGAGGAGCATGAAACGGTCTGAAAAATAGGAGGATCATGAAGCGGTGTTCAAAAACATCAAAAGCCTGAAAATGTGTGAAAATATGAAGAGCTTCAAAAAGTGTCAAATATATGAGGAGCATGAAACGGTCTGAAAAAAAGGAGGAGCATGAAGTGGTGTGGAAAAACATGAAGAGACTGAAAAGGTGTGAAAAATATGAAGAGCTTCAAAAGGTGTGAAACACATGAGGAGCATGAAACTCTCTGAAAAATAGGAGGAGCATGAAGCTGTGTTAAAAACATGAAGAGCCTGAAAAGGTGTGAAAAATATGAAGAGCTTTAAAAGCTGTGAAAAATATGAGGAGCATGAAACCGTCTGAAAAACAGAAGCAGCATGAAACGTTGTTGAAAACATGAAGAGCCTGCAAACGTGTGAAAAATATGAAGAGCTTCAAAAGGTGTGAAATATATGAAGAGCTTCAAAAGGTGTCAAAAATGAGATGAGCATGAAACGGTCTGAAAAATAGGAGGAGCATGAAACGGTGATCAGGAACATGAAGAGCCTGAAAAGGTGTGAAAAATATGAAGAGCTTCAAAGGCATGAAATTCATGAGGAGCATGAAACAGTCTGAAAAGTAGGAGAAGCATGAAGTGGTGTGGAAAAACATGAAGAGCCTGAAAAGGTGTGAAAAATATGAAGAGCTTCAAAAGGTGTGAAATACATGAAGAGCATGAAACTCTATGACAAATAGAAGGAGCATGTAGTGGTGTTCAAAAACATGAAGAGTCTGAAAAGGTGTGAAAAATATGAAGAGCTTCAAAAAGTGTCAAAAATATGAGGAGCATGAAACGGTCTGAAAAATAGGAGGAGCATGAAGCGGTCTTGAAAAACATGAAGAGCCTGAAAACGTGTGAAAAATATGAAGAGCTTCAAAAGGTGTGAAAAATATGAAGAGCTTCAAATGTGTCAAAAATGAGATGAGCATGAAAAGGTCTGAAAAATAAGAGGAGCATGAAGTGGTGTTGAAAAAAAAGAAGAGGCTGAAAAGGTGTGAAATATATGAAGACCTTCAAAAGGTGTCAAAAATATGAGGAGAATGAAACGTTCTGAATAAAAGGAGGAGCATGAAGCGGTGTTGAAAAACATGAAGAGCCTGAAAACGTGTGAAAAATATGAAGAGCTTCAAAAGGTGTGAAAAATATGAAGAGCTTCAAATGTTCAAAAATGAGATGAGCATGAAACGGTCTGAAAAATAAGAGGAGCATGAAGTGGAGTTGAAGAAAAAAGAAGAGCCTGAAAAGATGTGAATATATGAAGACCTTCAAAAGGTGTCAAAAATATGAGGAGAATGAAATGATCTGAATAATAGGAGGAGCATGAAGCGGTGTTGAAAAACATGAAGAGCCTGAAAAGGTGTGAAAAATATGAAGAGCTTCTAAAGGTGTCAAAAATATGAGGAGCATGAAACGGTCTGAAAAATAGGAGGATCATGAAGCGGTGTTCAAAAACATCAAAAGCCTGAAAAGGTGTGAAAATATGAAGAGCTTCAAAAAGTGTCAAAAATATGAGGAGCATGAAACGGTCTGAAAAATAGGAGGAGCGTGAAGCGGTCTTGAAAAACATGAAGAGCCTGAAAACGTGTGAAAAATATGAAGAGCTTCAAAAGGTGTAAAAAATATGGGGAGCATGAAACGGTCTGCAAAAAAGGAGGAGCATGAAGTGGTGTTGAAAAACTTGAACAGCCAGAAAATGTGTGAAAAATATGAAGAGCTTCAAAAGGTGGTATAAATATGCGGAGCATGAAACGGTCTGAAAAATAGGAGGAGGATGAAGCGGTGTTTAAAAACATGAAGAGCCTGAAAAGGTGTGAAAAATATGAAGAGCTTAAAAATGTGTCAAAATATGAGGAGCATGAAACGGTCTGAAAAATAGAGGAGCATGAAGCGGTGTTGAAAAACATGAAGAGTCTGAAAACGTGTGAAAAATATGAAGAGCTTCAAAAGGTGTGAAAAGTATGAAGAGCTTCAAATGTGTCAAAATGAGATGAGCATGAAACGGTCTGAAAAATAAGAGGAGCATGAAGAGGTGTTGAAAAAAAAAGAAGAGAATGAAAAGATGTGAATATATGAAGAGCTTCTAAAGGTGTCAAAAATATGAGGAGCATGAAACGGTCTGAAAAATAGGAGGATCATGAAGCGGTGTTCAAAAAGATGAAAAGCCTGAAAAGGTGTGAAAATATGAAGAGCTTAAAAAAGTGTCAAAAATATGAGGAGCATGAAACGGTCTGAAAAATAGGAGGAGCATGAAGCGTTGTTGAAAAACATGAAGAGCCTGAAAAGGTGTGAAAAATATGAAGAGCTTTAAAAGCTGTGAAAAATATGAGGAGCATGAAACCGTCTGAAAAACAGAAGCAGCATGAAACGGTGTTGAAAACATGAAGAGCCTGCAAACGTGTGAAAAATATGAAGAGCTTCAAAAGGTGTGAAATATATGAAGAGCTTCAAAAGGTGTCAAAAATGAGATGAGCATGAAACGGACTGAAAAATAGGAGGAGCATGAAACGGTGATCAGAAACATGAAGAGCCTGAAAAGGTGTGAAAAATATGAAGAGCTTCAAAATCTGTAAAAAATATGAGGAGCATGAAACGGTCTGAAAAATAGGAGAAGCATGAAACGGTAATCAAAAACATGAAGAGCCTGAGAAGGTGTGAAAAATATGAAGAGCTTCAAAAGGTGTGAAATACATGAGGAGCATGAAACGGGCTGAAAAATAGGAGAAGCATGGAGTTGTGTGGAAAACATGAAGAGCCTGAAAAGGTGTGAAAAATATGAAAAGCTTCAAAAGGTGTCAAAATTATGAGGAGCATGAAACGGTCTATAAAATAGGAGGAGCATGAAGTGCTGTTGAAAAACACGAAGAGCCTGAAAAAGTGTGAAAAATATGAAGAGCATCAAAATTTGTCAAAAATATGAGGAGCATGAAACGGTCTGAAAAATAGGAGGAGCATGAAACGGCCTGAAAAAGAGGAGGAGCATGAAATGGTGTTCAAAAACATGAAGAGCCTGAAAAGGTGTGAAAAATATGAAGAGCTTCAAAAATATGAAAAATATGAAGGGCTTCAAAAGGTGTGAAAAATATGAAGAGCTTCAAAAGGTGTGAAAATTATGAAGAGCTTAAAATGGTGTCAAAATGAGATGATCATGAAACGGTCTGAAAAACAGGAGGAGAATGAAGCGGTGTTGAAAATCATCAAGAGCCTGAAAAGATGTGAAAAGTATGAAGAGCTTCAAAAGGTGTGAAATACATGAGGAGCATTAAACGGTCTGAAAAAAAGGAGGAGCATGAAGCGGTTTTCAAAAACATGAAGAGTCTGAAAAGGTGTGAAAAATATGAAGAGCTTCAAAAAGTGTGAAAAATATGAGGAGCATGAAACGGTCTGAAAAATAGGAGGAGCATGAAGCGGTCTTGAAAAACATGAAGAGCCTGAAAACGTGTGAAAAATATGAAGAGCTTCAAAAGGTGTAAAAAATATGGGGAGCATGAAACGGTCTGCAAAAAAGGAGGAGCATGAAGTGGTGTTGAAAAACTTGAACAGCCAGAAAATGTGTGAAAAATATGAAAAGCTTCAAAAGGTGGTAAAAATATGCGGAGCATGAAACGGTCTGAAAAATCGGAGGAGCATGAACCGGTGTTCAAAAACATGAAGAGCCTGAAAAGGTGTGAGAAATATGAAGAGCTTCAAAATGTGTCAAAATATGAGGAGCATGAAACGGTCTGAAAAAGAG
This sequence comes from Dama dama, assembly GCF_033118175.1. Classification (NCBI taxonomy): domain Eukaryota; kingdom Metazoa; phylum Chordata; class Mammalia; order Artiodactyla; family Cervidae; genus Dama; species Dama dama. Next base: position 1,467,584 of record NW_026870876.1, read on the forward strand.
GAGGAGCATGAATCGGTGTTGAAAAACATGAAGAGTCTAAAAAGTTGTAAAAATATGAAGAGCTTCAAAAAGTGTCAAAAATGTGAGGAGCATGAAACGGTCTGAAAAATAGGAGGAGCATGAAGCGTTGTTGAAAAACATGAAGAGCCTGAAAAGTTGTGAAAAATATGAAGAGCTTCAAAAGGTGTGAAAAATATGAAGAGCTTCAAATGTGTCAAAAATGAGATGAGCATGAAAAGTTCTGAAAAATAAGAGGAGCATGAAGTGGTGTTGAAAAAAAAGAAGAGGCTGAAAAGGTGTGAAATATATGAAGACCTTCAAAAGGTGTCAAAAATATGAGGAGAATGAAACGTTCTGAATAATAGGAGGAGCATGAAGCGGTGTTGAAATACATGAAGAGTCTGAAAACGTGTGAAAAATATGAAGAGCTTCAAAAGGTGTAAAAAATATTAAGAGCTTCAAATATGTCAAAAATGAGATGAGCATGAAACGGTCTGAAAAATAAGAGGAGCATGAAGTGGAGTTGAAGAAAAAAGAAGAGCCTGAAAAGATGTGAATATATGAAGACCTTCAAAAGGTGTCAAAAATATGAGGAGAATGAAATGGTCTGAATAATAGGAGGAGCATGAAGCGGTGTTGAAAAACATGAAGAGCCTGAAAAGGTGTGAAAAATATGAAGAGCTTCTAAAGGTGTCAAAAATATGAGGAGCATGAAACGGTCTGAAAAATAGGAGGATCATGAAGCGGTGTTCAAAAACATCAAAAGCCTGAAAAGGTGTGAAAATATGAAGAGCTTCAAAAAGTGTCAAAAATATGAGGAGCATGAAACGGTCTGAAAAATAGGAGGAGCGTGAAGCGGTCTTGAAAAACATGAAGAGCCTGAAAACGTGTGAAAAATATGAAGAGCTTCAAAAGGTGTAAAAAATATGGGGAGCATGAAACGGTCTGCAAAAAAGGAGGAGCATGAAGTGGTGTTGAAAAACTTGAACAGCCAGAAAATGTGTGAAAAATATGAAGAGCTTCAAAAGGTGGTATAAATATGCGGAGCATGAAACGGTCTGAAAAATAGGAGGAGCATGAAGCGGTGTTTAAAAACATGAAGAGCCTGAAAAGGTGTGAAAAATATGAAGAGCTTAAAAATGTGTCAAAATATGAGGAGCATGAAACGGTCTGAAAAATAGAGGAGCATGAAGCGGTGTTGAAAAACATGAAGAGTCTGAAAACGTGTGAAAAATATGAAGAGCTTCAAAAGGTGTGAAAAGTATGAAGAGCTTCATATGTGTCAAAATGAGATGAGCATGAAACGGTCTGAAAAATAAGAGGAGCATGAAGAGGTGTTGAAAAAAAAAGAAGAGAATGAAAAGATGTGAATATATGAAGAGCTTCTAAAGGTGTCAAAAATATGAGGAGCATGAAACGGTCTGAAAAATAGGAGGATCATGAAGCGGTGTTCAAAAAGATGAAAAGCCTGAAAAGGTGTGAAAATATGAAGAGCTTAAAAAAGTGTCAAAAATATGAGGAGCATGAAACGGTCTGAAAAATAGGAGGAGCATGAAGCGTTGTTGAAAAACATGAAGAGCCTGAAAAGGTGTGAAAAATATGAAGAGCTTTAAAAGCTGTGAAAAATATGAGGAGCATGAAACCGTCTGAAAAACAGAAGCAGCATGAAACGGTGTTGAAAAACATGAAGAGCCTGCAAACGTGTGAAAAATATGAAGAGCTTCAAAAGGTGTGAAATATATGAAGAGCTTCAAAAGGTGTCAAAAATGAGATGAGCATGAAACGGACTGAAAAATAGGAGGAGCATGAAACGGTGATCAGAAACATGAAGAGCCTGAAAAGGTGTGAAAAATATGAAGAGCTTCAAGGCATGAAATTCATGAGGATCATGAAACGGTCTGAAAAATAGGAGAAGCATGAAGTGGTGTGGAAAACATGAAGAGCCTGAAAAGGTGTGAAAAATATGAAGAGCTTCAAAATCTGTAAAAAATATGAGGAGCATGAAACGGTCTGAAAAATAGGAGAAGCATGAAGTGGTGTGGAAAACTTGAAGAGCCTGAAAAGGTGTGAAAAATATGAAAAGCTTCAAAATCTGTCAAAAATATGAGGAGCATGAAACGGTCTGAAAAATAGGAGGAACATGAAACGGTAATCAAAAACATGAAGAGCCTGAGAAGGTGTGAAAAATATGAAGAGCTTCAAAAGGTGTGAAATACATGAGGAGCATGAAACGGGCTGAAAAATAGGAGAAGCATGGAGTTGTGTGGAAAACATGAAGAGCCTGAAAAGGTGTGAAAAATATGAAAAGCTTCAAAAGGTGTCAAAATTATGAGGAGCATGAAACGGTCTATAAAATAGGAGGAGCATGAAGTGCTGTTGAAAAACACGAAGAGCCTGAAAAAGTGTGAAAAATATGAAGAGCATCAAAATTTGTCAAAAATATGAGGAGCATGAAACGGTCTGAAAAATAGGAGGAGCATGAAACGGCCTGAAAAAGAGGAGGAGCATGAAATGGTGTTCAAAAACATGAAGAGCCTGAAAAGGTGTGAAAAATATGAAGAGCTTCAAAAATATGAAAAATATGAAGGGCTTCAAAAGGTGTGAAAAATATGAAGAGCTTCAAAAGGTGTGAAAATTATGAAGAGCTTAAAATGGTGTCAAAATGAGATGATCATGAAACGGTCTGAAAAACAGGAGGAGAATGAAGCGGTGTTGAAAATCATCAAGAGCCTGAAAAGATGTGAAAAGTATGAAGAGCTTCAAAAGGTGTGAAATACATGAGGAGCATTAAACGGTCTGAAAAAAAGGAGGAGCATGAAGCGGTTTTCAAAAACATGAAGAGTCTGAAAAGGTGTGAAAAATATGAAGAGCTTCAAAAAGTGTGAAAAATATGAGGAGCATGAAACGGTCTGAAAAATAGGAGGAGCATGAAGCGGTCTTGAAAAACATGAAGAGCCTGAAAACGTGTGAAAAATATGAAGAGCTTCAAAAGGTGTAAAAAATATGGGGAGCATGAAACGGTCTGCAAAAAAGGAGGAGCATGAAGTGGTGTTGAAAAACTTGAACAGCCAGAAAATGTGTGAAAAATATGAAAAGCTTCAAAAGGTGGTAAAAATATGCGGAGCATGAAACGGTCTGAAAAATCGGAGGAGCATGAACCGGTGTTCAAAAACATGAAGAGCCTGAAAAGGTGTGAGAAATATGAAGAGCTTCAAAATGTGTCAAAATATGAGGAGCATGAAACGGTCTGAAAAAGAGGAGGAGCATGAATCGGTGTTGAAAAACATGAAGAGTCTAAAAAGTTGTAAAAATATGAAGAGCTTCAAAAAGTGTCAAAAATGTGAGGAGCATGAAACGGTCTGAAAAATAGGAGGAGCATGAAGCGTTGTTGAAAAACATGAAGAGCCTGAAAAGTTGTGAAAAATATGAAGAGCTTCAAAAGGTGTGAAAAATATGAAGAGCTTCAAATGTGTCAAAAATGAGATGAGCATGAAAAGGTCTGAAAAATAAGAGGAGCATGAAGTGGTGTTGAAAAAAAAGAAGAGGCTGAAAAGGTGTGAAATATATGAAGACCTTCAAAAGGTGTCAAAAATATGAGGAGAATGAAACGTTCTGAATAATAGGAGGAGCATGAAGCGGTGTTGAAATACATGAAGAGTCTGAAAACGTGTGAAAAATATGAAGAGCTTCAAAAGGTGTAAAAAATATTAAGAGCTTCAAATATGTCAAAAATGAGATGAGCATGAAACGCTCTGAAAAATAAGAGGAGCATGAAGTGGAGTTGAAAAAAAAAAAAGAGCCTGAAAAGATGTGAATATATGAAGATCTTCAAAAGGTGTCAAAAATATGAGGAGAATGAAACGGTCTGATTAATAGGAGGAGCATGAAGCGGTGTGAAAAACATGAAGAGCCTGAAAAGGTGTGAAAAATATGGAGAGATTCTAAAGGTTTCAAAAATGAGAAGAGCATGAAACGGTTTGAAAAATAAGAGGAGCATGAAGTGGTGTTGAAAAACATGAAGAGCCTGAAAAGGTGTGAAAAATATGAAGAAATTCAAAAGGTGTCAAAAATATGAGGAGCATGAAACGGTGTTGAAAAACATGAAGAGCCTGAAAAGGTGTGAAAAATATGAACAGCTTCAAAAAGTGTCAAAAATATGAGGAGCATGAAACGGTCTGAAAAATAGGAGGAGCAAGAAGCGGTGTTGAAAAACATGAAGAGCCTGAAAACGTGTGAAAACTATGAAGAGCTTCAAAAGGTGTGAAAAATATGAAGAGCTTCAAATGTGTCAAAAATGAGATGAGCATGAAACGGTCTGAAAAATAGGAGGAGCATGAAGTGGTGTTGAAAAAAAAGAAGAGACTGAAAAAGTGTGAAAAATATGAGGATCATCAAAAGGTGTGAAAAATATGAGGAGCATGAAAAGGTCTGCAAAAAGGAGGACCATGCAGTGATGGTGAAAAACTTGAAGAGCCTGAAAAGGTGTGAAAAATATGAAAACCTTCAAAATCTGTCAAAAATATGAGGAGCATGAAACGGTCTGAAAAATAGGAGGCGCATGAAGCGGTGTTCAAAAACATGACGAGCCTGAAAAGGTGTGAAAAATATGAAGAGCTTCAAAAGGTGTCAAAAATATGAGGAGAATGAAACGGTCTGATAAATAGGAGGAGCATGAACCTGTGTTGAAAACATGAAGAGCCTGAAAAGGTGTGAAAAATAAGAAGAGCTTCTAAAGGTGTCAAAAATATGAGGAGCATGAAACGGTCTGAAAAAGAGGAGCAGCATGAATCGGTGTTGAAAAACATGAAGAGCCTAAAAAGTTGTGAAAAATATGAAGAGCTTCAAAAAGTGTCAAAAATATGAGGAGCATGAAACGGTCTGAAAAATAGGAGGAGCATGAAGTGGTGTTGAAAAAAAAGAAGAGGCTGAAAAGGTGTGAAATATATGAAGACCTTCAAAAGGTGTTGAAATATGAGGAGAATGAAACGGTCTCAAAAATAGGAGGAGCATGAAGTGGTGTTGAAAAAAAAGAAGAGACTAAAAAGGTGTGAAATATATGAAGACCTTCAAAAGGTGTTGAAATATGAGGAGAATGAAACGGTCTCAAAAATAGGAGGAGCATGAAGTGGTGTTGAAAAAAAAGAAGAGACTGAAAAGGTGTGAAAAATATGAAGAGCATCAAAAGGTGTCAAAAATATGAGGAGAATGAAACGGTGTTCAAAAACATGAAGAGCCCGAAAAGTTGTGAAAATTATGAAAAACTTCAAAAGGGGTCAAAAATGAGATGAGCATGAAACGGTTTGAGAAATAGGAGGAGCATGAAGTGGTGTTGAAAAAAAAGAAGAGACTGAAAAGGTGTGAAAAATATGAGGCTCATCAAAAGGTGTGAAAAATATGAGGAGCATGAAAAGGTCTGCAAAAAGGAGGAGCATGAAGTGGTGGTCAAAAACTTGAAGAGCCTGAAAAGGTGTGAAAAATATGAAAACCTTCGAAATCTGTCAAAAATATTAGGAGCATGAAACGGTCTGAAAAATAGGAGGCGCATGATGCGGTGTTCAAAAACATGACGAGCCTGAAAAGGTGTGAAAAATATGAAGAGCTTAAAAATGTGTCAAAATATGAGGAGCATGAAACGGTCTGAAAAATAGAGGAGCATGAAGCGGTGTTGAAAAACATGAAGAGTCTGAAAACGTGTGAAAAATATGAAGAGCTTCAAAAGGTGTGAAAAGTATGAAGAGCTTCATATGTGTCAAAATGAGATGAGCATGAAACGGTCTGAAAAATAAGAGGAGCATGAAGAGGTGTTGAAAAAAAAAGAAGAGAATGAAAAGATGTGAATATATGAAGAGCTTCTAAAGGTGTCAAAAATATGAGGAGCATGAAACGGTCTGAAAAATAGGAGGATCATGAAGCGGTGTTCAAAAAGATGAAAAGCCTGAAAAGGTGTGAAAATATGAAGAGCTTAAAAAAGTGTCAAAAATATGAGGAGCATGAAACGGTCTGAAAAATAGGAGGAGCATGAAGCGTTGTTGAAAAACATGAAGAGCCTGAAAAGGTGTGAAAAATATGAAGAGCTTTAAAAGCTGTGAAAAATATGAGGAGCATGAAACCGTCTGAAAAACAGAAGCAGCATGAAACGGTGTTGAAAAACATGAAGAGCCTGCAAACGTGTGAAAAATATGAAGAGCTTCAAAAGGTGTGAAATATATGAAGAGCTTCAAAAGGTGTGAAATACATGAGGAGCATGAAACTCTCTGAAAAATAGGAGGAGCATGAAGCGGTTTTCAAAAACATGAAGAGCTGAAATGTTTTGAAAAATATGAAAAGCTTCAAAAGGTGTCAAAAATGAGATGAGCATGAAACGGTCTGAAAAATAGGAAGAGCATGAAGCAGTGTTGGAAAACATGAAGAGCCTGAAAAGGTGTGAAAAATATGAATAGCTTCAAAAGGTGTCAAAATATGAGGAGCATGAAATGGTCTGAAAAATAGGAAGAGCATGAAATGGTGTTTAAAAACATGAAGAGCCTGAAAAGGTGTGAAAAATATGAAGTGATTCAAAAGGTGTGAAATACATGAGGAGGATTAAACGGTCTGAAACATAGGAGGAGCATGAAACTTATTTGAAAAAGATGAAGAGCATGAAAAGGTGTGAAAAATATGAAGAGCTTCAAAAGATGTTAAAAATATGAGGAGCAGGAAACTTTCTGAAAAATTGGAGGAGCATGAAGCGGTGTTGAAAAACATGAAGAGACTGAAATGGTGTGAAATATATGAAGAGCTTCAAAAGTTGTCAAAAATATGAGGAGCATGAAACGGTCTGAAAAATAGGAGAATCATGAAGCGGTGTTGAAAAACATGAAAAGCCTGAAAAGGTGGAAAAATATGAAGAGCTTCAAAAAGTGTCAACAATATGAGGAGCATGAAACGGTCTGAAAATTAGGAAGAGCATGAAACTGTGTTGATAAACATGAAGAGCCTGAAAAGGTGTGAAAAATATGAAGAGCTTCAAAAGGTCTCAAATATATGAGGAGCATGAAACAGTGTGAAAAATAGGATGAGCATGAAACGGTTTTAAAAAGAAGAAGAGCCTAAAAGGTGTGACATATATGAAGAGATTCAAAAGGTGTGAAATACATGAGGAGGTCGAAACGGTCTGAAAATAGTAGGAGCATGAAGCGGCATTGAAAAACATGAAGAGCCTGAAAACGTGTGAAAAATATGAAGAGCTTCAAAAGGTGCGAAATATATGAAGAGCTACAAAAGGTGTCAAAAATATGAGGAGTATGAACCGGTCTGAAATATAGGAGGAGCATGAAGTGGTGTTGAAAAACATGAAGAGCCTGAAAAGGTGTGAAAAATATGAAGAGCTTCAAAAGGTGTCAAAAATATGAGGAGAATGAACCGGTTTGAAAAATTGGAGGAGCATGAAGTGGTGTTGAAAAACATGAAGTGCTTGAAAAGTTGTGAAATATATGAAGAGCTTCAAAAGGTGTGAAAAATATGAGGAGCTTCAAAAGGTGTCAAAAATATGAGGAGCCTGAAACGGTCTGAAAAATAGGAGGAGCATGATACGGTGTTCAAAAATATGAAGAGCCTGAAAAGATGTGAAAAACATGAATATCTTCAAAAGGTTTCAAAAATATGAGGAGCATGAAACGATCTGAAAAATAGGAGGAGCATGAAGCGGTGTTCAAAAACATGAAGAGCCTGAAAAGGTGTGAAAAACATGAAGAGCCTCAAAACGTGTCAAAAATATGAGGAGCATGAAACGGTCTGAAAAATAGGAGGAGCATGAAGCGGTGTTGAAAAACATGAAGAGCCTGAAAACGTGTGAAAAATATGAAGAGCTTCAAAAGGTGTGAAATATATGAAGAGCTTCCAAAGGTGTCAAAAATAAGAGGAGCATGAAAACGTCTGAAAAATAGGAGGAGCATGAAGTGGTCGTGAAAATCATGAAGTGCCTGAAAAGGTGTGAAATATATGAAGAGCTTCAAAAGTTGTTAAAAAATGAGGAGGTTCAACAGGTGTCAAAAATATGAGGAGCATGAAACGGTCTGAAAAATAGGAGGAGCATGAAAGGGTGTTCAAAAACATGAAGAGCCTGACAAGGTGTGAAAAATATGAAGAGCTTGAAAAGGTGTGAAATACATGAGGAGCCTAAAGCGGTCTGAAAAATAGGAGGAGCATGAAACGGTGTTGAAAAACATGAAGAGCCTGAAAAGGTGTGAAAAATAGGAAGAGATTCACAAGGTGTCAAATATATGAGGAGCATGAAACGGTCTGAAAAATAGGAGGAGCATGAAGCAGTCGTCAAAAACATGAAGAACCTGAAAAGTTTTGTAAAATATGAAGAGCTTCAAAAGGTGTGAAAAATATGAGGAACATGAAACGGTCTGAAAAATAGGAGCAGCATGAAACAGTGTTGAAAGACATGAAGAGCTTCAAAAGTGTCAAAAATATTAGGAGCATGAAACGGTCTGAAAAATAAGAGGATCATGAAACGGTCTGAAAAAGAGGAGCAGCATGAAACGGTGTTGAAAGACATGAAGAGCTTCAAAAGGTGTCAAAAATATGAGGAGAATGAAACGGTTTGAAAAATAGGAGAAGCAGGAAACGGTCTGAAAAATAGAGGCAGCATGGAATGGTGTGGAAAAACATGAAGAGCTTCAAAAGTTGTGAAAAAATGAGGAGGTTCAAAAGGTGTCAAAAATATGAGGAGCATGAAACGGTCTGAAAAATAGGAGGGGCTTGAAACGGTGTTCCAAAACATGAAGAGCCTGAAAAGATGAGAAAAATATGAACAGCTTCAAAAGCTGTGAAAAATATGAGGAGCATGAAACAGTTTGAAAAATAGGAGAAGCATGAAACAGTGTTGAAAACATGAAGAGCATGACAAGTGTGAAAAATATAAAGAGCATTAAAAGGTGTCAAAAATATGAGGAAAATGAAACGGTCTGAAAAAAAGGAGGAGCATGAAGCGGTGTTGAAAACGTGAAAAGCCTGAAAATGTGTGAAAAATATGAAGAGCTTTCAAAGGTGTGAAAAATATGAATAGCTTCGAAATGTGTCAATAATGAAAGGAGCATGAAACGGTGTGAAAAATAGGAGGAGCATGAAACGGTGTTGAAAACATGAAGAGCCTGAAAAGGTGTGAAAAATATGAAGAGCTTCAAAAGATGTCAAAAATATGAGGAGCATGAAGCGATCCGAAAAATAGGATGAGCATGAAGCGGTGTTGAAAACATTAAGAGCCTGAAAAGGTGGGAAATATATAAAGAGCTTGAAAAGGTGTCAAAAATATGAGGAGCATGAAACGGTGTGAAAAATAGGAGAAGCATGAAGTGATGTTGAGAAACCTGAAGAGACTGAAAAGGTGTGAAAAATATGAAGAGCTACAAAAGATGTGAAATATATGAGGAGCATGAAATGATCTGAAAAATAGGAGGAGCATGAAACGGTGTTGAAAAACATGAAGAGCCTGAAAAGGTGTGAAAATTCTGAAGACCTTCAAAATGTGGCAAAAAAAAGGAGGAGCATGAAATGGTGTTCAAAAACATGAAGAGCCTGAAAAGGTGTGAAAAATATGAACAGCTTCAAAAGGTGTCAAAAATATGAGGAGCATGAAACAGTCTGAAAAATAGGAGGAGCATGAAGCGGTCTTGAAAAACATGAAGAGCCTGAAAAGATGTGAAAAATATGAAGAGCTTCCAAAGGTGTGAAAAATATGAATAGCTTCGAAATGTGTCAATAATGAGAGCAGCATGAAACGGTTTGAAAAATAGGAGGAGCATGAAGCGGTGTGCAAAAAGATGAAGAGCCTGAAAAGGTGTGAAAAATATGAAGAGCTTCTAAAGGTGTCAAAAATATGAGGAGCATGAAACGGTCTGAAAAATAGGAGGATCATGAAGCGGTGTTCAAAAACATGAAAAGCCTGAAAAGGTGTGAAAAATATGAAGAGTTTCAAAGGCATGAAATTCATGAGGAGCATGAAACGGTCTGAAAAGTAGGAGAAGCATGAAGTGGTGTGGAAAAACATGAAGAGCCTGAAAAGGTGTGAAAAATATGAAGAGCTTCAAAAGGTGTGAAATACATGAAGAGCATGAAACTCTCTGACAAATAGGAGGAGCATGTTGTGGTGTTCAAAAACATGAAGAGTCTGAAAAGGTGTGAAAAATATGAAGAGCTTCAAAAAGTGTCAAAAATGAGATGAGCATGAAACGGTCTGAAAAATAGGAGGAGCATGAAACGGTGATCAGAAACATGAAGAGCCTGAAAAGGTGTGAAAAATATGAAGAGCTTCAAAGGCATGAAATTCATGAGGAGCATGAAACGGTCTGAAAAGTAGGAGAAGCATGAAGTGGTGTGGAAAAACATGAAGAGCCTGAAAAGTTGTGAAAAATATGAAGAGCTTCAAAAGGTGTGAAATACATGAAGAGCATGAAACTCTCTGACAAATAGGAGGAGCATGTTGTGGTGTTCAAAAACATGAAGAGTCTGAAAAGGTGTGAAAAATGTGAAGAGCTTCAAAAAGTGTCAAAAATATGAGGAGCATGAAACGGTCTGAAAAATAGGAGGAGCATGAAGCGGTCTTGAAAAACATGAAGAGCCTGAAAACGTGTGAAATATATGAAGAGCTTCAAAAGGTGTAAAAAATATGGGGAGCATGAAACGGTCTGCAAAAAAGGAGGAGCATGAAGTGGTGTTGAAAAAATTGAACAGCCAGAAAATGTGTGAAAAATATGAAAAGCTTCAAAGGGTGGTATAAATATGCGGAGCATGAAACGGTCTGAAAAATAGGAGGAGCATGAAGCGGTGTTGAAAAATATGAAGAGTCTGAAAACGTGTGAAAAATATGAAGAGCTTCAAAAGGTGTGAAAAATATGAAGAGCTTCAAATGTGTCAAAAATGAGATGAGCATGAAACGGTCTGAAAAATAAGAGGAGCATGAAGTGGAGTTGAAAAAAAAAGAAGAGCCTGAAAAGATGTGAATATATGAAGACGTTCAAAAGGTGTCAAAAATATGAGGAGAATGAAACGGTCTGAATAATAGGAGGAGTATGAAGCGGTGTTGAAAAACATGAAGAGCCTGAAAAGGTGTGAAAAATATGGAGAGATTCTAAAGGTTTCAAAAATGAGAAGAGCATGAAACGGTCTGAAAAATAAGAGGAGCATGAAGTGGTGGTGAAAATCATGAAGAGCCTGAAAAGGTGTGAAAAATATGAAGAGCTTTAAAAGCTGTGAAAAATATGAGGAGCATGAAACCGTCTGAAAAACAGAAGCAGCATGAAACGGTGTTGAAAAACATGAAGAGCCTGCAAACGTGTGAAAAATATGAAGAGCTTCAAAAGGTGTGAAATATATGAAGAGCTTCAAAAGGTGTCAAAAAAGAGATGAGCATGAAACGGTCTGAAAAATAGGAGGAGCATGAAACGGTGATCAGAAACATGAAGAGCCTGAAAAGGTGTGAAAAATATGAAGAGCTTCAAAAAGTGTCAAAAATATGAGGAGCATGAAACGGTTTGAAAAATAGGAGGAGCATGAAGCGGTCTTGAAAAATATGAAGAGCCTGAAAACGTGTGAAAAATATGAAGAGCTTCAAAAGGTGTAAAAAATATGGGGAGCATGAAACGGTCTGCAAAAAAGGAGGAGTATGAAGTGGTGTTGAAAAACTTGAACAGCCAGAAAATGTGTGAAAAATATGAAAAGCTTCAAAGGGTGGTATAAATATGCGGAGCATGAAACGCTCTGAAAAATAGGAGGAGCATGAAGCGGTGTTTAGAAACATGAAGAGCCTGAAAAGGTGTGAAAAATATGAAGAGCTTAAAAATGTGTCAAAATATGAGGAGCATGAAACGGTCTGAAAAATAGGAGGAGCATGAAGCGTTTTTCAAAAATATGAAGAGCCTGAAAAGTTGTGAAAAATATGAAGAGCTTCAAAAGGTGTCAAAAATATGAAGAGCTTCAAATGTGTCAAAAATGAGATGAGCATGAAACGGTCTGAAAAATAAGAGGAGCATGAAGTGGTGTTGAAAAAAAAGAAGAGGCTGAAAATGTGTGAAATATATGAAGACCTTCAAAAGGTGTCAAAAATATGAGGAGAATGAAACGTTCTGAATAATAGGAGGAGCATGAAGCGGTGTTGAAAAACATGAAGAGCCTGAAAACGTGTGAAAAATATGAAGAGCTTCAAAAGGTGTGAAATATATGAAGACCTTCAAAAGGTGTCAAAAATATGAGGAGCATGAAACGGTCTGAAAAATAGGAGGATCATGAAGCGGTGTTCAAAAACATCAAAAGCCTGAAAAGGTGTGAAAATATGAAGAGCTTCAAAAAGTGTCAAAAATATGAGGAGCATGAAACGGTCTGAAAAAAAGGAGGAGCATGAAGTGGTGTGGAAAAACATGAAGAGACTGAAAAGGTGTGAAAAATATGAAGAGCTTCAAAAGGTGTGAAATACATGAGGAGCATGAAACTCTCTGAAAAATAGGAGGAGCATGAAGCTGTGTTAAAAACATGAAGAGCCTGAAAAGGTGTGAAAAATATGAAGAGCTTTAAAAGCTGTGAAAAATATGAGGAGCATGAAACCGTCTGAAAAACAGAAGCAGCATGAAACGGTGTTGAAAAACATGAAGAGCCTGCAAACGTGTGAAAAATATGAAGAGCTTCAAAAGGTGTGAAATATATGAAGAGCTTCAAAAGGTGTCAAAAATGAGATGAGCAAGAAACGGTCTGAAAAATAGGAGGAGCATGAAACGGTGATCAGAAATATGAAGAGCCTGAAAAGGTGTGAAAAATATGAAGAGCTTCAAAGGCATGAAATTCATGAGGAGCATGAAACGGTCTGAAAAGTAGGAGAAGCATGAAGTGGTGTGGAAAAACATGAAGAGCCTGAAAAGGTGTGAAAAATATGAGGATCATCAAAAGGTGTGAAAAATATGAGGAGCATGAAAAGTTCTGCAAAAAGGAGGAGCATGAAGTGATGGTGAAAAACTTGAAGAGCCTGAAAAGGTGTGAAAAATATGAAAACCTTCAAAATCTGTCAAAAATATGAGGAGCATGAAACGGTCTGAAAAATAGGAGGCGCATGAAGCGGTGTTCAAAAACATGACGAGCCTGAAAAGGTGTGAAAAATATGAAGAGCTTCAAAAGGTGTCAAAAATATGAGGAGAATGAAACGGTCTGAAAAATAGGAGGAGCATGAAGCTGTGTTGAAAACATGAAGAGCCTGAAAAGGTGTGAAAAATAAGAAGAGCTTCTAAAGGTGTCAAAAATATGAGGAGCATGAAACGGTCTGAAAAAGAGGAGCAGCATGAATCGGTGTTGAAAAACATGAAGAGCCTAAAAAGTTGTGAAAAATATGAAGAGCTTCAAAAAGTGTCAAAAATATGAGGAGAATGAAACGGTCTGAAAAATAGGAGGAGCATGAAGTGTTGTTGAAAAACATGAAGAGCCTGAAAAGTTGTGAAAAATATGAAGAGCTTCAAAAGGTGTGAAAAATATGAAGAGTTTCAAATGTGTCAAAAATGAGATGAGCATGAAAAGGTCTGAAAAATAAGAGGAGCATGAAGTGGTGTTGAAAAAAAAGAAGAGGCTGAAAAGGTGTGAAATATATGAAGACCTTCAAAAGGTGTCAAAAATATGAGGAGAATGAAACGTTCTGAATAATAGGAGGAGCATGAAGCGGTGTTGAAAAACATGAAGAGCCTGAAAACGTGTGAAAAATATGAAGAGCTTCAAAAGGTGTGAAAAATATGAAGAGTTTCAAATGTGTCAAAAATGAGATGAGCATGAAAGGGTCTGAAAAATAAGAGGAGCATGAAGTGGAGTTGAAAAAAAAAGAAGAGCCTGAAAAGATGTGAATATATGAAGACCTTCAAAAGGTGTCAAAAATATGAGGAGAATGAAACGGTCTGAATAATAGGAGCAGCATGAAGCGGTGTTGAAAAACATGAAGAGCCTGAAAACGTGTGAAAAACATGAAGAGCCTGAAAAGGTGTGAAAAATATGGAGAGATTCTAAAGGTTTCAAAAATGAGAAGAGAATGAAACGGTCTGAAAAATAAGTGGAGCATGAAGTGGTGGTGAAAATCATGAAGAGCCTGAAAAGGTGTGAAAAATATGAAGAGCTTCTAAAGGTGTCAAAAATATGAGGAGCATGAAAAGGTCTGAAAAATAGGAGGATCATGAAGCGGTGTTCAAAAACATGAAAAGCCTGAAAAGGTGTGAAAATATGAAGAGCTTCAAAAAGTGTCAAAAATATGAGGAGCATGAAACGGTCTTAAAAAAAGGAGGAGCATGAAGTGGTGTGGAAAAACATGAAGAGACTGAAAAGATGTGAAAATATGAAGAGCTTCAAAAGGTGTGAAATACATGAGGAGCATGAAACTCTCTGAAAAATAGGAGGAGCATGAAGCTGTGTTAAAAACATGAAAAGCCTGAAAAGGTGTGAAAAATATGAAGAGCTTCAAAAAGAGTCAAAAATATGAGGAGCATGAAACGGTCTGAAAAATAGGAGGAGCATGAAATGGTGTTGAAAAACATGAAGAGCCTGCAAACGTGTGAAAAATATGAAGAGCTTCAAAAGGTGTGAAATATATGAAGAGCTTCAAAAGGTGTCAAAAATGAGATGAGCATGAAACGGTCTGAAAAATAGGAGGAGCATGAAACGGTGATCAGAAACATGAAGAGCCTGAAAAGGTGTGAAAAATATGAAGAGCTTCAAGGCATGAAATTCATGAGGATCATGAAACGGTCTGAAAAATAGAAGCATGAAGTGGTGTGGAAAACATGAAGAGCCTGAAAAGGTGTGAAAAATATGAAGAGCTTCAAAATCTGTAAAAAATATGAGGAGCATGAAACGGTCTGAAAAATAGGAGAAGCATGAAGTGGTGTGGAAAACTTGAAGAGCCTGAAAAGGTGTGAAAAATATGAAAAGCTTCAAAATCTGTCAAAAATATGGGGAGCATGAAACGGTCTGAAAAATAGGAGGAACATGAAACGGTGATCAAAAACATGAAGAGCCTGAGAAGGTGTGAAAAATATGAAGAGCTTCAAAAGGTGTGAAATACATGAGGAGCATGAAACGGGCTGAAAAATAGGAGAAGCATGGAGTTGTGTGGAAAAACATGAAGAGCCTGAAAAGGTGTGAAAAATATGAAAAGCTTCAAAAGGTGTCAAAATTATGAGGAGCATGAAACGGTCTGAAAAATAGGAGGAGCATGAAATGGTGTTGAAAAACATGAAGAGCCTGCAAACGTGTGAAAAATATGAAGAGCTTCAAAAGGTGTGAAATATATGAAGAGCTTCAAAAGGTGTCAAAAATGAGATGAGCATGAAACGGTCTGAAAAATAGGAGGACCATGAAACGGTGATCAGAAACATGAAGAGCCTGAAAAGGTGTGAAAAATATGAAGAGCTTCACGGCATGAAATTCATGAGGATCATGAAACGGTCTGAAAAATAGGAGAAGCATGAAGTGGTGTGGAAAACATGAAGAGCCTGAAAAGGTGTGAAAAATATGAAGAGCTTCAAAATCTGTAAAAAATATGAGGAGCATGAAACGGTCTGAAAAATAGGAGAAGCATGAAGTGGTGTGGAAAACTTGAAGAGTCTGAAAAGGTGTGAAAAATATTAAAAGCTTCAAAATCTGTCAAAAATATGGGGAGCATGAAATGGTCTGAAAAATAGGAGGAACATGAAATGGTGATCAAAAACATGAAGAGCCTGAGAAGGTGTGAAAAATATGAAGAGCTTCAAAAGGTGTGAAATACATGAGGAGCATGAAACGGGCTGAAAAATAGGAGAAGCATGGAGTTGTGTGGAAAAACATGAAGAGCCTGAAAAGGTGTGAAAAATATGAAAAGCTTCAAAAGGTGTCAAAATTATGAGGAGCATGAAACGGTCTATAAAATAGGAGGAGCATGAAGTGCTGTTGAAAAACACGAAGAGCCTGAAAAAGTGTGAAAAATATGAAGAGCTTCAAAATTTGTCAAAAATATGAGGAGCATGAAACGGTCTGAAAAATAGGAGGAGCATGAAACGGCCTGAAAAAGAGGAGGAGCATGAAATGGTGTTCAAAAACATGAAGAGCCTGAAAAGGTGTGAAAAATATGAAGAGCTTCAAAAATATGAAAAATATGAAGAGCTTCAAAAGGTGTGAAAAATATGAAGAGCTTCAAAAGGTGTGAAAATTATGAAGAGCTTAAAATGGTGTCAAAATGAGATGATCATGAAACGGTCTGAAAAACAGGAGGAGAATGAAGCAGTGTTGAAAATCATCAAGAGCCTGAAAAGGTGTGAAAAGTATGAAGAGCTTCAAAAGGTGTGAAATACATGAGGAGCATTAAACGGTCTGAAAAAAAGGAGGAGCATGAAGCGGTTTTCAAAAACATGAAGAGTCTGAAAAGGTGTGAAAAATATGAAGAGCTTCAAAACGTGTGAAAAATATGAGGAGCATGAAACGGTCTGAAAAATAGGAGGAGCATGAAGCGGTCTTGAAAAACATGAAGAGCCTGAAAACGTGTGAAAAATATGAAGAGCTTCAAAAGGTGTAAAAAATATGGGGAGCATGAAACGGTCTGCAAAAAAGGAGGAGCATGAAGTGGTGTTGAAAAACTTGAACAGCCAGAAAATGTGTGAAAAATATGGAAAGCTTCAAAAGGTGGTAAAAATATGCGGAGCATGAATCGGTCTGAAAAATAGGAGGAGCATGAAGCGGTGTTCAAAAACATGAAGAGCCTGAAAAGGTGTGAAAAATATGAAGAGCTTAAAAATGTGTCAAAATACGAGGAGCATGAAACGGTCTGAAAAATAGGAGGAGCATGAAGCATTGTTGAAAAACATGAAGAGCCTGAAAAGTTGTGAAAATATGAAGAGCCTGAAAAGGTGTGAAAAATATGAGGAGCTTCAAATGTGTCAAAAATGAGATGAGCATGAAACGGTCTGAAAAATAAGAGGAGCATGAAGTGGTGTTGAAAAAAAAGAAGAGGCTGAAAAGGTGTGAAATATATGAAGACCTTCAAAAGGTGTCGAAATATGAGGAGAATGAAACGGTCTCAAAAATAGGAGGAGCATGAAACGGTGTTCAAAAACATGAAGAGCCCGAAAAGTTGTGAAAAGTATGAAAAACTTCAAAAGGTGTCAAAAATGAGATGAGCATGAAACGGTTTGAGAAATAGGAGGAGCATGAAGTGGTGTTGAAAAAAAAGAAGAGACTGAAAAGGTGTGAAAAATATGAGGCTCATCAAAAGGTGTGAAAAATATGAGGAGCATGAAAAGGTCTGCAAAAAGGAGGAGCATGAAGTGGTGGTCAAAAATTGAAGAGCCTGAAAAGGTGTGAAAAATATGAAAACCTTCGAAATCTGTCAAAAATATTAGGAGCATGAAACGGTCTGAAAAATAGGAGGCGCATGATGCGGTGTTCAAAAACATGACGAGCCTGAAAAGGTGTGAAAAATATGAAGAGCTTCAAAAGGTGTCAAAAATATGAGGAGCATGAAACGGTCTGAAAAATAGGAGGAACATGAAACGGTGATCAAAAACATGAAGAGCCTGAAAAGGTGTGAAAAATATGAAGATCTTCAAAAGGTGTGAAATATATGAGGAGTATGAAACGGGCTGAAAAATAGGAGGAGCATGAAACGGTCTGAAAAACAGGAGGAGAATGAAGCGGTGTTGAAAATCATCAAGAGACTGAAAAGGTGTGAAAAATATGAAGAGCTTCAAAAGGTGTGAAATACATGAGGAGCATTAAACGGTCTGAAAAATAGGAAGAGCATGAAGCAGTGTTGGAAAACATGAAGAGCCTGAAAAGGTGTGAAAAATATGAATAGCTTCAAAAGGTGTCAAAATATGAGGAGCATGAAATGGTCTGAAAAATAGGAAGAGCATGAAATGGTGTTCAAAAACATGAAGAGCCTGAAAAGGTGTGAAAAATATGAAGTGATTCAAAAGGTGTGAAATACATGAGGAGTATGAAACGGGCTGAAAAATAGGAGGAGCATGAAACGGTCTGAAAAAGAGGAGGAGCATGAAGTGGTGTTCAAAAATATGAAGAGCCTGAAAAGGTGTGAAAAATATGAAGAGCTTCAAAAATATGAAAAATATGAAGAGCTTCAAAAGCTGTGAAAAATATGAAGAGCTTCAACAGGAGTGAAAAATATGAAGAGCTTAAATTGGTGTCAAAATGAGATGAGCATGAAACGGTCTGAAACAGGAGGAGAATGAAGCGGTGTTGAAAATCATCAAGAGCCTGAAATGGTGTGAAAAATATGAAGAGCTTCAAAAGGTGTGAAATACATGAGGAGCATTAAACGGTCTGAAAAAAAGGAGGAGCATGAAGCGGTTTTCAAAAACATGAAGAGTCTGAAAAGGTGTGAAAAATATGAAGAGCTTCAAAAAGTGTCAAAAATATGAGGAACATGATACCTTCAGAAAAATAGGAGGATCATGAAACAGTAATCAAAAACATGAAGAGCTGAAATGTTTTGAAAAATATGAAAAGCTTCAAAGGGTGTCAAAAATTAGATGAGCATGAAACGGTCTGAAAAATAGGAAGAGCATGAAGCGGTGTTGGAAAACATGAAGAACCTGAAAACGTGTGAAAAATATGAATAGCTTCAAAAGGTGTGAAATACATGAGGAGCATGAAAGGGGATGAAAAATAGGATGAGCATGAAGCGGTGTTCAAAAAAATGAAGAGCCTGAAAAGGTGTGAAAAATATGAAGAGCTTCAAAAGGTGTGAAATATATGAAGAGCTTCAAATGGTGAGAAATATATGAGGAGCATGAAACGGTCTGAAAAATAGGAGGATCAAGAAACGGTGTTCAAAAACATGAAGAGCCTGAAAAGCTGTGAAAAATATGAAGAGCCTCAAGGTGTGAAATACTTGAGAAGCATGAAACGGTCTGAAAAATAGGACGAGCATGAAGCGGTGTTCAAAAAAATGAAGAGCCTGAAAAGGTGTGAAAAATATGAAGAGCTTCAAAAAGTGTCAAATATGTGAAGAGCTTCAAAAGATGTGAAACATATGAGGAGCATGAAATGCTCTGAAAAACAGGAGGAGCATGAAGCGGTGTTCAAAAATATGAAGAGCCTGAAAAGGTGTGAAAAATCTGAAGAGCTTCAAAAGGTGTCAAATATATGAGGAGCATGAAACGGTCTGAAAAATAGGAGGAGCATGAAGCGGTGTTCAAAAACATGAAGACGCTGAAAAGGTGTGAAATATATGAAGAGCTTCAAAAGGTGTCAAAAATAAGAGGAGCATGAAACAGTCTGAAAAATAGGAGGAGCATGAAGCGGTGTAGAAAAACATGAAGAGCCTGAAAAGGTGTGAAAAATATGAACAGCTTCAAAAGGTGTGAAAAATATGAAGACATTCAAAGGTGTCAAAATTATGAGGAGCAAGAAACGGTCTGAAAATAGGAGGAGCATGAAACGGTGTTGAAAAACATGAAGAGCCTGAAAAGGTGTGAGAAATATGAAGAGCTACAAAAGGTGTCACAAATATGAGGAGCATGAAACGGTCTGAAAAATAGGAGGAGCATAAAGCGGTGTTGAAAAACATGAAGAGACTGAAAAGATGTGAAAAATATGAATAGTTTCAAATGATGTGAAAAATATGAAGAACTTCAAAAGCTGTCAAAAATGAGATGAGCATGAAACGGTCTGAGAAATAGGAGAAGCATGAAGAGGTGTTGAAAAACATGAAGAGCCTGAAAAAGTGTGAAATATATGAAGAACTTCAAAAGGTGTAAAGTACATGAGGAGAATGAAACCGTCCGAAAAATAGGAGGAGCATGAAGCGGTGTTCCAATACATGAAGAGCCTGAAAAGGAGTGAAATATATGAAGAGATTCAAAAGGTGTCAAAAATATGAGGAGCATGAAACGGTCTGAAAAAAAGGAGGAGCAGGAAACCGTGTTCAAAAACATGAAGAGCCTGAAAAGGTGTGAAAAATTTGAGGTGCTTCAAAAGGTGTGAAAATTAGGAGGAGCATGAAGCGGTGTTCAAAAACATGAAAAGCCTGAAAATGTGTGTAAAATATGAAGAGTTTCAAAACGTGTCAAAAATATGAGGAGCATGAAACGGTCTGAAAAATAGGAGGATCAAGAAGCGGTGTTGAAAAACATGAAGATCAGAAAACTTGTGAAAAATATGAAGAGCTTCAAAAGGTGTGAAAAATTTGAAGAGCTTCAAAAGGTGTCAAAAATGAGATGAGCATGAAACGGTCTGAAAAATAGGTGGAGCATGAAGTGGTGTTGAAAAACATGAAGAGCCTGAAAAGGTGTGAAATATATGAAGAGATTCAAAAGGTGTCAAAAATATGAGGAGCATGTAACGGTTTGGAAAATAGGACGAGCATGAAGTGATGTTGAAAAACATGAAGAGCCTGAAAAGATGTGAAAAATATGAAGAGCTTCAAAAGGTGTCCACAATATGAGGAGCATGAAACTGTCTGAGAAATAGGAGAAGCATGAAGTGGTGCTTAAAAACATGAAGAGCCTAAAAGGTGTGAAAAATAAGAAAAGCTTCAAAAGATGTCACAAATATGAGGAGCATGAAAGGGTCTGAAAAATTGGAGGATCATGAAGCGGTGTTGAAAAACATGAAGAGCCTGAAAAGGTGTGAAAAATATGAATAGTTTCAAAAGATGTGAAAAATATGAAGAACTTCAAAAGCTGTCAAAAATGAGATGAGCATGAAACGGTCTGAGAAATAGGAGAAGCATGAAGTGATGTTGAACAACATGAAGAGCTTGAAAAAGTGTGCAATATATGAAGAGCTTCAAAAGGTGTGAAAAATATGAAGAGCTTCAAAAGGTGTCAAAAATATGAGGAGCATGAAACGGTCTGAAAACTAGGAGGAGCATTGTAACAATGTTGAAAAAATTGAAGAGCCTGAAAAGGTGTGAAAAATATGAAGAGCTTCAAAAGGTGTCAAAAATATGAGGAGCATGAAAAGGTCTGAAAAATAGGAGGAGCTTGAAGCGGTGTTGAAAAACATGAAGAGCCTGATAACGTGTGAAAAATATGAAGAGCTTCAAAAGGTGTGAAAAATATGAGGAGCATGAATCTGTCTGAAAAATAGGAGGAGCATTGTAACATTGTGGAAAAAATTGAAGAGCCTGAAAAGGTGTGAAAAATATGAAGAGCTTCAAAAGATGTCAAAAATATGAGAAGCATGAAAAGGTCTGAAAAATAGGAGGAGCATGAAGCGGTGTTGAAAAACGTGAAGAGCCTGAAAAGTTGTGAAAAATATGAAGAGCCTCAAGGTGTGATATACTTGAGGAGCATGAATCGTTCTGAAAAATAGGAGGAGCCGGAAGCGGTGTTGAAAAACATGAAGAGCCTGAAAAGGTGTGAAAAATATGAAGAGTTTCAAAAGGTGTGAAAAATATTAGGAGCGTCAAAAGAGGTAAAAAATATGAGGAGCATGAAAGGGTCTGAAAAGTAGGAGGAGCATGAAACGGTGTTCAAAAACATGAAGAGCCTGAAAAGCTGTGAAAAATATGAAGAGCCTCAAGGTGTGAAATACTTGAGGAGCATGAATCGTTCTGAAAAATAGGAGGAGCAGGAAGCGGTGTTGAAAAACATGAAGAGCCTGAAAATGTGTGAAAAATATGAAGAGCTTCAAAAGGTGTCAAAACTATGAGGAGTATGAAACGGTCGGAAAAATAGGAGCAGCATGAAGTGGAGTTGAAAAAAAAAGAAGAGCCTGAAAAGATGTGAATATATGAAGACGTTCAAAAGGTGTCAAAAATATGAGGAGAATGAAACGGTCTGAATAATAGGAGGAGCATGAAGTGGTGTTGAAAAACATGATGAGCCTCAAAAGTTGTTAAATACTTGAGGAGCATGAATCGGTCTGAAAAATAGGAGGAGCATGAAGCGGTGTTGAAAAACATGAAGAGCCTCAAAAGGTGTGAAAAATATGAAGAGCTTCAAAAAGTGTCAATAATGAGATGAGCATGAAATGGTCTGAAAAGAAGGAGGAGCATGAAGTGGTGTTGAAAAACATGAAGAGCCTGAAAAGGTGTGAAATATATGAAGAGATTCAAAAGCTGTCAAAAATATGAGGAGCACGTAACGGTTTGGAAAATAGGAAGAGCATGAAGTGGTGTTGAAAAACATGATGAGCCTGAAAAGATGTGAAAAATATGAAGAGCTTCAAAAGGTGTCATATATATGAGGAGCATGAAACGGTCTGAAAAATAGGAGGAGCATGAAGCGGTATTCAAAAACATGAACAGCCTGAAAAGCTGTGAAATTATGTCAAGCTTCAAAAGATGTGAAAATTATGAGGAGCAGGAAACGTTCTGAAAAATAGTAGGAGCATGAAGCGTTGTTAAAGAACATGAAGAGCCTGAAAAGGTGTGAAATATATGAAGAGCTTCAAAAGGTGTCAAAAATATGAGGGGCATGAAACGATCTGAAAAATAGGAGGAGCATGAAATGGTGTTAAAAAACATGAAGAGCTTCAAAAGGTGTGAAACATATAAAGAGCTTCAAATGGTGTCAAAAATATGAGGAGCATGAAACGGTCTGAAAAATAGGAGGAGCATGAAACGGTGTTCGAAAACATGAAGAGCATGAAAATTTGTGAAAAATATGAAGACCTTCAAAACGTGTCAAAAATGAGATGAGCATGAAACGGTCTGAAAAAAAGGAGGTGAATGAAGTGGTGTTGAAAAACATGAAGAGCCGGAGAACGTGTGAAAAATATGAAGAGCTTCTAAAGCTGTGAAAAATATGAAATGCTTCAAAAGGTGTCAAAAATGAGATGAGCATGAAACGGCCTGAAAAATAGGAGGAGCATGAAGCGGTATTCAAAAACATGAAGAGCCTGAAAAAGTGGGAAATATATGAAGAGCTTCAAAAGGTGTCAAAAATATGAGGAGCATGAAACGGTCTGAAAAATAGGAGAAGAATGAAGTGGTGTTGAAAAACATGAATTGCCTGAAAAGGTGTGAAAAATATGAAGAGCTTCAAAAGGTTTCAAAAATAGAAGGAGCATGAAACGGCCTGAAAAATAGGAGGAGCATGAAGCGGTATTCAAAAACATGAAGAGCCTGAAAAGCTGTGCAATTATGTCAAGCTTCAAAAGGTGTGAAAAATATGAGGAGCATGAAACTGTCTGAAAAATAGGAGGAGCATGAAGCGGTGTTGAAAAACATGAAGAGCCTGAAAATGTGTGAAAAATATGAAGAGCTTCAAAAGGTGTCAAAAATATGAGGAGAATGAAACGGTCTGAAATATTAGAGGAGCAAGAAACGGAGTTCAAAAACATGAAGAGCCAGAAAAGGTGTGAAAAATATGAAGAGCTTCAAAGGTTGTCAAAAATATGAGGAGCATGAATGGTATGAAAAATAGGAGGAGCATGACGCGGTGTTCAAAAACATGAAGAGCCTGAAACGGTGTGAAAAATATGAGAGCTGCAAAAGGTGTCATATATATGAGGAGCAGGAAACGGTCTGAAAAATAGGAGGAGCAAGAAGCGGTGTTGAAAAACATGAAGAGCCTGAAAAAGTGTGAAAAATATGAAGACGTTTAAAAGGTGTCAAAAATATGAGGAGCATGAAACTTTCAGAAAAATAGGAGGATCATGAAGCGTGTTGAAAAACATGAAGAGCCTGAAAAGGTGTGAAAAATATGAAGAGCTTCAAAAGGTGTGAAAAATATGAAGAACTTCAAAAGGTGTCAAAAATATGAGGAGAATGAAACGGTCTGAAAAATAGGCAGAGCATGAAACGGTGTTCAAAAACATGAAGAGCCTGAAAAGGTGTGAAAAATATGAAGAGCTTCAAAACGTGTCAAAATATGAGGAACATGAAACGGTCTGAAAAATAGGAGGAGCAAGAAGCGGTGTTGAAAAACATGAAGAGCCTGAAAATGTGTGAAAAATATGAAGAGCTTCAAAGGGTGTGAAAAATATGAAGAGCTTCAAAAGCTGTAAAATGAGATGAGCATGGAACGGCCTGAAAAATAGCAGGAGCATGAAGCGGTGTTCAAAAATATGAAGATCCTGAAAAGGTGTGAAAAATATGAAGAGCTTCAAATGGTGTCAAAAATATGAGTAGCATGAATCGGTCTTAAAAATAGGAGGAGCATGAAACGGTATTCAAAAACATGAAGAGCCTGTAAAGGTGTGAAAAATATGAAGAGCTTCAAAAGGTGTGAAATACATGAGGAGTTTGAAACTGGCTGACAAATAGGAGAAGCATGAAGTGGTGTTCAAAAACATGAAGAGCCTGAAAAGGTGTGAAAAATATGAAGAGCTTCAAACGGTGGCAAAAATATGAGGAGCATGAAACGGTCTGAAAAATAGGAGGAGCATGAAGCGGTGTTCAAAAACATGAAGAGCCTGAAAAGGTCTGAAAAATTTGAAGAACTGGAAAAGGCGTGAAATATATGAAGAGCTTCAAAAGGTGTCAAAAATGAGATGAGCATGAAACGGTGTGAAAAATAGGAGGAACATGAAGCGGTTTTGAAAAAAATGAAGAGGCTGAAAAGGTGTGAAATATATGAAGAGCTTCAAGAGGTGTCAAAAATATGAAGAGCATGAAATGGTCTGAAAAATAGGAGGGTCATGAAGCGGTGTTCAAAAATCTGAAGAGCCTGAAAAGGTATGAAAATATGAAGAGCTTCAAAAGGTGTGAAAAATATGAGGAGCATGGAACGGTCTGAAAAATAGAAGCGGCATGAAATGGTGTTCAAAAACATGAAGAGCCTGAAAAGGTGTGAAAATTATGAAGAGCTTCAAAAGGTGTGAAATACATGAGGAGCATGAAACGGTCTGAAAAATAGGAGAAGCATGAAGTGGTGTTGAAAAACATGAAGAGCCTGAAAAGGAGTGAAAAATATGAAGAGCTTCAAAAGGTGTCAAACATATGAAGAACATGAAACGGTCTGAAAAATAGGAGGATCATGAAGCAGTGTTCAAAAACATGAAGAGCCTGAAAATGTGTGAAAAACATTCAGAGCTTCAAAATGTGTCAAATATATGAGGAGCATGAAACGGTCTGAAAAATAGGAGGAGCATGAAACGGTGATTAAAAACATGAAGAGCCTGAAAAGGTGTGAAAAATATGAAGAGCTTCAAAAGGTGTGAAATACATGAGGAGCATGAAACAGGCCGAAAAATAGGACAAGCATGAAGTGGTGTGGAAAAAAATGAAGAGCCTAAAAAGTTGTGAGAAATATGAAGAGCTTCAAAAGATGTGAAATACATGAGGAGCATGAAACTCTGAAAAATAGGAGGAGCATGAAGCAGTGTCAAAAACATGAAGAGCCTAAAAAGTTGTGAGAAATATGAAGAGCTTTAAAAGGTGTCAAAAATGAGATGAGCATGAAACGGTCTGAAAAATAGGAGGAGAATGAAGCGGTGTTGAAAAACATGAAGAGCCTAAAAAGTTGTGAAAAATATGAAAAGCTTCAAAAGGGGTCAAAAATGAGATGAGCATGAAACGGTCTGAAAAATAGGAGCATGAAACGGTGATAAAAAACATGAAGAGCCTGAAAAGGTGTGAAAAATATGAAGAGCTTCAAAAGGTGTGAAATTCATGAGGAGCATGAAATGGTCTGAAAAATAGGACAAGAATGAAGTGGTGTGGAAAAACATGAAGAGCCTGAAAAGGTGTGAAAAATATGAAGAGCTTCAAGAGGTGTCAAAAATATGAAGAGCATGAAACGGTCTGAAAAATAGGAGGATCATGAAGCGGTGATCAAAAACATGAAGAGCGTGAAAAGGTGTGAAAAATATGAAGAGCTTCAAAAGGTGTGAAATTCATGAGGATCATGAAACGGTCTGTAAAATAGGAGAAGCATGAAGTGGTGTGGAAAAACATGAAGAGCCTGTAAAGGTGTGAAAAATATGAAGAGCTTCAAAAGGTGTCAAAAATATGAGGAGCATGAAACGGTCCGAAAAATAGGAGGAGCATGAAGCAGTGTTCAAAAACATGAAGAGCCTGAAAACGTGTGAAAAATATGAAGAGCTTCAAAAGGTGTGAAATACATGAGGAGCATGAAACGGTCTGAAAAATAGGAGGAGCATGAAGCGGTATTAAAAAACATGAAGAGCCTGAAAACGTGTGAAAAATATGAAGAGCTTCAAAAGGTGTGAAATACATGAGGATCATGAAATGGTCTGAAAAATAGGAGGAGCATGAAACGGTGTTCAAAAAGAGGAAGAGCGTGAAAATTTGTGAAAAATATGACAGCTTCAAAGGGGGCAAAAATATGAGCAGCATGAAACGTTCTGAAAAATAGGAGGAGCATGAAGCGGTGTTCAAAAACATGAAAAGCCTGAAAAGGTGTGAAAAATATGAAGAGCCTCAAAACGTGTCAAAAATGAGAAGAGCATGAAACTGTCTGAAAAATAGGAGTAGCATGAAGTGGTGTTGAAAAAAAAGAAGACACTGAAAAGCTGTGAAATATATGAAGAGCTTCTAACTGTGTCAAAAATATGAGGAGAATGAAAGCATCTCAAAAATAGGAGGAGCATGAAGCTGTGTTGAAAAACATGAAGAGCCTGAAAAGGTTTGAAAAATATGAAGAGCTTCAAAAGGTGTCAAAATATGAGGAGCATGAAACGGTCTGAAAAATAGGAGGAGCATGAAGCCATGTTCAAAAACATGAAGAGCCTGAAATGGTGTGAAAAATATGAAGAGCTTCAAAAGGTGTCAAAATATGAGGAGCATGAAAAGGCCTGAAAAATAGGAGGAGCATGAAACGGTCTGAAAAATAGGAGGAGCATGAATCGGTGTTGAAAATATGAAGAGCATGAAATGGTGTCAAAAACATGAAGAGCTACAAAATGTGTCAAAAATTTGAGGAGCAAGAAACGGTCTGAAAAATAGGAAGAGCATGAAGTGGTGTTCAAAAACATGAAGAGCCTTAAAAGGTGTGAAAAATATGAAGAGCTTTAAAGGTGTGAAAATTATGAGGAGCATGAAACCTTCTGAAAAATAGGAGGAGCATGACACGGTGTTGAAAAACATGAAGAGCATGAAAAGGTGTGAAAATTATGAAGAGCTTTAAAGGTGTGGAAAATATGAGGAGCATGAAACCTTCTGAAAAATAGGAGGAGCATGACACGGTGTTGAAAAACATGAAGAGCATGAAAAGGTGTGAAAATTATGAAGAGATTCTAAAGCTGTCAAAAATATGAGGAGCCTGAAACGGTCTGAAAAATAGGAGGAGCATGAAGTGGTGTTGAAAAAGATGAAGAGCCTGAAAAGGTGTGAAAAATATGAAGAGCTTCAAAAGGAGTCAAAAATATGAGGAGCATGAAAAGGTCTGAAAAATAGGAGGAGCATGAAGCGGTGTTGAAAAATTTGAAGAGCCTGAAAAGGTGTGAAAAATATTAAGAGCTTCAAAAGGTGTGAAATAAAAGAGGAGCATGAAACTGTCTGAAAAATAGGAGGAGCATGAAGCGGTGTTGAAAAACATGAAGAGCATGAAAATGTGTGAAATATATGAAGAGCTTCAAAAGGTGTCAAAAATATGAGGAGCATGAAACGGTCTGAAAAATAGGAGGAGCATGAAGTGGTATTGAAAAACATGAAGACCCTGAAAAGGTGTGAAAAATATGAAGAGCTTCAAAAGGTGTCAAAAATATGAGGAGCATGAAACGGTATGAAAAATAGGAGGATCTTGAAGCAGTGTTGAAAAACATGAAGAGCATGAAAAGGTGTGAAAAATATGAAGAGCTTCAAAAGGTGTCAGAAATATGAGGAGCATGAAATGGTCTGAAAAATAGGAGGAGCATGAAATGGTGTTCAAAAACATGAAGAGCCTGAAAAGGTGTGAAAAATATGAAGAGCTTCAAAAGGTGTCAAAAATATGAGGAGAATGAAACGGTCTGGAAAATAGGAGGAGCACGAAGCGGTGTTGAAAAACATGAAGACCCTGAAAAAGTGTGAAAAATATGAAGAGCTTCAAAAGGTTTCAAAAATATGAGCAGCATGAAACGGTCAGGAAAACAGGAGGATCCTGAAGCGGTGTTGAAAAACATGAAGAGCCTGAGAGATTTTAAAAATATGAAGAGCTTCAAAAGGTGTCAAATATATGAGGAGCATGAAATGGTCTGAAAAATAGGAGGAGCATGAAACGGTGTTCAAAAACATGAAGAGCCTGAAAAGGTGTGAAAAATATAAAGAGCTTCAAAATGTGTCTAAAATATGAGGAGAATGAAACGGTCTGGAAAATAGGAGGAGCACGAAGCGGTGTTGAAAAACATGAAGAGTCTGAAAACGTGTGAAAAACATGAAGAGCTTCAAAAGGTGTGAAAAATATGAAGAGATTCAAAAGCTGTCAAAAATATGAGGAGCATGAAACAGTCGGAAAAATAGGAGGAGCATGAATCGCTGTTGAAACATGAAGAGCATGAAAAGGTGTCAAAAATATGAAGAGCTTCAAAATGTGTCAAAAATATGAGGAGCAAGAAACCGTCTGAAAAATAGGAGAAGCATCAATCGGTGTTGAAAACATGAAGAGCATGAAAAGGTGTCAAAAATATGAAGAGCTTTAAAGGTGTGAAAAATATGAGGAGCATGATACCGTCTGAAAAATAGGAGGAGCATGACACGGTGTTGAAAAACATGAAGAGCATGAAAAGGTGTGAAAAATATGAAGAGATTCAAAAGCTGTCAAAAATATGAGGAACCTGAAACGGTCTGAAAAATAGGAGGAGCATGAAGTGGTGTTGAAAAAGATGAAGAGCCTGAAAAGGTGTGAAAAATATGAAGAGCTTCAAAAGGAATCAAAATTATGAGGAGCAAGAAATGATCAGAAAAATAGGAGGAGCATGAAGCAGTGTTGAAAAACATGAAGAGCCTGAAAAGGTGTGAAAAATATGAAGAGCTTCAAAAGGTGTCAAAACTATCAGGAGCATGAAATGATCTGAAAAATAGGAGGAACATGAAACGGTCTGAAAAATAGGCGGAGCATGAAGTGGTGTTCAAAAACATGAAGAGCCTTAAAAGGTGTGAAAAATATGAAGAGCTTTAAAGGTGTGAAAATTATGAAGAGCATGAAACCGTCTGAAAAATAGGAGGAGCATGACACAGTGTTGAAAAACATGAAGAGCCTTAAAATGTGAGAAAAATATGAAGAGCTTTAAAGGTGTGAAAAATATGAGGAGCATGAAACCGTGTGAAAAATAGGAGGAGCATGACACGGTGTTGAAAAATATGAAGAGCATGGAAAGGTGTGAAAAATATGAAGAGCTTCAAAAGGAGTCAAAAATATGAGGAGCATGAAAAGGTCTGAAAAATAGGAGGAGCATGAAGCGGTGTTGAAAAACATGAAGAGCCTGAAAAGGTGTGAAAAATATGAAGAGCTTCAAAAGGTGTCAAAAATATGAGGAGCATGAAATGATCAGAAAAATAGGAGGAACATGAAACGGTCTGAAAATCAGGAGGAGCATGAAGCGGCGTTCAAAAACATGAAGAGTCTGAAAAGGTATGAAATATATGAAGAGCTTCAAAAGGTGTCAAAAATATGAGGAGCATGAAACGGTCTGAAAAATAGGAGGAGCATGAAGCGGTGTTCAAAAACATGAAGAGCCTGAAAAGATGTGAAAAATTTGAAGAGCTTCAAAATGTGTGAAATACATGAGGTGCATGAAACGGTCTGAAAAAAAGGAGGAGAATGAAGTGGTGTTCAAAAACTTGAAGAGACTGAAAAGGTGTGAAACATATGAAGAGCTTTAAATGTGTGAAAAATATGAGGAGCATGAAACCGTCTGAAAAATAGCAGGAGCATGACACGGTGTTGAAAAACATGAAGAGCATGAAAAGTTGTGAAAAATATGAAGAGATTCAAAAGCTGTCAAAAATATGAGGAGCCTGAAACGATCTGAAAAATAGAAGGAGCATGAAGTGGGGTTGAAAAGGATGAAGAGCCTGAAAAGGTGTGAAAAATATGAAGAGCTTCAAAAGGAATCAAAAATATGAGGAGCATGAAACCGTCTGAAAAATAGGAGGAGCATGACACGGTGTTGAAAACCATGAAGAGCCTTAAAATGTGAGAAAAATATGAAGAGCTGTAAAAGTGTGAAAAATATGAGGAGCATGAAACCGTGTGAAAAATAGGAGGAGCATGACACGGTGTTGAAAAATATGAAGAGCATGAAAAGGTGTGAAAAATATGAAGAACAGCATGTATCCTATCTATGGTGAAACAGATCACCAGCCCAGGTGGGATGAACGAGACAAGTGCTCCGGCCTGGTGCACTGGGAAGACCCAGAGGAATCGGGGGGAGAGGGAGGTGGGAGGGGGGATCGGGATTGGGAATACATGTAAATCCATGGCTGATTCATATCAATGTATGACAAAACCCACTGGAAAATAAAATAATAATAATAAAAATTAAAAAAAAAAAAGGAGTGAAAAATATGAGGAGCATGAAAAGGTCTGAAAAATAGGAGGAGCATGAAGCGGTGTTGAAAAACATGAAGAGCCTGAAAAGGTGTGAAAAATATTAAGAGCTTCAAAAGGTGTCAAAAATATGAGGAGCATGAAACGATCTGAAATATAGGAGGATCATGAAGCCATGTTGAAAAAAATGAAGAGCCTGAAAATGTGTGAAAAATATGAAGAGCTTCAAAAGGTGTCAAAAATATGAGGAGCATGAAACGGTCTGAAATATAGGAGCAGCATGAAGCGGTGTTGAAAAACCTGAAGAGATTGAAAACGTGTGAAATATATGAAGAGCTTCAAAAGGTGTGAAAAATATGAAGAGCTTCAAAAGGTGTCAAAAATATGAGGAGCATGAAACGGTCTGAAAAATAGGAGGAGCATAAAGCGGTGTTGAAAAACAAGAAAAACCTGAAAAGCTGTGAAAAATATGAAGAGCTTCAAAACGTGTAAAAAATATGAGGAGCTTGAAACAGTCTGAAATATTGGAGGAGCATGAAGCGGTGTTGAAAAACATGAAGAGCCTGAAAAGCTGTGAAAAATATGAAGAGCTTCAGAACGAGTCAAAAATATGAGGAGCAGTAAACGGTCTGAAAAATAGGAGGATCATCAAGTGGTGTTGAAAAACATGAAGAGCCTGAAAGGGTATGAAAAATACGAAGAGCTTCAAAATGTGTCAAAAATATGAGGAGCATGAAACCATCTCAAAAATAGGAAGAGCATGAAACGGTATTCAAAAACATGAAGAGGCTGAAAAGGTGTGAAAGATATGAAGAGCTTCAAAATGTGTGAAATACATGAGGAGCATGAAACGGTCTGAAAAATAGGAGGAGCATGAAGCGGTGTTGAAAAACATGAAGAGCCTGAAAAGGTGTGAAAAATATGAAGAGCTTCAAAAGGTGCCAAAAATATGAGGAGCATGAAACGGTCTGAAAAATAGGAGGAGCATGAAGTGGTGTTGAAATTCATGAAGATCCTGAAAAGCTGTGTAAAATACGAAGAGCTTCAAAAGGTTTAAAATACATGAGGATCATGAAACGGTCTGAAAAAGAGGAGGAGCATGAATCAGTGTTCAAAAACATGAAGAGCTTGAAAAGGTGTGAAATATATGAAGTGCTTCAAAACGTGTCAAATATGAGGATAATGAAACGGTCTGAAAAATAGAAGGAGCATCCACTGGTGTTCAAAAACATGAAGGGCCTGAAAAGGTGTGAAAAAAATGAAGATATTCAAAAGGTGTCAAAACTATGAGGAGCCTGAAAAGGTCTGAAAAATAGGAAGAGCTTCAAAAGGTGTGAAATATATGAGGAGCATGAAACGGTCTGAAAAATAGGAGGAGCATGAAGCTGTGTTCAAAAACATGAGAACCAGAAAAGGTGTGAAAAATATGAAGAGCTTTAAAGGTGTGAAAATTATGAGGAGCATGAAACCGTCTGAAAAACAGGAGGAGCATGACACGGTGTTGAAAAACATGAAGAGCCTTAAAATGTGAGAAAAATATGAAGAGCTTTAAAGGTGTGAAAAATATGAGGAGCATGAGACCGTGTGAAAAATAGGAGGAGCATGACACGGTGTTGAAAAATACGAAGAGCATGAAAAGGTGTGAAAAATATGAAGAGATTCAAAAGCTGTCAAAAATATGAGGAGCCTGAAACGTTCTGAAAAATAGGAGAAGCATGAAGGGGTGTTGAAAAAGATGAAGAGCCTGAAAAGATGTGAAAAATATGAAGAGCTTCAAAAGGAGTCAAAAATATGAGGAGCATGAAAAGTTCTGAAAAATAGGAGGAGCATGAAGCGGTATTCAAAAACATGAAGAGCCTGAAAAGCTGTGAAAAATATGAAAAGCTTCAAAAGGTGTCAAAAATATGAGAAGCATGAAACGGCCTGAAAAAAAGGAGGAGCATGAATCGGTCTGAAAAATAGGAGGAGCATGAAACGATGTTGAAATACATGAGAGCCTGAAAAGTTGTGAAATATATGAAGAGCTTCAAAATGTGTGAAAAATATGAGGAGCAAGAAACGGTCTGAAAATCGGAGAGGCTGAAAAGTTGTGGAAATACATGAAGAGCCGAAAAAGGTGTGAAAAATATGAAGAGCTTCAAAAGGAGTGAAATACATGAGGAGCATGAAACGGTCTGAAAATTAGGAGGAGCATGAAGCGGTGTTGAAAAACATGAAGAGGCTGAAAAGGTGTGAAAAATATGAAGAGCTTCAAAAGGTGTGAAAAATATGAGGAGCATGAAACGGTCTGAAAAATAAGAGGAGCATGAAGCCATGTTGAAAAACATGTAGAGACTGAGAGGTGTAAAAAATATGAAGAGCTTCAAAAGGTGTCAAAAATATGAGGAGCATGAAACTGTCTGAAAAATAGGAGGAGCATGAAGTGGTGCTGAAAAACATGAAGAGCCTAAAAGGTGTGAAATATATGAAAAGCTTCAAAAGATGTCACAAATATGAGGAGCATGAAACGGTCTGAAAAATAGGAGGAGCATGAAGCGGTGTTGAAAAACATGAAGAGCCTGAAAAGTTGTGAAAAATATGAAGAGCTTCAAAAGGTGTGAAACTATGAGGAGCACGAAACGGTCTGAAAAATAAGAGGAGCATGAAGCCGTGTTGAAAAACATGAAGAGCCTGAAAAGGTGTAAAAAATATGAAGAGCTTGAAAAGGTGTCAAAAATATGAGGAACATGAAACGGCCTGAAAAATAGGAGGAGCATGACGTGGGGTTGAAAATCATGAAGAGCCTGAAAAGGTGTGTAAAATATGAAGAGCTTCAAAAGGAGTGAAATACATGAGGAGCATGAAACCGTCTGAATTATAGGAGGAGCATGAAGCGGTGTTCATAAACATGAAGAGCCTGAAAAGGTGTGAAAAATATGAAGAGCTTCAAAAGCTGTGAAAAATATGAAGAGCATCAAAAGCTGTCAAAAATGAGATGAGCATGAAACGGTCTGAAAAATTGGAGGAGCATGAAGTGGTGTTGAAAAACATTAAGAGCCTGAAAAGATGTGAAAAATATGAAGAGCTTCAAAAGGTGTCAAAAATTTGAGGAGTATGAAACAGTCTGAAAAATAGGAGCAGCATGAAACGCTGTTCAATAACATGAAGAGCCTGAAAACGTGTGAAAAATATGAAGAGCTTCAAACGGTGTGAAATACATGAGGAGCATGAAACGGTCTGAAAAATAGGAGGAGCATGAAGCGGTGTTCAAAAATATGAAGAGCCTGAAAATTTGTGAAAACTATGAAGAGCTTCAGAAGGTGTCAAAAATGAGATGAGCATGAAACGTCTGAAAAATAGGAGGAGCATGAAGTGGTGTTGAAAAACATTAAGAGCCTGAAAATATGTGAAATATATGAAGAGCTTGAAAACATTTCAGAAATGAGAGGAGCATGAAACTGTCTGAAAAACAGGAGGAGCATGAAGCAGTGTTGAAAAACATGAAGAGCCTGAAAAGGTGTGAAAAATATGAAGAGCTTCAAAAGGTGTGAAAAATATGAAGAGCTTCAAAAGCTGTCAAAAATGAGATGAGCATGAAACGGTCTGAGAAATAGGAGAAGCATGAAGTGGTGTTGAAAAACATGAAGAGCCTGAAAAAGTGTGAAATATAGGAAGAGCTTCAAAAGGTGTGAAATATATGAAGAGCTCCAAAAGGTGTCAAATATACGAGGAGCATGAAAAGGTCAGAAAAATAGGAGCAGCATGAACCGGTGTTGAAAAACATGAAGAGCCTGAAAAGGTGTGAAAAATATGAAGAGCTTCAAAAGGTGTCAAATATATGAGGAGGATGAAACGGTCTGAAAAATAGGAGGAGCATGAAGTGGTGTTGAAAAACATGAAGAGCCTGAGAAGGCGTGAAAAATATGAAGAGCTTCAAAAGGTGTCAAAAATATGAGGTGCATGAAACGGTCTGAAAAATAGGAGGAGCATGAAGCGGTGTTGAAAAACATGAAGAGCCTGAGAAGGTGTGAAAAATATGAAGAGCTACAAAAGGTGTCAAAAATATGAGGAGGATGAAACGGTCTGCAAATTAGGAGGATCATGAAGCGGTGTAGAAAAACATGAAGAGCCTGAACAGGTGTGAAAAATATGAAGAGCTTCAAAAGGTGTGAAAAATATGAGGAGCATGAAACCGTCTGAAAAATAGGAGGAGCATGAAGTGGTGTTGAAAATCATGAAGAGCCTGAAAAGGTGTGTAAGATATGAAGAGCTTCAAAAGGAGTGAAATACATGAGGAGCATGAAACCGTCTGAATTATAGGAGGAGCATGAAGCGGTGTTCATAAACATGAAGAGCCTGAAAAGGTGTGAAAAATATGAAGAGCTTCGTAAGCTGTGAAAAATATGAAGAGCTTCAAAAGGTGTGAAATATATGAGGAGCATGAAACGGACTGAAAAATAGAAGGAGCATGAAGCTGTGTTGAAAAACATTAAGAGCCTGAAAAGATGTGAAAAATATGAAGAGCTTCAAAAGGTGTCAAAAATTTGAGGAGTATGAAACGGTCTGAAAGATAGGAGCAGCATGAAACGCTGTTCAAAAACATGAAGAGCCTGAAAAGGTGTGAAAAATATGAAGAGCTTCAAACGGTGTGAAATACATGAGGAGCATGAAACGGTCTGAAAAATAGGAGGAGCATGAAGCGGTGTTCAAAAATATGAAGAGCCTCAAAATTTGTAAAAACTATGAAGAGCTTCAGAAGGTGTCAAAAATGAGATGAGCATGAAACGTCTGAAAAATAGGAGCAGCATGAAGTGGTGTTGAAAAACATTAAGAGCCTGAAAATGTGTGAAATATATGAAGAGCTTGAAAACATTTCAGAAATGAGAGGAGCATGAAACTGTCTGAAAAACAGGAGGAGCATGAAGCAGTGTTGAAAAACATGAAGAGCCTGAAAAGGTGTGAAAAATATGAAGAGCTTCAAAAGGTGTGAAAAATATGAAGAGCTTCAAAAGCTGTCAAAAATGAGATGAGCATGAAACGGTCTGAGAAATAGGAGAAGCATGAAGTGGTGTTGAAAAACATGAAGAGCCTGAAAAAGTGTGAAATATAGGAAGAGCTTCAAAAGGTGTGAAATATATGAAGAGCTTCAAAAGGTGTCAAAAATATGAGGAGCATGAAACTGTCTGAAAAATAGGAGGAGCATTGTAACATTGTTCAAAAACTTGAAGAGCCTGAAAAGGTGTGAAAAATATGAAGAGCTTCAAAAGGTGTCAAAAATATGAGGAGCATGAAAAGGTCTGAAAAATAAGAGCCGCATGAACCGGTGTTGAAAAACATGAAGAGCCTGAAAAGGTTTGAAAAATATGAAGAGCTTCAAAAGGTGTCAAATATATGAAGAGGATGAAACGGTCTGAAAAATAGGAGGAGCATGAAGTGGTGTTGAAAAACATGACGAGCCTGAGAAGTTGTGAAAAATATGAAGAGCTTCAAAAGGTGTCAAAAATATGAGGTGCATGAAACGGTCTGAAAAATAGGAGGAGCATGAAGCGGTGCTGAAAAACATGAAGAGCCTGAAAAGGTGTGAAAAATATGAAGAGCTTCAAAAGGTTTCAAAAATATGAGGAGCATGAAACGGTCTGAAACATATTAGGAGCATAAAACGGTGTTCAAAAACATGAGGAGCCTGAAAAGGTGTGAAAAATATGAAGAGCTTCAAAAGGTTTTAAAAATATGAGGAGCATGAAACGGTCTGAAAAATAGGAGGAGCATTGTAGCGTTGTTCAAAAACTTGAAGAGCCTGAAATGGTGTGAAAAATATGAAGAGCTTCAAAAGCTGTCAAAAATATGAGGAGCATGTAACTGTCTGAAAAATAGGAGGAGCATGAAGCGGTGTAGAAAAACATGAAGAGCCTGAACAGGTGTGAAAAATATGAAGAGCTTCAAAAGGTGTGAAAAATATGAGGAGCATGAAATGGTCTGAAAAATAGGAGGAGCATGAAGTGGTGTTGAAAATCATGAAGAGCCTGAAAAGGTGTGTAAAATATGAAGACTTCAAAATGTGTGAAATACATGAGGAACATGAAACGGTCTGAAAAATAGGAGGAGCATGAAGCGGTGTTCAAAAACATGAAGAGCATGGAAATGTGTGAACAATATGAAGAGCTTCAAAAGGTGTCAAAAATATGAGGAGCAAGAAACGGTCTGAAAAATAGGAGGAGCATTAAACGGTGTTCAAAAATATGAGCAGCTAGAAACGGTCTGAAAAATAGGAGGCGCATTAAACGGTGTTCAAAAACATGAAGAGCCTGGAAAGGTGTGAAAAATATGAAGAGCTTCAAAAGGTGTCAAAAATATGAGGAGCATGAAACGGTCTGAAAAATAGGAGGAGCATGAAGTTGTGTTGAAAAAAATGAAGAGCGTGAAAAAGGTGTGAAAATTATGAGGAGAATGAAACGGTCTGAAAAATAGGAGGAGCATGAAACGGTCTGAAAAATGAGGAGCATGAAGTGGTGTTGAAAAATATGAAGAGCTTCTAAAATTGTCAAAAATATCAGGAGCATGAAACGGTCTGAAAAATAGGAGGAGCATGAAGTGGTGTTGAAAAACATGAAGAGCCTGAAAAGGTGTGAAAAATAGGAAGAGCTTCAAAAGGTGTCAAAAATATGGGAGCATGAAACGGTCTGAAAAATAGGAGGACCATGAAGCGGTGTTGAAAAACATGAAGAACCTGAAAAGGTGTGAAAAATATGAAGAGGTTCAAAAGGTGTCAAAAATATGAGAAGCAAGAAACGGTCTGAAAAATAGGAGGAGCATGAAGCTGTGCTCAAAAACATGAAGAGCCTGAAAAGGTGTGAAAAATATGAAGAGTTTCAAAAGGTGTGAAAAATATGAAGAGCTTCAAATAATGTGAAATACATGAGGAGCATGAAATGGTCTGAGAAATAGGAGGAGCATGAAGCGGTGTTGAAAAACATGAAAACCTGAAAAGATGTGAACAATATGAAGAGCTTCAAAAGGTGTCAAAAAATGAGGAGCAAGAAACGGTCTGAAAAATAGGAGGAGCATGAAGCTGTGCTCAAAAACATGAAGAGCCTGAAAAGGTGTGAAAAATATGAAGAGCTTCAAAAGGTGTGAAAAATATGAGGAGCATGAAACGGTCTGAAAAATAGGAGCTGCATGAAGCTGTGCTCAAATACATGAAGAGCCTGAAAAGGTGTGAAAAATATGAAGAGCTTGAAAATGTGTCAAAAATATGAGGAGCATGAAACGGTCTGAATAATAGGAGGAGCATGAAGCAGTGTTGAAAATCATGAAGAGCCTGAAAAGGTGTGAAAAATATGAAGAGCTTCAAAAGGTGTAATAAATATGAGGAGCATGATACGTTCTCAAATATAGGAGGAGCATGAATCAGTGATCAAAAACATGAAGAGCTTCAAAATGTGTGAAAAATATGAAGAGTTTCAAAACGTGTCAAAAATATGAGGAGCATGAAACGGACTGAAAAATAGGAGGAGCATGAAGCCGTGTTGAAAAACATGAAGAGCTTCAAAAGGTGTGAAAAATATGAAGAGTTTCAAAAATGTGAAAAATATGAAGAGCTTCAAAAGGTGTGAAAAATATGAACAGCTTCAAAAGGTATCAAAAATGAGACGAGCATGAAACGGTCTGAAAAATTGGTTGAGAATGAAGCGGTGTTGAAAATCATGAAGAGCCTGAAAAGGTGTGAAATATATGAAGAGCTTCAAAAGGTGTCAAAAATATGAGGAGCATGATACGGTTAGAGAAATAGGCGGAGCATGAAGCGGTGTTGAAAAACATGAAGAGCCTGAAAACGTGTTAAAAATATGAAGAGCTTCAAAAGGTGTGAAAAATATGAAGAGCTTAAAAAGGTGTTAAATATTAGATGAGCATGAAACGATCTGAAAAATAGGAGGAGCATGAATCGGTGTTGAAAAACGTGAAGAGCCTGAAAAAGTGTGAAAAATATGAAGAGTTTCTATAGGTGTCAAAAATATGAGGAGCATGAAACGGTCTGAAAAATAGGAGGAGCATGAACTGGTGTTGAGAAACATGAAAAGTCTGAAAAGGTGTGAAAAATATGAGGAGCTTCAAAAGGAGTCAAAAATATGAGGAGCATGAAACGGTCTGAAAAAATAGAAGGAGCATGAATCGGTGTTCAAAAACATGAAGAGCCTGAAAAGGTGTGAAAAATATGAAGAGCTTCAAAAGGTGTCAAAAATATGAGGAGCATGAAACCGTCTGAAAAACAGGAGGAGCATGACACGGTGTTGAAAAACATGAAGAGCCTTAAAATGTGAGAAAAATATGAAGAGCTTCAAAGGTGTGAAAAATATGAGGAGCATGAGACCGTGTGAAAAATAGGAGGAGCATGACACGGTGTTGAAAAATACGAAAAGCATGAAAAGGTGTGAAAAATATGAAGAGATTCAAAAGCTGTCAAAAATATGAGGAGCCTGAAACGTTCTGAAAAATAGGAGAAGCATGAAGTGGTGTTGAAAAAGATGAAGAGCCTGAAAAGATGTGAAAAATATGAAGAGCTTCAAAAGGAGTCAAAAATATGATGAGCATGAAAAGTTCTGAAAAATAGGAGGAGCATGAAGCAGTATTCAAAAACATGAAGAGCCAGAAAAGGTCTGAAAAATATGAAAAGCTTCAAAAGGTGTCAAAAATATGAGAAGCATGAAACAGCCTGAAAAAAAGGAGGAGCATGAATCGGTCTGAAAAATAGGAGGAGCATGAAGCGATGTTGAAAAACATGAAGAGCCTCAAAAGGTGTGAAAAATATGAAAAGCTTCAAAAGGTGTTAAAAATATGAAGAGCTTCAGAAAGTGCCAAAAATGTGATGAGCATGAAATGGTCTGAAAAATTGGAGAAGCATGAAACGATGTTGAAATACATGAAGAGCCTGAAAAGTTGTGAAATATATGAAGAGCTTCAAAATGTGTGAAAAATATGAGGAGCAAGAAACGGTCTGAAAATAGGAGAGGCTGAAAAGTTGTGGAAATACATGAAGAGCCGAAAAAGGTGTGAAAAATATGAAGAGCTTCAAAAGGAGTGAAATACAGGAGGAGCATGAAACGGTCTGAAAATTAGGAGGAGCATGAAGCGGTGTTGAAAAACATGAAGAGGCTGAAAAGGTGTGAAAAATATGAAGAGCTTGAAAAGGTGTGAAAAATATGAGGAGCATGAAACGGTCTGAAAAATAAGAGGAGCATGAAGCCGTGTTGAAAAACATGTAGAGACTGAGAAGGTGTAAAAAATATGAAGAGCTTCAAAAGGTGTCAAAAATATGAGGAGCATGAAACGGTCTGAAAAATAGGAGGAGCATGAAGTGGTGCTGAAAAACATGAAGAGCCTAAAAGGTGTGAAATATATGAAAAGCTTCAAAAGATGTCACAAATATGAGGAGCATGAAACGGTCTGAAAAATAGTAGGAGCATGAAACGGTGTTCAAAAACATGAAGAGCCTGAAAAGGTGTGAAAAATATGAAGAGCTTCAAAAGGTGTGAAATACATGAGGAGCATGAAACGGTCTGAAAAATAGGAGGAGCATGAAGCGGTGTTGAAAAACATTAAGAGCCTGAAAATGTGTGAAATATATGAAGAGCTTGAAAACATTTCAGAAATGAGAGGAGCATGAAACTGTCTGAAAAACAGGAGGAGCATGAAGCAGTGTTGAAAAACATGAAGAGCCTGAAAAGGTGTGAAAAATATGAAGAGCTTCAAAAGGTGTGAAAAATATGAAGAGCTTCAAAAGCTGTCAAAAATGAGATGAGCATGAAACGGTCTGAGAAATAGGAGAAGCATGAAGTGGTGTTGAAAAACATGAAGAGCCTGAAAAAGTGTGAAATATATGAAGAGCTTCAAAAGGTGTGAAATATATGAAGAGCTTCAAAAGGTGTCAAAAATATGAGGAGCATGAAACTGTCTGAAAAATAGGAGGAGCATTGTAACATTGTTGAAAAACTTGAAGAGCCTGAAAAGGTGTGAAATAATGAAGAGCTTCAAAAGGTGTCAAAAATATGAGGAGCATGAAAAGGTCTGAAAAATAGGAGCCGCATGAAACGGTGTTGAAAAACAAGAAGAGCCTGAAAAGTTGTGAAAAATTGAAGAGCTTCAAAAGGTGTCAAATATATGAGGAGGATGAAACGGTCTGAAAAATAGGAGGAGCATGAAGCGGTGTAGAAAAACATGAAGAGCCTGAAAAGTTGTGAAAAATATGAAGAGCTACAAAAGGTGTTAAAAATATGAGGAGCATGAAACGGTCTGCAAAATAGGAGGATCATGAAGCGTTGTAGAAAAACATGAAGAGCCTGAACAGGTGTGAAACATATGAAGAGATTCAAAAGGTGTGAAAAATATGAGGAGCATGAAATGGTCTGAAAATAGGAGGAGCATGAAGTGGTGTTGAAAATCATGAAGAGCCTGAAAAGGTGTGTAAAATATGAAGACTTCAAAATGTATGAAATACATGAGAAACATGAAACGGTCTGAAAAATAGGAGAAGCATGAAGTGGTGTTCAAAAACATGAAGAGCATGGAAAGGTGTGAACAATATGAAGAGCTTCAAAAGGTGTCAAAAATATGAGGAGCAAGAAACGGTCTGAAAAATAGGAGGAGCATTAAACGGTGTTCAAAAATATGAGCAGCTAGAAACGGTCTGAAAAATAGGAGGCGCATTAAACGGTGTTCAAAAACATGAAGAGCCTGGAAAGGTGTGAAAAATATGAAGAGCTTCAAAAGGTGTCAAAAATATGAGGAGCATGAAACGGTCTGAAAAATAGGAGGAGCATGAAGTGGTGTTGAAAAAAATGAAGAGCCTGAAAAAGGTGTGAAAATTATGAGGAGAATGAAACGGTCTGAAAAAAAGGAGGAACATGAAACGGTCTTAAAAATAGGAGGAGCATGAAGTGGTGTTGAAAAATATGAAGAGCTTCTAAAATTGTCAAAAATATCAGGAGCATGAAACGGTCTGAAAAATAGGAGGAGCATGAAGTGGTGTTGAAAAACATGAAGAGCCTGAAAAGGTGTGAAAAATAGGAAGAGCTTCAAAAGGTGTCAAAAATATGGGAGCATGAAACGGTCTGAAAAATAGGAGGACCATGAAGCGGTGTTGAAAAACATGAAGAACCTGAAAAGGTGTGAAAAATATGAAGAGGTTCAAAAGGTGTCAAAAATATGAGAAGCATGAAACGATCTGAAAAATAGGAGCAGCATGAAACGGTGTTCAAAAACATGAAGAGCCTGAAAAAGTGTGAAAAATATGAAGAGCCTCAAAAGGTGTGAAAAATATTAAGAGCTTCAAATAATGTGAAATACATGAGGAGCATGAAATGGTCTGAGAAATAGGAGGAGCATGAAGCGGTGTTGAAAAACATGAAAACCTGAAAAGATGTGAACAATATGAAGAGCTTCAAAAGGTGTCAAAAATATGAGGAGCAAGAAACGGTCGGAAAAATAGGAGGAGCATGAAGCTGTGCTCAAAAACATGAAGAGCCTGAAAAGGTGTGAAAAATTTGAAGAGCTTCAAAAGGTGTGAAAAATATGAGGAGCATGAAACGGTCTGAAAAATAGGAGCTGCATGAAGCTGTGCTCAAATACATGAAGAGCCTGAAAAGGTGTGAAAAATATGAAGAGCTTGAAAATGTGTCAAAGATATGAGGAGCATGAAACGGTCTGAATAATAGGAGGAGCATGAAGCGGTGTTGAAAATCATGAAGAGCCTGAAAAGGTGTGAAAAATATGAAGAGCTTCAAAAGGTGTGAAAAATATGAGGAGCATGATACGTTCTCAAAAATAGGAGGAGCATGAATCCGTGATCAAAAACATGAAGAGCTTCAAAAGGTGTGAAAAATATGAAGAGTTTCAAAACGTGTCAAAAATATGAGGAGCATGAAACGGACTGAAAAATAGGAGGAGCATGAAGCGGTGTTGAAAAACATGAAGAGCTTCAAAAGGTGTGAAAAATATGAAGAGTTTCAAAAATGTGAAAAATATGAAGAGCTTCAAAAGGTGTGAAAAATATGAACAGCTTCAAAAGGTATCAAAAATGAGACGAGCATGAAACGGTCTGAAAAATATTTTGAGAATGAAGCGGTGTTGAAAATCATGAAGAGACTGAAAAGGTGTGAAATATATGAAGAGCTTCAAAAGGTGTCAAAAATATGAGGAGCATGATACGGTTTGAAAAATAGGAGGAGCATGAAGCGGTGTTGAAAAACATGAAGAGCCTGAAAACGTGTTAAAAATATGAAGAGCTTCAAAAGGTGTGAAAAATATGAAGAGCTTCAAAAGGTGTCAAATATTAGATGAGCATGAAACGATCTGAAAAATAGGAGGAGCATGAATCGATGTTG
Source organism: Dama dama (assembly GCF_033118175.1). NCBI lineage: Eukaryota > Metazoa > Chordata > Mammalia > Artiodactyla > Cervidae > Dama > Dama dama. Next base: position 1,510,317 of record NW_026870876.1, read on the forward strand.
AAAAACGTGAAGAGCCTGAAAAAGTGTGAAAAATATGAAGAGTTTCTATAGGTGTCAAAAATATGAGGAGCATGAAACGGTCTGAAAAATAGGAGGAGCATGAACTGGTGTTGAGAAACATGAAGAGTCTGAAAAGGTGTGAAAAATATGAGGAGCTTCAAAAGGAGTCAAAAATATGAGGAGCATGAAACGGTCTGAAAAAATAGGAGGAGCATGAATCGGTGTTCAAAAACATGATGAGCCTGAAAAGGTGTGAAAAATATGAAGAGCTTCAAAAGGTGTCAAAAATATGAGGAGAATGAAACGGTCTGAAAAATAAGAGGAGTATGAAGCAGTGATCAAAAATATGAAGAGCCTGAAAAGTTGTGAAAAATATGAAGAGCTTCAAACGGTTTGAAATACATGGGGAGCATGAAACGGGCTGAAAAAAAGGAGAAGCATGAAGTGGTGTGGAAAAACATGAAGAGCCTGAAAATGTTTGAAAAATATGAAGAGCTTCAAAAGGTGTGAAATACATGAGGAGAATGAAATTCTCTGAAATATAGAAGGAGCATGAAGTGGTTTTCAAAATCATGAAGAGCCAGAAAAGGTGTGAAAAATATGAAGAGCTTCAAAAGGTGTCAAAAATACGAGGAGCATGAAACAGTCTGAAAAATAGGAGGAGCATGAAGCGGTGTTCAAAAATATGAAGATCCTGAAAAGGTGTTCAAAATATGAATAGCTTCAAAAGTTGTCAAAAATATGAGGAGCATGAAACGGTCTGAAAAATAGGAGGAGCATGAAGTGGTGTTGAAAAACATGAAGAGCCTGAAAAGGTGTGAAAAATATGAAGAGCTTCAAAAGGTGTCAAAAATATGAGGAGCATGAAACGGTGTGAAAAATCGGTGGAGAAAGGAGGAGTGTTGAAAAACATGAAGAGCCTGAAAATGTGTGAAAAATATAAAGAGCTTCAGAAGGTGTGAAAAATATGAAGAGCTTCAACAGGTGTCAAAAAATTGATGAGCAAGAAACGTTCTGAAAAATAGGAGGAGCAAGAAACGGTGATCAAAAACCTGAAGAGCCTGAAAAGGTGTGAAAAATATGACGAGCTTCAAAAGGTGTGAAAAACATGAGAAGCATGAAACGGGCTGAAAAATAGGAGAAGCATGAAGTGGTGTTGAAAAACATGAAGAGCCTGAAAAAGTGTGAAAAATATGAAGAGCTTCAGAAGGTGTGAAAAATATGAAGAGCTTCAACAGGTGTCAAAAATTAGATGAGCATGAAACGGTCGAAAATTTGGAGGAGCAAGAAGTAGTGTTGAAAAAAATTAAGAGCCTGAAAAGGTGTGAAAAATATGAAAAGCTTCAAAAGGTGTGAAAAATATGAGGAGCATGAAACGGTCTGAAAAATAGGTGGAGCATGAAGCGGTGTTGAAAAATATGAAGAGCCTGGAAAGGTGTGCAAAATATGAAGAGCTTCAAAAGGTGTGAAATATATGAAGAGCTTCAAAATATGTCAAAAATGAGATGAGCATGAAACGGTCTGAAAAATAGGAGGAGCATGAAACGGTGATCAAAAACATGAAGAGCCTGAAAAGGTATGAAAAATATGAAGAGCTTCAAAAGGTGTGAAATACATGAGGAGCATGAAACGTGCTGAAAAATAGGAGAAGCATGAAGGGGTGTGGAAAAACATGAAGAGCCTGAAAAGGTTTGAAAAATATGAAGAGCTTCAAAAGGTGTGAAATACATGAGGAGCATGAAACACTCTGAAAAATAGAAATAGCATGAAGAGGTGCTGAAAAATATGAAGAGCCTGAAAACGTGTGAAAATATGAAGAGCTTCAAAAATATGAAAAATATGAAGAGCTTCAAAAGGTGTGAAAAATTTGAAGAGCTTCAAAAGGTGTCAAAATGAGATGAGCATGAAACGGTCTGAAAAATAGGAGGAGCATGAAGTGGTGTTGAAAAAAATGAAGAGCCTGAAAAGGTTTGAAAAATATGAAGAGCTTCAAAAGGTGTGAAACATATGAAGAGCTTCAAAAGGTGTCAAAATTATGAGGAGCATGAAACGGCCTGAAAAATTGGAGGAGCATGAGGCGGTGTTCAAAAATATGAAGAGCCTGAAAAGGTTTGAAAAATATGAAGAGCTTCAAAAGGTGTCAAAAATATGAGTAGCATGAATCGGACTGAAAAATAGGAGGAGCAAGAAACGGTGATCAAAAACATGAAGAGCCGGAAAAGGTGTGAAAAACATGAAGAGCTTCAAAAGGTGTGAAATACATGAGGAGTTTGAAACGGGCTGAAAAATAGGAGAAGCATGAAGTGGTGTGGAAAAATATGAAGAGCCTGAAAAGGTGTGGAAAATATGAAGAGCTTCACAAGGTGTGAAATACATGAGGAGCATGAAACTCTCTGAAAAATATAAGGAGCATGAAGCGGTGTTCAAAAACATGAAGAGCCTGAAAAGGTGTGAAAAATATGAAGAGCTTCAAAAAGTGTCAAAAATATGAGGAGCAAGAAACGGTCTGAAATATAGAAGGAGCATGAAGCGGTGTTCAAAAACATGAAGAGTCTGAAAAGGTGTGAAAAATATGAAGAGCTTCAAAAGGTGTGAAATACATGAGGAGCATGAAACGGGCTGAAAAATAGGAGAAGCATGAAGTGGTGTGGAAAAACATGAAGAGCCTGAAAAGGTGTGAAAAATACGAAGAGCTTCAAAAGGTGTGAAATACATGAGGAGCATGAAACTCTCTGAAAAATAAGAGGATCATGAAGCGGGGTTCAAAAACATGAGGAGCCTGAAAATTTGTGAAAAATATGACAAGCTTCAAAAGCTGTCAAAAATGAGATTTGCATGAGAAGTTCTTAAAAATAGGAGGATCATAAAACGGTGCTGAAAAACATGAAGAGCCTGAAAATGTGTGAAAAATATGAAGAGCTTCAAAAGGTGTCAAATATGAGATGAGCATGAAAGGGTCTGAAAAATAGGAGGAGCATGGAACGGTGTTCAAAAACATGAAGAGCCTGAAAAGGTGTGAAAAATATGAAGAGCTTCAAAAGGTGTCAAAAATATGAGTAGCATGAAACGGTCTGAAAAATAGGAGGAGCATGAAGCGGTGATCAAAAACATGAAGAGCCGGAAAAGGTGTGAAAAATATGAAGAGCTTCAAAAGGTGTGAAATGCATGAGGAGTTTGAAACGGGCTAAAAAATAGGAGAAGCATGAAGTTGTGTGGAAAAATATGAAGAGCCTGAAAAGGTGTGGAAAATATGAAGAGCTTCAAAAGGTGTGAAATACATGAGGAGCATGAAACTCTCTGAAAAATATAAGGAGCATGAAGCGGTGTTCAAAAACATGAAGAGCTTGAAAAGGTGTGAAAAATATGAAGAGCTTCAAACGGTGTCAAAAATATGAGGAGCATGAAACGGTCTGAAAAATAGGAGGAGCATGAAGCGGTGTTCAAAAACATGAAGAGCATGAAAAGGTCTGAAAAATATGAAGAGCTTGAAAAGGTGTGAAATATATGAAGAGCTTCAAAAGGTGTCAAAAATGAGATGAGCATGAAACGGTGTGAAAAATAGGAGGAACATGAAGCGGTTTTGAAAAAAATGAAGAGTCTGAAAAGGTGTGAAATATATGAAGAGCTTCAAGAGGTGTCAAAAATATGAAGAGCATGAAATGATCTGAAAAATAGGAGGGTCATGAAGCGGTGTTCAAAAACGTGAAGAGCCTGAAAAGGTATGAAAAATATGAAGAGCTTCAAAAGGTGTGAAAAATATAAGGAGCATGAAACGGTCTGAAAAATAGAAGCGGCATGAAATGGTGTTCAAAAACATGAAGAGCCTGAAAAGGTGTGAAAATTATGAAGAGCTTCAAAAGGTGTGAAATACATGAGGAGCATGAAACGGTCTGAAAAATAGGAGAAGCATGAAGTGGTGTGGAAAAACATGAAGAGCCTAAAAAGTTGTGAGAAATATGAAGAGCTTCAAAAGATGTGAAATACATGAGGAGCATGAAACTCTCTGAAAAATAGGAGGAGCATGAAGCAGTGTCAAAAACATGAAGAGCCTAAAAAGTTGTGAGAAATATGAAGAGATTTAAAAGGTGTCAAAAATGAGATGAGCATGAAACGGTCTGAAAAATAGGAGGAGCATAAAGCGGTATTGAAAAACATGAAGAGCCTAAAAAGTTGTGAAAAATATGAAAAGCTTCAAAAGGGGTCAAAAATGAGATGAGCATGATACGATCTGAAAAATAGGAGCATGAAACAGTGATAACAAACATGAAGAGCCTGAAAAGGTGTGAAAAATATGAAGAGCTTCAAAAGGTGTGAAATTCATGAGGAGCATGAAATGGTCTGAAAAATAGGACAAGAATGAAGTGGTGTGGAAAAACATGAAGAGCCTGAAAAGGTGTGAAAAATATGAAGAGCTTCAAGAGATGTCAAAAATATGAAGAGCATGAAACGGTCTGAAAAATAGGAGGATCATGAAGCGGTGATCAAAAACATGAAGAGCGTGAAAAGGTGTGAAAAATATGAAGAGCTTCAAAAGGTGTGAAATTCATGAGGATCATGAAACGGTCTGAAAAATAGGAGAAGCATGAAGTGGTGTGGAAAAACATGAAGAGCCTGTAAAGGTGTGAAAAATATGAAGAGCTTCAAAAGGTGTCAAAAATATGAGGAGCATGAAACGGTCCGAAAAATAGGAGGAGCATGAAGCAGTGTTCAAAAACATGAAGAGCCTGAAAACGTGTGAAAAATATGAAGAGCTTCAAAAGGTGTGAAATACAGGAGGAGCATGAAACGGTCTGAAAAATAGGAGGAGCATGAAGCGGTGTTGAAAAACATGAAGAGCCTGAAAACGTGTGAAAAACATGAAGAGCTTCAAAAGGTGTGAAATACATCAGGATCATGAAATGGTCTGAAAAATAGGAGGAGCATGAAACGGTGTTCAAAAAGAGGAAGAGCCTGAAAATTTGTGAAAAATATGACAGCTTCAAAAGGAGTCAAAAATATGAGCAGCATGAAACGGTCTGAAAAATAGGAGGAGCATGAAGCGGTGTTCAAAAACATGAAAAGCCTGAAAAGGTGTGAAAAATATGAAGAGCCTCAAAACGTGTCAAAAATGAGAAGAGCATGAAACTGTCTGAAAAATAGGAGTAGCATGAAGTGGTGTTGAAAAAAAAGAAGACACTGAAAAGGTGTGAAATATATGAAGAGCTTCTAACAGTGCCAAAAATATGAGGAGAATGAAAGCGTCTCAAAAATAGGAGGAGCATGAAGCTGTGTGAAAAACATGAAGAGCCTGAAAAGGTTTGAAAAATATGAAGAGCTTCTAAAGGTATGAAAAATATGAGCAGCATGAAACGGTCTGAAAAATGGGAAGAGCATGAAGTGGTGTTGAAAAACATGAAGAGCCTGAAGGTGTGAAAAATATGAAGAGCTTCAAAAGGTTTCAAAAATACGAGGAGCATGAAACGGTCTGAAAAATAGGAGGATCATGAAGCGGGGTTCAAAAACATGGAAAACCTGAAAAGGTGTGAAAAATATGAAGAGCTTCAAAAAGTGTCAAAAATATGAGGAGCAAGAAACGGTCTGAAATGTAGGAGGAGCATGAAGCGGTGTTCAAAAACACGAAGAGCCTGAAAAGGTGTGAAAAATATGAACAGCTTCAATAGGTGTGAAATACATGAGGAGCATGAAACGGGCTGAAAAATAGGAGAAGCATGAAGTGGTGTGGAAAAACATGAGGAGCCTGAAAATTTGTGAAAGATATGAAAAGCTTCAAAAGCTGTCAAAAATGAGATGAGCATGAGAAGTTCTTAAAAATAGGAGGATCTTAAAACGGTGCTGAAAAACATGAAGAGCCTGAAAATGTGTGAAAAATATGAAGAGCTTCAAAAGGTGTCAAATATGAGATGAGCATGAAACGGTCTGAAAAATAAGAGGAGCATGAAGCGGTGTTCAAAAATATGAAGAGCCTGAAAAGGTGTGAAAAATATGAAGAGCTTCAAAAGGTGTCAAAAATATGAGGAGCATGAAACGGTCTGAAAAATAGTAGGAGCATGAAGTGGTGTTGAAAAAAATGAAAAGCCTGAAAAGGTGTGAAATATATGAAGAGCTTCAAAAGGTGTCAAAAATATGAGGAGAATGAAACGGTCTGCAAAATAGGAGAAGCATGAAATGGTGTTCAAAAACATGAAGAGCCTCAAAAGGTGTGAAAAATATGAAGAGCCTGAAAAGGTGTGAAAAATATGAAGAGCATCAAAAGGTGTCAAAAAAATGAGGAGCATGAAACGGTCTGGAAAATAGGAGGATCATGAAGCGGTGTTGAAAAACTTGAAGAGCCTGAAAACGTGTGAAAAATTTGAAGAGCATCAAAAGGTGTGAAAAATATGAAGAGCTTCAAAAGGTGTAAAAAATGAGATGAGCATGAAACGGTCTGAAAAATAGGAGGAGCATGAAGTGGTGTTGAAAAAAATGAAGAGCCTTAAAATGTGTGAAACATATGAAGAGCTTCAAAAGGTGTCAAAATTATGAGGAGCATGAAACGGCCTGAAAAATTGGAGGAGCATGAAGCGGTGTTCAAAAATATGAAGAGCCTGAAAAGGTGTGAAAAATATGAAGAGCTTCAAAAGGTGGCAAAATTATGAGGAGCATGAAACGGCCTGAAAAATAGGAGGAGCATGTAGTGGTGTTCAAAAACATGAAGAGCCTGAAAAGGTGTGAAAAATATGAAGAGCTTCAAACGGTGTAAAAAATGAGATGAGCATGAAACGGTCTGAAAAATAGGAGGAGCATGAAGTGGTGTTGAAAAAAATGAAGAGCCTTAAAATGTGTGAAACATATGAAGAGCTTCAAAAGGTGTCAAAATTATGAGGAGCATGAAACGGCCTGAAAAATTGGAGGAGCATGAAGCGGTGTTCAAAAAAATGAAGAGCCTTAAAATGTGTGAAACATATGAAGAGCTTCAAAAGGTGTCAAAATTATGAGGAGCATGAAACGGCCTGAAAAATAGGAGGAGCATGTAGTGGTGTTCAAAAACATGAAGAGCCTGAAAAGGTGTGAAAAATATGAAGAGCTTCAAACGGTGGCAAAAATATGAGGAGCATGAAACGGTCTGAAAAATAGGTGGAGCATGAAGCGGTGTTCAAAAACATGAAGAGCCTGAAAAGGTCTGAAAAATATGAAGAACTGGAAAAGGCGTGAAATATATGAAGAGCTTCAAAAGGTGTCAAAAATGAGATGAGCATGAAACGGTGTGAAAAAAAGGAGGAACATGAAGCGGTTTTGAAAAAAATGAAGAGGCTGAAAAGGTGTGAAATATATGAAGAGCTTCAAGAGATGTCAAAAATATGAAGAGCATGAAATGGTCTGAAAAATAGGAGGGTCATGAAGTGGTGTTCAAAAACGTGAAGAGCCTGAAAAGGTGTGAAAAATATGAAGAGCTTCAAAAGGTGTGAAAAATATGAGGAGCATGAAACGGTCTGAAAAATAGAAGCAGCATGAAATGGTGTTCAAAAACATGAAGAGCCTGAAAAGGTGTGAAAATTATGAAGAGCTTCAAAAGGTGTGAAATACATGAGGAGCATGAAACGGTCTGAAAAATAGGAGAAGCATGAAGTGGTGTTGAAAAACATGAAGAGCCTGAAAAGGAGTGAAAAATATGAAGAGCTTCAAAAGGTGTCAAACATATGAAGAACATGAAACGGTCTGAAAAATAGGAGAATCATGAAGCAGTGTTCAAAAACATGAAGAGCCTGAAAATGTGTGAAAAATATTCAGAGCTTCAAAATGTGTCAAATATATGAGGAGCATGAAACGGTCTGAAAAATAGGAGGAGCATGAAACGGTGATTAAAAACATGAAGAGCCTGAAAAGGTGTGAAAAATATGAAGAGCTTCAGAAGTTGTGAAATACATGAGGAGCATGAAACAGGCCGAAAAATAGGAGAAGCATGAAGTGGTGTGGAAAAAAATGAAGAGCCTAAAAAGTTGTGAGAAATATGAAGAGCTTCAAAAGATGTGAAATACATGAGGAGCAAGAAACTCTCTGAAAAATAGGAGAAGCATGAAGCAGTGTCAAAAACATGAAGAGCCTAAAAAGTTGTGAGAAATATGAAGAGCTTTAAAAGGTGTCAAAAATGAGATGAGCATGAAACGGTCTGAAAAATAGGAGGAGCATTAAGCGGTGTTGAAAAACATGAAGAGCCTGAAAAGGTCTGAAAAATATGAAGAGCTTCAAAAGGTGTGAAATTCATGAGGAGCATGAAATGGTCTGAAAAATAGGACAAGAATGTAGTGGTGTGGAAAAACATGAAGAGCCTGAAAAGGTGTGAAAAATATGAAGAGCTTCAAGAGGTGTCAAAAATATGAAGAGCATGAAACGGTCTGAAAAATAGGAGGATCATGAAGCGGTGATCAAAAACATGAAGAGCGTGAAAAGGTGTGAAAAATATGAAGAGCTTCAAAAGGTGTGAAATTCATGAGGATCATGAAACGGTCTGTAAAATAGGAGAAGCATGAAGTGGTGTGGAAAAACATGAAGAGCCTGTAAAGGTGTGAAAAATATGAAGAGCTTCAAAAGGTGTCAAAAATATGGGAGCATGAAACGGTCTGAAAAATAGGAGGACCATGAAGCGGTTTTGAAAAACATGAAGAACCTGAAAAGGTGTGAAAAATATGAAGAGGTTCAAAAGGTGTCAAAAATATGAGAAGCAAGAAACGGTCTGAAAAATAGGAGGAGCATGAAGCTGTGCTCAAAAACATGAAGAGCCTGAAAAGGTGTGAAAAATATGAAGAGCTTCAAAAGGTGTGAAAAATATGAAGAGCTTCAAATAATGTGAAATACATGAGGAGCATGAAATGGTCTGAGAAATAGGAGGAGCATGAAGCGGTGTTGAAAAACATGAAAACCTGAAAAGATGTGAACAATATGAAGAGCTTCAAAAGGTGTCAAAATATGAGGAGCAAGAAACGGTCTGAAAAATAGGAGGAGCATGAAGCTGTGCTCAAAAACATGAAGAGCCTGTAAAGGTGTGAAAAATATGAAGAGCTTCAAAAGGTGTGAAAAATATGAGGAGCATGAAACGGTCTGAAAAATAGGAGCTGCATGAAGCTGTGCTCAAATACATGAAGAGCCTGAAAAGGTGTGAAAAATATGAAGAGCTTGAAAATGTGTCAAAAATATGAGGAGCATGAAACGGTCTGAATAATAGGAGGAGCATGAAGCAGTGTTGAAAATCATGAAGAGCCTGAAAAGGTGTGAAAAATATGAAGAGCTTCAAAAGGTGTAAAAAGTATGAGGAGCATGATACGTTCTCAAAAATAGGAGGAGCATGAATCAGTGATCAAAAACATGAAGAGCTTCAAAAGGTGTGAAAAATATGAAGAGTTTCAAAACGTGTCAAAAATATGAGGAGCATGAAACGGACTGAAAAATAGGAGGAGCATGAAGCGGTGTTGAAAAACATGAAGAGCTTCAAAAGGTGTGAAAAATATGAAGAGTTTCAAAAATGTGAAAAATATGAAGAGCTTCAAAAGGTGTGAAAAATATGAACAGCTTCAAAAGGTATCAAAAATGAGACGAGCATGAAACGGTCTGAAAAATTGGTTGAGAATGAAGCGGTGTTGAAAATCATGAAGAGCCTGAAAAGGTGTGAAATATATGAAGAGCTTCAAAAGGTGTCAAAAATATGAGGAGCATGATTCGGTTTGAGAAATAGGCGGAGCATGAAGCGGTGTTGAAAAACATGAAGAGCCTGAAAACGTGTTAAAAATATGAAGAGCCTCAAAAGGTGTGAAAAATATGAAGAGCTTCAAAAGGTGTTAAATATTAGATGAGCATGAAACGATCTGAAAAATAGGAGGAGCATGAATCGGTGTTGAAAAACGTGAAGAGCCTGAAAAAGTGTGAAAAATATGAAGAGTTTCTATAGGTGTCAAAAATATGAGGAGCATGAAACGGTCTGAAAAATAGGAGGAGCATGAATCGGTGTTCAAAAACATGAAGAGCCTGAAAAGGTGTGAAAAATATGAAGAGCTTCAAAAGGTGTGAAAAATATGAGGAGCATGAAACCGTCTGAAAAACAGGAGGAGCATGACACGGTGTTGAAAAACATGAAGAGCCTTAAAATGTGAGAAAAATATGAAGAGCTTCAAAGGTGTGAAAAATATGAGGAGCATGAGACCGTGTGAAAAATAGGAGGAGCATGACACGGTGTTGAAAAATACGAAGAGCATGAAAAGGTGTGAAAAATATGAAGAGATTCAAAAGCTGTCAAAAATATGAGGAGCCTGAAAGGTTCTGAAAAATAGGAGAAGCATGAAGTGGTGTTGAAAAAGATGAAGAGCCTGAAAAGATGTGAAAAATATGAAGAGCTTCAAAAGGAGTCAAAAATATGAGGAGCATGAAAAGTTCTGAAAAATAGGAGGAGCATGAAGCTGTATTCAAAAACATGAAGAGCCTGAAAAGGTGTGAAAAATATGAAAAGCTTCAAAAGGTGTCAAAAATATGAGAAGCATGAAACGGACTGAAAAAAAGGAGGAGCATGAAACGGTCTGAAAAATAGGAGGAGCATGAAGCGGTGTTGAAAAACATGAAGAGCCTCAAAAGGTGTGGAAAATATGAAAAGCTTCAAAAGGTGTTAAAAATATGAAGAGCTTCAGAAAGTGCCAAAAATGTGATGAGCATGAAATGGTCTGAAAAATAGGAGAAGCATGAAACGATGTTGAAATACATGAAGAGCCTGAAAAGTTGTGAAATATATGAAGAGCTTCAAAATGTGTGAAAAATATGAGGAGCAAGAAACGGTCTGAAAATAGGGGAGGCTGAAAAGTTGTGGAAATACATGAAGAGCCGAAAAAGGTGTGAAAAATATGAAGAGCTTCAAAAGGAGTGAAATACATGAGGAGCATGAAACGGTCTGAAAATTAGGAGGAGCATGAAGCGGTGTTGAAAAACATGAAGAGGCTGAAAGGTGTGAAAAATATGAAGAGCTTCAAAAGGTGTGAAAAATATGAGGAGCATGAAACGGTCTGAAAAATAAGAGGAGCATGAAGCCGTGTTGAAAAACATGTAGAGACTTAGAAGGTGTAAAAAATATGAAGAGCTTCAAAAGGTGTCAAAAATATGAGGAGCATGAAACGGTCTGAAAAATAGGAGGAGCATGAAGTGGTGCTGAAAAACATGAAGAGCCTAAAAGGTGTGAAATATATGAAAAGCTTCAAAAGATGTCACAAATATGAGGAGCATGAAACGGTCTGAAAAATAGTAGGAGCATGAAACGGTGTTCAAAAACATGAAGTGCCTGAAAAGGTGTGAAAAATATGAAGAGCTTCAAAAGGTGTGAAATACATGAGGAGCATGAAACGGTCTGAAAAATAGGAGGAGCATGAAGCGGTGTTGAAAAACATTAAGAGCCTGAAAATGTGTGAAATATATGAAGAGCTTGAAAACATTTCAGAAATGAGAGGAGCATGAAACTGTCTGAAAAACAGGAGGAGCATGAAGCAGTGTTGAAAAACATGAAGAGCCTGAAAAGGTGTGAAAAATATGAAGAGCTTCAAAAGGTGTGAAAAATATGAAGAGCTTCAAAAGCTGTCAAAAATGAGATGAGCATGAAACGGTCTGAGAAATAGGAGAAGCATGAAGTGGTGTTGAAAAACATGAAGAGCCTGAAAAAGTGTGAAATATATGAAGAGCTTCAAAAGGTGTGAAATATATGAAGAGCTTCAAAAGGTGTCAAAAATATGAGGAGCATGAAACTGTCTGAAAAATAGGAGGAGCATTGTAACATTGTTCAAAAACTTGAAGAGCCTGAAAAGGTGTGAAAAATATGAAGAGCTTCAAAAGGTGTCAAAAATATGAAGAGCTTCAAAAGGTGTCAAAAATATAAGGAGCATGAAACGGTCTGAAAAATAGAAGCGGCATGAAATGGTGTTCAAAAACATGAAGAGCCTGAAAAGGTGTGAAAATTATGAAGAGCTTCAAAAGGTGTGAAATACATGAGGAGCATGAAACGGTCTGAAAAATAGGAGAAGCATGAAGTGGTGTGGAAAAACATGAAGAGCCTAAAAAGTTGTGAGAAATATGAAGAGCTTCAAAAGATGTGAAATACATGAGGAGCATGAAACTCTCTGAAAAATAGGAGGAGCATGAAGCAGTGTCAAAAACATGAAGAGCCTAAAAAGTTGTGAGAAATATGAAGAGATTTAAAAGGTGTCAAAAATGAGATGAGCATGAAACGGTCTGAAAAATAGGAGGAGCATGAAGCGGTGTTGAAAAACATGAAGAGCCTAAAAAGTTGTGAAAAATATGAAAAGCTTCAAAAGGGGTCAAAAATGAGATGAGCATGATACGATCTGAAAAATAGGAGCATGAAACAGTGATAACAAACATGAAGAGCCTGAAAAGGTGTGAAAAATATGAAGAGCTTCAAAAGGTGTGAAATTCATGAGGAGCATGAAATGGTCTGAAAAATAGGACAAGAATGAAGTGGTGTGGAAAAACATGAAGAGCCTGAAAAGGTGTGAAAAATATGAAGAGCTTCAAGAGATGTCAAAAATATGAAGAGCATGAAACGGTCTGAAAAATAGGAGGATCATGAAGCGGTGATCAAAAACATGAAGAGCGTGAAAAGGTGTGAAAAATATGAAGAGCTTCAAAAGGTGTGAAATTCATGAGGATCATGAAACGGTCTGAAAAATAGGAGAAGCATGAAGTGGTGTGGAAAAACATGAAGAGCCTGTAAAGGTGTGAAAAATATGAAGAGCTTCAAAAGGTGTCAAAAATATGGGAGCATGAAACGGTCTGAAAAATAGGAGGACCATGAAGCGGTTTTGAAAAACATGAAGAACCTGAAAAGGTGTGAAAAATATGAAGAGGTTCAAAAGGTGTCAAAAATATGAGAAGCAAGAAACGGTCTGAAAAATAGGAGGAGCATGAAGCTGTGCTCAAAAACATGAAGAGCCTGAAAAGGTGTGAAAAATATGAAGAGCTTCAAAAGGTGTGAAAAATATGAAGAGCTTCAAATAATGTGAAATACATGAGGAGCATGAAATGGTCTGAGAAATAGGAGGAGCATGAAGCGGTGTTGAAAAACATGAAAACCTGAAAAGATGTGAACAATATGAAGAGCTTCAAAAGGTGTCAAAATATGAGGAGCAAGAAACGGTCTGAAAAATAGGAGGAGCATGAAGCTGTGCTCAAAAACATGAAGAGCCTGTAAAGGTGTGAAAAATATGAAGAGCTTCAAAAGGTGTGAAAAATATGAGGAGCATGAAACGGTCTGAAAAATAGGAGCTGCATGAAGCTGTGCTCAAATACATGAAGAGCCTGAAAAGGTGTGAAAAATATGAAGAGCTTGAAAATGTGTCAAAAATATGAGGAGCATGAAACGGTCTGAATAATAGGAGGAGCATGAAGCAGTGTTGAAAATCATGAAGAGCCTGAAAAGGTGTGAAAAATATGAAGAGCTTCAAAAGGTGTAAAAAGTATGAGGAGCATGATACGTTCTCAAAAATAGGAGGAGCATGAATCAGTGATCAAAAACATGAAGAGCTTCAAAAGGTGTGAAAAATATGAAGAGTTTCAAAACGTGTCAAAAATATGAGGAGCATGAAACGGACTGAAAAATAGGAGGAGCATGAAGCGGTGTTGAAAAACATGAAGAGCTTCAAAAGGTGTGAAAAATATGAAGAGTTTCAAAAATGTGAAAAATATGAAGAGCTTCAAAAGGTGTGAAAAATATGAACAGCTTCAAAAGGTATCAAAAATGAGACGAGCATGAAACGGTCTGAAAAATTGGTTGAGAATGAAGCGGTGTTGAAAATCATGAAGAGCCTGAAAAGGTGTGAAATATATGAAGAGCTTCAAAAGGTGTCAAAAATATGAGGAGCATGATTCGGTTTGAGAAATAGGCGGAGCATGAAGCGGTGTTGAAAAACATGAAGAGCCTGAAAACGTGTTAAAAATATGAAGAGCCTCAAAAGGTGTGAAAAATATGAAGAGCTTCAAAAGGTGTTAAATATTAGATGAGCATGAAACGATCTGAAAAATAGGAGGAGCATGAATCGGTGTTGAAAAACGTGAAGAGCCTGAAAAAGTGTGAAAAATATGAAGAGTTTCTATAGGTGTCAAAAATATGAGGAGCATGAAACGGTCTGAAAAATAGGAGGAGCATGAATCGGTGTTCAAAAACATGAAGAGCCTGAAAAGGTGTGAAAAATATGAAGAGCTTCAAAAGGTGTGAAAAATATGAGGAGCATGAAACCGTCTGAAAAACAGGAGGAGCATGACACGGTGTTGAAAAACATGAAGAGCCTTAAAATGTGAGAAAAATATGAAGAGCTTCAAAGGTGTGAAAAATATGAGGAGCATGAGACCGTGTGAAAAATAGGAGGAGCATGACACGGTGTTGAAAAATACGAAGAGCATGAAAAGGTGTGAAAAATATGAAGAGATTCAAAAGCTGTCAAAAATATGAGGAGCCTGAAAGGTTCTGAAAAATAGGAGAAGCATGAAGTGGTGTTGAAAAAGATGAAGAGCCTGAAAAGATGTGAAAAATATGAAGAGCTTCAAAAGGAGTCAAAAATATGAGGAGCATGAAAAGTTCTGAAAAATAGGAGGAGCATGAAGCTGTATTCAAAAACATGAAGAGCCTGAAAAGGTGTGAAAAATATGAAAAGCTTCAAAAGGTGTCAAAAATATGAGAAGCATGAAACGGACTGAAAAAAAGGAGGAGCATGAAACGGTCTGAAAAATAGGAGGAGCATGAAGCGGTGTTGAAAAACATGAAGAGCCTCAAAAGGTGTGGAAAATATGAAAAGCTTCAAAAGGTGTTAAAAATATGAAGAGCTTCAGAAAGTGCCAAAAATGTGATGAGCATGAAATGGTCTGAAAAATAGGAGAAGCATGAAACGATGTTGAAATACATGAAGAGCCTGAAAAGTTGTGAAATATATGAAGAGCTTCAAAATGTGTGAAAAATATGAGGAGCAAGAAACGGTCTGAAAATAGGGGAGGCTGAAAAGTTGTGGAAATACATGAAGAGCCGAAAAAGGTGTGAAAAATATGAAGAGCTTCAAAAGGAGTGAAATACATGAGGAGCATGAAACGGTCTGAAAATTAGGAGGAGCATGAAGCGGTGTTGAAAAACATGAAGAGGCTGAAAGGTGTGAAAAATATGAAGAGCTTCAAAAGGTGTGAAAAATATGAGGAGCATGAAACGGTCTGAAAAATAAGAGGAGCATGAAGCCGTGTTGAAAAACATGTAGAGACTTAGAAGGTGTAAAAAATATGAAGAGCTTCAAAAGGTGTCAAAAATATGAGGAGCATGAAACGGTCTGAAAAATAGGAGGAGCATGAAGTGGTGCTGAAAAACATGAAGAGCCTAAAAGGTGTGAAATATATGAAAAGCTTCAAAAGATGTCACAAATATGAGGAGCATGAAACGGTCTGAAAAATAGTAGGAGCATGAAACGGTGTTCAAAAACATGAAGTGCCTGAAAAGGTGTGAAAAATATGAAGAGCTTCAAAAGGTGTGAAATACATGAGGAGCATGAAACGGTCTGAAAAATAGGAGGAGCATGAAGCGGTGTTGAAAAACATTAAGAGCCTGAAAATGTGTGAAATATATGAAGAGCTTGAAAACATTTCAGAAATGAGAGGAGCATGAAACTGTCTGAAACACAGGAGGAGCATGAAGCAGTGTTGAAAAACATGAAGAGCCTGAAAAGGTGTGAAAAATATGAAGAGCTTCAAAAGGTGTGAAAAATATGAAGAGCTTCAAAAGCTGTCAAAAATGAGATGAGCATGAAACGGTCTGAGAAATAGGAGAAGCATGAAGTGGTGTTGAAAAACATGAAGAGCCTGAAAAAGTGTGAAATATATGAAGAGCTTCAAAAGGTGTGAAATATATGAAGAGCTTCAAAAGGTGTCAAAAATATGAGGAGCATGAAACTGTCTGAAAAATAGGAGGAGCATTGTAACATTGTTCAAAAACTTGAAGAGCCTGAAAAGGTGTGAAAAATATGAAGAGCTTCAAAAGGTGTCAAAAATATGAAGAGCTTCAAAAGGTGTCAAAAATATAAGGAGCATGAAACGGTCTGAAAAATAGAAGCGGCATGAAATGGTGTTCAAAAACATGAAGAGCCTGAAAAGGTGTGAAAATTATGAAGAGCTTCAAAAGGTGTGAAATACATGAGGAGCATGAAACGGTCTGAAAAATAGGAGAAGCATGAAGTGGTGTGGAAAAACATGAAGAGCCTAAAAAGTTGTGAGAAATATGAAGAGCTTCAAAAGATGTGAAATACATGAGGAGCATGAAACTCTCTGAAAAATAGGAGGAGCATGAAGCAGTGTCAAAAACATGAAGAGCCTAAAAAGTTGTGAGAAATATGAAGAGATTTAAAAGGTGTCAAAAATGAGATGAGCATGAAACGGTCTGAAAAATAGGAGGAGCATGAAGCGGTGTTGAAAAACATGAAGAGCCTAAAAAGTTGTGAAAAATATGAAAAGCTTCAAAAGGGGTCAAAAATGAGATGAGCATGATACGATCTGAAAAATAGGAGCATGAAACAGTGATAACAAACATGAAGAGCCTGAAAAGGTGTGAAAAATATGAAGAGCTTCAAAAGGTGTGAAATTCATGAGGAGCATGAAATGGTCTGAAAAATAGGACAAGAATGAAGTGGTGTGGAAAAACATGAAGAGCCTGAAAAGGTGTGAAAAATATGAAGAGCTTCAAGAGATGTCAAAAATATGAAGAGCATGAAACGGTCTGAAAAATAGGAGGATCATGAAGCGGTGATCAAAAACATGAAGAGCGTGAAAAGGTGTGAAAAATATGAAGAGCTTCAAAAGGTGTGAAATTCATGAGGATCATGAAACGGTCTGAAAAATAGGAGAAGCATGAAGTGGTGTGGAAAAACATGAAGAGCCTGTAAAGGTGTGAAAAATATGAAGAGCTTCAAAAGGTGTCAAAAATATGGGAGCATGAAACGGTCTGAAAAATAGGAGGACCATGAAGCGGTTTTGAAAAACATGAAGAACCTGAAAAGGTGTGAAAAATATGAAGAGGTTCAAAAGGTGTCAAAAATATGAGAAGCAAGAAACGGTCTGAAAAATAGGAGGAGCATGAAGCTGTGCTCAAAAACATGAAGAGCCTGAAAAGGTGTGAAAAATATGAAGAGCTTCAAAAGGTGTGAAAAATATGAAGAGCTTCAAATAATGTGAAATACATGAGGAGCATGAAATGGTCTGAGAAATAGGAGGAGCATGAAGCGGTGTTGAAAAACATGAAAACCTGAAAAGATGTGAACAATATGAAGAGCTTCAAAAGGTGTCAAAATATGAGGAGCAAGAAACGGTCTGAAAAATAGGAGGAGCATGAAGCTGTGCTCAAAAACATGAAGAGCCTGTAAAGGTGTGAAAAATATGAAGAGCTTCAAAAGGTGTGAAAAATATGAGGAGCATGAAACGGTCTGAAAAATAGGAGCTGCATGAAGCTGTGCTCAAATACATGAAGAGCCTGAAAAGGTGTGAAAAATATGAAGAGCTTGAAAATGTGTCAAAAATATGAGGAGCATGAAACGGTCTGAATAATAGGAGGAGCATGAAGCAGTGTTGAAAATCATGAAGAGCCTGAAAAGGTGTGAAAAATATGAAGAGCTTCAAAAGGTGTAAAAAGTATGAGGAGCATGATACGTTCTCAAAAATAGGAGGAGCATGAATCAGTGATCAAAAACATGAAGAGCTTCAAAAGGTGTGAAAAATATGAAGAGTTTCAAAACGTGTCAAAAATATGAGGAGCATGAAACGGACTGAAAAATAGGAGGAGCATGAAGCGGTGTTGAAAAACATGAAGAGCTTCAAAAGGTGTGAAAAATATGAAGAGTTTCAAAAATGTGAAAAATATGAAGAGCTTCAAAAGGTGTGAAAAATATGAACAGCTTCAAAAGGTATCAAAAATGAGACGAGCATGAAACGGTCTGAAAAATTGGTTGAGAATGAAGCGGTGTTGAAAATCATGAAGAGCCTGAAAAGGTGTGAAATATATGAAGAGCTTCAAAAGGTGTCAAAAATATGAGGAGCATGATTCGGTTTGAGAAATAGGCGGAGCATGAAGCGGTGTTGAAAAACATGAAGAGCCTGAAAACGTGTTAAAAATATGAAGAGCCTCAAAAGGTGTGAAAAATATGAAGAGCTTCAAAAGGTGTTAAATATTAGATGAGCATGAAACGATCTGAAAAATAGGAGGAGCATGAATCGGTGTTGAAAAACGTGAAGAGCCTGAAAAAGTGTGAAAAATATGAAGAGTTTCTATAGGTGTCAAAAATATGAGGAGCATGAAACGGTCTGAAAAATAGGAGGAGCATGAATCGGTGTTCAAAAACATGAAGAGCCTGAAAAGGTGTGAAAAATATGAAGAGCTTCAAAAGGTGTGAAATTCATGAGGAGCATGAAATGGTCTGAAAAATAGGACAAGAATGAAGTGGTGTGGAAAAACATGAAGAGCCTGAAAAGGTGTGAAAAATATGAAGAGCTTCAAGAGATGTCAAAAATATGAAGAGCATGAAACGGTCTGAAAAATAGGAGGATCATGAAGCGGTGATCAAAAACATGAAGAGCGTGAAAAGGTGTGAAAAATATGAAGAGCTTCAAAAGGTGTGAAATTCATGAGGATCATGAAACGGTCTGAAAAATAGGAGAAGCATGAAGTGGTGTGGAAAAACATGAAGAGCCTGTAAAGGTGTGAAAAATATGAAGAGCTTCAAAAGGTGTCAAAAATATGAGGAGCATGAAACGGTCCGAAAAATAGGAGGAGCATGAAGCAGTGTTCAAAAATATGAAGAGCCTGAAAACGTGTGAAAAATATGAAGAGCTTCAAAAGGTGTGAAATACATGAGGAGCATGAAACGGTCTGAAAAATAGGAGGAGCATGAAGCGGTGTTGAAAAACATGAAGAGCCTGAAAACGTGTGAAAAACATGAAGAGCTTCAAAAGGTGTGAAATACATGAGGATCATGAAATGGTCTGAAAAATAGGAGGAGCATGAAACGGTGTTCAAAAAGAGGAAGAGCCTGAAAATTTGTGAAAAATATGACAGCTTCAAAAGGAGTCAAAAATATGAGCAGCATGAAACGGTCTGAAAAATAGGAGGAGCATGAAGCGGTGTTCAAAACCATGAAAAGCCTGAAAAGGTGTGAAAAATATGAAGAGCCTCAAAACGTGTCAAAAATGAGAAGAGCATGAAACTGTCTGAAAAATAGGAGTAGCATGAAGTGGTGTTGAAAAAAAAGAAGACACTGAAAAGGTGTGAAATATATGAAGAGCTTCTAACAGTGCCAAAAATATGAGGAGAATGAAAGCGTCTCAAAAATAGGAGGAGCATGAAGCTGTGTTGAAAAACATGAAGAGCCTGAAAAGGTTTGAAAAATATGAAGAGCTTCTAAAGGTATGAAAAATATGAGCAGCATGAAACGGTCTGAAAAATGGGAAGAGCATGAAGTGGTGTTGAAAAACATGAAGAGCCTGAAGGTGTGAAAAATATGAAGAGCTTCAAAAGGTTTCAAAAATACGAGGAGCATGAAACGGTCTGAAAAATAGGAGGATGATGAAGCGGGGTTCAAAAACATGGAAAACCTGAAAAGGTGTGAAAAATATGAAGAGCTTCAAAAAGTGTCAAAAATATGAGGAGCAAGAAACGGTCAGAAATGTAGGAGGAGCATGAAGCGGTGTTCAAAAACACGAAGAGCCTGAAAAGGTGTGAAAAATATGAAGAGCTTCAATAGGTGTGAAATACATGAGGAGCATGAAACGGGCTGAAAAATAGGAGAAGCATGAAGTGGTGTGGAAAAACATGAAGAGCCTGAAAAGGTGTGAAAAATACGTAGAGCTTCAAAAGGTGTGAAATACATGAGGAGCATGAAACTCTCTGAAATATAAGAGGATCATGAAGCGGGGTTCAAAAACATGAGGAGCCTGAAAATTTGTGAAAGATATGAAAAGCTTCAAAAGCTGTCAAAAATGAGATGAGCATGAGAAGTTCTTAAAAATAGGAGGATCTTAAAACGGTGCTGAAAAACATGAAGAGCCTGAAAATGTGTGAAAAATATGAAGAGCTTCAAAAGGTGTCAAATATGAGATGAGCATGAAACGGTCTGAAAAATAAGAGGAGCATGAAGCGGTGTTCAAAAATATGAAGAGCCTGAAAAGGTGTGAAAAATATGAAGAGCTTCAAAAGGTGTCAAAAATATGAGGAGCATGAAACGGTCTGAAAAATAGTAGGAGCATGAAGTGGTGTTGAAAAAAATGAAAAGCCTGAAAAGGTGTGAAATATATGAAGAGCTTCAAAAGGTGTCAAAAATATGAGGAGAATGAAACGGTCTGCAAAATAGGAGAAGCATGAAATGGTGTTCAAAAACATGAAGAGCCTCAAAAGGTGTGAAAAATATGAAGAGCCTGAAAAGGTGTGAAAAATATGAAGAGCTTCAAAAGGTGTCAAAAAAATGAGGAGCATGAAACGGTCTGGAAAATAGGAGGATCATGAAGCGGTGTTGAAAAACTTGAAGAGCCTGAAAACGTGTGAAAAATTTGAAGAGCATCAAAAGGTGTGAAAAAAAAGAAGAGCTTCAAAAGGTGTAAAAAATGAGATGAGCATGAAACGGTCTGAAAAATAGGAGGAGCATGAAGTGGTGTTGAAAAAAATGAAGAGCCTTAAAATGTGTGAAACATATGAAGAGCTTCAAAAGGTGTCAAAATTATGAGGAGCATGAAACGGCCTGAAAAATTGGAGGAGCATGAAGCGGTGTTCAAAAATATGAAGAGCCTGAAAAGGTGTGAAAAATATGAAGAGCTTCAAAAGGTGTCAAAAATATGAGTAGCATGAATCGGTCTGAAAAATAGGAGGAGCATGAAACGGTGATCAAAAACATGAAGAGCATGTAAAGGTGTGAAAAATATGAAGAGCTTCAAAAGGTGTGAAATACATGAGGAGTTTGAAACTGGCTGAAAAATAGGAGAAGCAGGAAGTGGTGTTCAAAAACATGAAGAGCCTGAAAAGGTGTGAAAAATATGAAGAGCTTCAAACGGTGGCAAAAATATGAGGAGCATGAAACGGTCTGAAAAATAGGTGGAGCATGAAGCGGTGTTCAAAAACATGAAGAGCCTGAAAAGGTCTGAAAAATATGAAGAACTGGAAAAGGCGTGAAATATATGAAGAGCTTCAAAAGGTGTCAAAAATGAGATGAGCATGAAACGGTGTGAAAAAAAGGAGGAACATGAAGCGGTTTTGAAAAAAATGAAGAGGCTGAAAAGGTGTGAAATATATGAAGAGCTTCAAGAGATGTCAAAAATATGAAGAGCATGAAATGGTCTGAAAAATAGGAGGGTCATGAAGTGGTGTTCAAAAACGTGAAGAGCCTGAAAAGGAGTGAAAAATATGAAGAGCTTCAAAAGGTGTCAAACATATGAAGAACATGAAACGGTCTGAAAAATAGGAGGATCATGAAGCAGTGTTCAAAAACATGAAGAGCCTGAAAATGTGTGAAAAATATTCAGAGCTTCAAAATGTGTCAAATATATGAGGAGCATGAAACGGTCTGAAAAATAGGAGGAGCATGAAACGGTGATTAAAAACATGAAGAGCCTGAAAAGGTGTGAAAAATATGAAGAGCTTCAGAAGTTGTGAAATACATGAGGAGCATGAAACAGGCCGAAAAATAGGAGAAGCATGAAGTGGTGTGGAAAAAAATGAAGAGCCTAAAAAGTTGTGAGAAATATGAAGAGCTTCAAAAGATGTGAAATACATGAGGAGCAAGAAACTCTCTGAAAAATAGGAGAAGCATGAAGCAGTGTCAAAAACATGAAGAGCCTAAAAAGTTGTGAGAAATATGAAGAGCTTTAAAAGGTGTCAAAAATGAGATGAGCATGAAACGGTCTGAAAAATAGGAGGAGCATGAAACGGTGTTGAAAAACATGAAGAGCCTGAAAAGGTGTGAAATATATGAAGAGCTTCAAAAGATGTGAAAAACATGAAGAGCTTCAAAAGGTGTAAAAATGAGATGAGCATGAAATGGTCTGAACAATAGGAGGAGCATGAAGCGGTGTTGAAAAACATGAAGAGCCTGAAAAGGTGTGAAAAATATGAAGAGCTTCAAAAGGTGTGAAATTCATGAGGAGCATGAAATGGTCTGAAAAATAGGACAAGAATGAAGTGGTGTGGAAAAACATGAAGAGCCTGAAAAGGTGTGAAAAATATGAAGAGCTTCAAGGGTGTCAAAAATATGAAGAGCATGAAACGGTCTGAAAAATAGGAGGATCATGGCGCGGTGATCAAAAACATGAAGAGCGTGAAAAGGTGTGAAAAATATGAAGAGCTTCAAAAGGTGTGAAATACATGAGGATCATGAAATGGTCTGAAAAATAGGAGGAGCATGAAACGGTGTTCAAAAAAAGGAAGAGACTGAAAATTTGTGAAAAACATGACAGCTTCAAAAGGTGTCAAAAATATGAGCAGCATGAAACGGTCTGAAAAATAGGAGGAGCATGAAGCGGTGTTCAAAAACATGAAAAGCCTGAAAAGGTGTGAAAAATATGAAGAGCCTCAAAACGTGTCAAAAATGAGAAGAGCATGAAACTGTCTGAAAAATAGGAGTAGCATGAAGTGGTGTTGAAAAAAAAGAAGACACTGAAAAGGTGTGAAATATATGAAGAGCTTCAAAAGCTGTCAAAATATGAGGAGCATGAAACGGTCAGAAAAATAGGACGAGCATGAAGCCGTGTTCAAAAACATGAAGAGACTGAAATGGTGTGAAAAATATGAAGAGCTTCAAAAGGTGTCAAAATATGAGGAGCATAAAAAGGCCTGAAAAACAGGAGGAGCATGAAACGGTCTGAAAAATAGGAGGAGCCTGAATCGGTGTTGAAAATATGAAGAGCATGAAAAGGTGTCAAAAATATGAAGAGCTTCAAAATGTGTCAAAAATTTGAGGAGCAAGAAACGGTCTGAAAAATAGGAAGAGCATGAAGTGGTGTTCAAAAACATGAAGAGCCTTAAAAGGTGTGAAAAATATGAAGAGCTTTAAAGGTGTGAAAATTATGAGGAGCATGAAACCGTCTGAAAAATAGAAGGAGCATGACACGGTGTTGAAAATCATGAAGAGCCTTAAAATGTGTGAAAATTATGAAGAGCTTTAAAGGTGTGGAAAATATGAGGAGCATGAAACCTTCTGAAAAATAGGAGGAGCATGACACGGTGTTGAAAAACATGAAGAGCATGAAAAGGTGTGAAAATTATGAAGAGATTCTAAAGGTGTCAAAAATATGAGGAGCCTGAAACGGTCTGAAAAATAGGAGGAGCATCAAGTGGTGTTGAAAAAGATGAAGAGCCTGAAAAGGTGTGAAAAATATGAAGAGCTTCAAAAGGAGTCAAAAATATGAGGAGCATGAAAAGGTCTGAAAAATAGGAGGAGCATGAAGCGGTGTTGAAAAACATGAAGAGCCTGAAAAGCTGTGAAAAATATGAAGAGCTTCAAAAGGTGTCAAATATATCAGGAGCATTAAATGATCTGAAAAATAGCAGGAACATGAAAAGTTCTGAAAAATAGGAGGAGCATGAAGTGGTGTTCAAGAATATGACGAGCCTTAAAAGGCGTGAAAAATATGAAGAGCTTTAAAGGTGTGAAAATTATGAGGAGCATGAAACGGTCTGAAAAATAGGAGGAGCATGACACGGTGTTGAAAAACATGAAGAGACTTATAATGTGAGAAAAATATGAAGAGCTTTAAAGGTGTGAAAAATATGAGGAGCATGAAACGGTCTGATGAATAGGAGGAGCATGACACGGTGTTGAAAAATATGAAGGACATGAAAAGGTGTGAAAAATATGAAGAGCTTCAAAAGGAGTCAAAAATATGAGGAGCATGAAAAGGTCTGAAAAATAGGAGGAGCATGAAGTGGTGTTGAAAAACATGAAGAGCCTGAAAAGTTGTGAAAAATATGAAGAGCTTCAAAAGGTGTCAAAAATATGAGGAGCATGAAACGGTCTGAAAAATAGGAGGAGCATGAAACGGTGTTCAAAAACATGAAGAGTCTGAAAAGGTATGCAATATATGAAGAGCTTCAAAAGGTGTCAAAAATATGAGGAGCACGAAACGGTCTGAAAAATAGGAGGAGCATGAAGCGGTGTTGAAAAACAAGAAAAACCTGAAAAGGTGTGAAAAATATGAAGAGCTTCAAAAGGTGTGAAATATATGAAGAGCTTCAAAAGCTGTCAATAATGACATGAGCATGAAACGGTCTGAAAAATAGGAGGAGCATGAAGTGGTGTTGAAAACATGAAGATACTGAAAAAGTGTGAAATATATGAAGAGCTTCAAAAAGTGTGAAAAATATGAGGAGCTTCAAAATGTTTCAAAAATATGAGGAGCATGAAACGGTCGGAAAAATAGGAGGAGCATGAATCGGTGTTGAAAACATGAAGAGCATGAAAAGGTGTCAAAAATATGAAGAGCTTCAAAATGTGTCAAAAATATCAGGAGTAAGAAACCGTCTGAAAAATAGGAGAAGCATCAATCGGTGTTGAAAACATGAAGAGCATGAAAAGGTGTCAAAAATATGAAGAGCTTTAAAGGTGTGAAAAATATGAGGAGCATGATACCGTCTGAAAAATAGGAGGAGCATGACACGGTGTTGAAAAACATGAAGAGCATGAAAAGGTGTGAAAAATATGAAGAGATTCAAAAGCTGTCAAAAATATGAGGAGCCTGAAACGGTCTGAAAAATAGGAGGAGCATGAAGTGGTGTTGAATAAGATGAAGAGCCTGAAAAGGTGTGAAAAATATGAAGAGCTTCAAAAGGAATCAAAATTATGAGGAGCATGAAAAGCTCTGAAAAATAGGAGGAGCATGAAGCAGTGTTGAAAAACATGAAGAGCCTGAAAAGGTGTGAAAATTATGAAGAGCTTCAAAAGGTGTCAAAAATATCAGGAGCATGAAATGATCTGAAAAATAGGAGGAACATGAAACGGTCTGAAAAATAGGCGGAGCATGAAGTGGTGTTCAAAAACATGAAGAACCTTAAAAGGTGTGAAAAATATGAAGAGCTTTAAAGGTGTGAAAATTATGAAGAGCATGAAACCGTCTGAAAAATAGGAGGAGCATGACACAGTGTTGAAAAACATGAAGAGCCTTAAAATGTGAGAAAATTATGAAGAGCTTTAAAGGTGTGAAAAATATGAGGAGCATGAAACCGTGTGAAAAATAGGAGGAGCATGACACGGTGTTGAAAAATATGAAGAGCATGGAAAGGTGTGAAAAATATGAAGAGCTTCAAAATGAGTCAAAAATATGAGGAGCATGAAAAGGTCTGAAAAATAGGAGGAACATGAAACGGTCTGAAAAACAGGAGGAGCATGAAGCGGTGTTCAAAAACATGAAGAGTCTGAAAAGGTATGAAATATATGAAGAGCTTCAAAAGGTGTCAAAAATATGAGGAGCATGAAACGGTCTGAAAAATAGGAGGAGCATGAAGCGGTGTTCAAAAACATGAAGAGCCTGAAAAGATGTGAAAAATTTGAAGAGCTTCAAAATGTGTGAAATACATGAGGTGCATGAAACGGTCTGAAAAAAAGGAGGAGAATGAAGCGGTGTTCAAAAACTTGAAGAGTCTGAAAAGGTGTGAAACATATGAAGAGCTTTAAAGGTGTGAAAAATATGAGGAGCATGAAACAGTCTGAAAAATAGGAGGAGCATGACACGGTGTTGAAAAACATGAAGAGCATGAAAAGGTGTGAAAAATATGAAGAGATTCAAAAGCTGTCAAAAATATGAGGAGCCTGAAACGATCTGAAAAGTAGAAGGAGCATGAAGTGGGGTTGAAAAGGATGAAGAGCCTGAAAAGGTGTGAAAAATATGAAGACCTTCAAAAGGAATCAAAAATATGAGGAGCATGAAACCGTCTGAAAAATAGGAGGAGCATGACACGGTGTTGAAAACCATGAAGAGCCTTAAAATGTGAGAAAAATATGAAGAGCTGTAAAAGTGTGAAAAATATGAGGAGCATGACACGGTGTTGAAAAATATGAAGAGCATGAAAAGGTGTGAAAAATATGAAGAACAGCATGTATACTATCTATGGTGAAACAGATCACCAGCCCAGGTGGGATGCACGAGACAGGTGCTCCGGCCTGTTGCACTGGGAAGACCCAGAGGAATCGGGTGGAGAGGGAGGTGGGAAGGGGGATCGGGATTGGGAATACATGTAAATCCATGGCTGATTCATATCAATGTATGACAAAACCCACTGGAAAAAATAATAATAATAATAAAAATTAAAAAAAAAAAAGGAGTGAAAAATATGAGGAGCATGAAAAGGTCTGAAAAATAGGAGGAGCATGAAGCGGTGTTGAAAAACATGAAGAGCCTGAAAAGGTGTGAAAAATATGAAGAGCTTCAAAAGGTGTCAAAAATATGAGGAGCATGAAACGATCGGAAATATAGGAGGATCATGAAGCCATGTTGAAAAAAATGAAGAGCCTGAAAATGTGTGAAAAATATGAAGAGCTTCCAAAGGTGTCAAAAATATGAGGAACATGAAACGGTCTGAAATATAGGAGGAGCATGAAGTGGTGTTGAAAAACCTGAAGAGATTGAAAACGTGTGAAATACATGAAGAGCTTCAAAAGGTGTGAAAAATATGAAGAGCTTCAAAAGGTGTCAAAAATATGAGGAGCATGAAACGGTCTGAAAAATAGGAGGAGCATGAAGCGGTGTTGAAAAACAAGAAAAACCTGAAAAGCTGTGAAAAATATGAAGAGCTTCAAAACGTGTAAAAAATATGAGGAGCTTGAAACAGTCTGAAAAATTGGAGGAGCATGAAGCGGTGTTGAAAAACATGAAGAGCCTGAAAAGCTTTGAAAAATATGAAGAGCTTCAAAGCGAGTCAAAAATATGAGGAGCAGTAAACGGTCTGAAAAATAGGAGGATCATCAAGTGGTGTTGAAAAACATGAAGAGCCTGAAAGGGTATGAAAAATATGAAGAGCTTCAAAATGTGTCAAAAATATGAGGAGCATGAAACCATCTGAAAAATAGGAAGAGCATGAAATGGTATTCAAAAACATGAAGAGGCTGAAAAGGTGTGAAAGATATGAAGAGCTTCAAAATGTGTGAAATACATGAGGAGCATGAAACGGTCTGAAAAATAGGAGGAGCATGAAGCGGTGTTGAAAAACATGAAGAGCCTGAAAAGGTGTGAAAAATATGAAGAGCTTCAAAAGGTGCCAAAAATATGAGGAGCATGAAACGGTCTGAAAAATAGGAGGAGCATGAAGTGGTGTTGAAATTCATGAAGATCCTGAAAAGCTGTGTAAAATACGAAGAGCTTCAAAAGGTGTGAAATACATGAGGATCATGAAACGCTCTGAAAAATAGGAGGAGCATGAAGCGGTGTTCAAAAATATGAAGAGCCTGAAAAGGTGTGAAAAATATGAAGAGCTTCAAAAAGTGGCAACAATATGAGCAGCATGAAACGGTCTGAAAAATAGGAGGAGCATGAAACGGTGTTCATAAACATGAAGAGCCTGAAAAGTTGTGAAAAATATGAAGAGCTTCAAAAGCTGTCAATAATATGAGGAGCATGAAATGGTCTGAAAAACAGGATGATCATGAAGCGGTGTTGAAAAATATGAAGAGCTTGAAAAGTTGTGAAAAATATGAAGAGCTTCAAAAGGTGTGAAAAATATGAAGAGCTTCCTGAGTTGTCAAAAATGAGATGAGCATGAAACGGTCTGAAAAATAGGAGGATCAAGAAGCGGTGTTGAAAAACATGAAGAGCCTGAAAAGGTGTGAAAAATGTGAAGAGCTTCCAAAGGTGTAAAAATATGAGGAGCATGAAACGTTCTGAAAAATAGGAGGAGCATGAAACCGTGTTCAAAAATATGAAGAGTCTGAAAAGGTCTGAAAAATATGAAGAGCTTCAAAGGTGTGAAATACATGAGGAGCAAAAAACGGTCTGAAAAATAGGAGGATCATGAAGCGGTGTAGAAAAATATGAAGAGCCTGAAAACGTGTGAAAAATATGAAGAGCTGCAAAAAGTGTCAAGAATGAGATGAGCATGAAATGGTCTGAAAAACAGGAGGAGCATGAAGCGGTGTAGAAAAACATGAAGAGCCTGAAAAGTTGTGAAAAATATGTAGAGCTTCAAAAGGTGTCAAAAATAAGAGGAGCATGAAACAGTCTGAAAAATAGGAGGAGCATGATGCGGTGTAGAAAAACATGAAGAGCCTGAAAAGGTGTGAAAAATATGAACAGCTTCAAAAGGTGTGAAAAATATGAAGACATTCAAAGGTGTCAAAATTATGAGGAGCAAGAAACTGTCTGAAAATAGGAGGAGCATGAAACGGTGTTGAAAAACATGAAGAGCCTGAAAAGGTGTGAAAAATATGAAGAGCTACAAAAGGTGTCAAAAATATGAGGAGCATGAAATGGTATGAAAAATAGGAGGATGAAGCGGTGTTGAAAAACATGAAGAGCCTGAAAAGGTGTGAAAAATATGAAGAGCTTCAAAAGGTGTCAAAAATATGAGGAGCATGAAACAGTCTGAAAAATATGAGGAGCATGAAACGGTGTTCAAAAATATGAAGAGCCTGAAAAGGTGGGAAAAATATGAAGAGCTTCAAAAGGTGTGAAATACATGAGGAGCATGAAACGGTCTGAAAAATAGGAGGAGCATGAAGCGGTGTTGAAAAACATGAAGAGCCTGAAAAGGTGTGAAAAATATGAAGAGCTTCAAAAGGTGTCAAAAATAAGAGGAGCATGAAACAGTCTGAAAAATAGGAGGAGCATGATGCGGTGTAGAAAAACATGAAGAGCCTGAAAAGGTGTGAAAAATATGAACAGCTTCAAAAGGTGTGAAAAATATGAAGACATTCAAAGGTGTCAAAATTATGAGGAGCAAGAAACTGTCTGAAAATAGGAGGAGCATGAAACGGTGTTGAAAAACATGAAGAGCCTGAAAAGGTGTGAAAAATATGAAGAGCTACAAAAGGTGTCAAAAATATGAGGAGCATGAAATGGTATGAAAAATAGGAGGATCATGAAGCGGTGTTGAAAAACATGAAGAGCCTGAAAAGGTGTGAAAAATATGAAGAGCTTCAAAAGGTGTCAAAAATATGAGGAGCATGAAACAGTCTGAAAAATATGAGGAGCATGAAACGGTGTTCAAAAATATGAAGAGCCTGAAAAGGTGGGAAAAATATGAAGAGCTTCAAAAGGTGTGAAATACATGAGGAGCATGAAACGGTCTGAAAAATAGGAGGAGCATGAAGCGGTGTTGAAAAACATGAAGAGCCTGAAAAGGTGTGAAAAATATGAAGAGCTTCAAAAGGAGTCAAAAATATGAGGAGCATGAAAAGGTCTGAAAAATAGGAGGAGCATGAAGCGGTGTTTAAAAACATGAAGAGCCTGAAAAGCTGTGAAAAATATGAAGAGCTTCAAAAGGTGTCAAATATATCAGGAGCATTAAATGATCTGAAAAATAGCAGGAACATGAAAAGTTCTGAAAAATAGGAGGAGCATGAAGTGGTGTTCAAGAATATGACGAGCCTTAAAAGGCGTGAAAAATATGAAGAGCTTTAAAGGTGTGAAAATTATGAGGAGCATGAAACGGTCTGAAAAATAGGAGGAGCATGACACGGTGTTGAAAAACATGAAGAGACTTATAATGTGAGAAAAATATGAAGAGCTTTAAAGGTGTGAAAAATATGAGGAGCATGAAACGGTCTGATGAATAGGAGGAGCATGACACGGTGTTGAAAAATATGAAGGACATGAAAAGGTGTGAAAAATATGAAGAGCTTCAAAAGGAGTCAAAAATATGAGGAGCATGAAAAGGTCTGAAAAATAGGAGGAGCATGAAGTGGTGTTGAAAAACATGAAGAGCCTGAAAAGTTGTGAAAAATATGAAGAGCTTCAAAAGGTGTCAAAAATATGAGGAGCATGAAACGGTCTGAAAAATAGGAGGAGCATGAAACGGTGTTCAAAAACATGAAGAGTCTGAAAAGGTATGCAATATATGAAGAGCTTCAAAAGGTGTCAAAAATATGAGGAGCACGAAACGGTCTGAAAAATAGGAGGAGCATGAAGCGGTGTTGAAAAACAAGAAAAACCTGAAAAGGTGTGAAAAATATGAAGAGCTTCAAAAGGTGTGAAATATATGAAGAGCTTCAAAAGCTGTCAATAATGACATGAGCATGAAACGGTCTGAAAAATAGGAGGAGCATGAAGTGGTGTTGAAAACATGAAGATACTGAAAAAGTGTGAAATATATGAAGAGCTTCAAAAAGTGTGAAAAATATGAGGAGCTTCAAAATGTTTCAAAAATATGAGGAGCATGAAACGGTCTTAAAAAAAGGAGGAGCATGAAGCGGTGTTGAAAAATATGAATAGCCTGAAAAGGTGTGAAAAATATTAAGAGCTTCAAAAGGTGTGAAATACAAGAGGAGCATGAAACTGTCTGAAAAATAGGAGGAGCATGAAGCGGTGTTGAAAAACATGAAGAGTCTGAAAACGTGTGAAAAACATGAAGAGCTTCAAAAGGTGTGAAAAATATGAAGAGATTCAAAAGCTGTCAAAAATATGAGGAGCATGAAACGGTCGGAAAAATAGGAGGAGCATGAATCGGTGTTGAAAACATGAAGAGCATGAAAAGGTGTCAAAAATATGAAGAGCTTCAAAATGTGTCAAAAATATCAGGAGTAAGAAACCGTCTGAAAAATAGGAGAAGCATCAATCGGTGTTGAAAACATGAAGAGCATGAAAAGGTGTCAAAAATATGAAGAGCTTTAAAGGTGTGAAAAATATGAGGAGCATGATACCGTCTGAAAAATAGGAGGAGCATGACACGGTGTTGAAAAACATGAAGAGCATGAAAAGGTGTGAAAAATATGAAGAGATTCAAAAGCTGTCAAAAATATGAGGAGCCTGAAACGGTCTGAAAAATAGGAGGAGCATGAAGTGGTGTTGAATAAGATGAAGAGCCTGAAAAGGTGTGAAAAATATGAAGAGCTTCAAAAGGAATCAAAATTATGAGGAGCATGAAAAGCTCTGAAAAATAGGAGGAGCATGAAGCAGTGTTGAAAAACATGAAGAGCCTGAAAAGGTGTGAAAATTATGAAGAGCTTCAAAAGGTGTCAAAAATATCAGGAGCATGAAATGATCTGAAAAATAGGAGGAACATGAAACGGTCTGAAAAATAGGCGGAGCATGAAGTGGTGTTCAAAAACATGAAGAACCTTAAAAGGTGTGAAAAATATGAAGAGCTTTAAAGGTGTGAAAATTATGAAGAGCATGAAACCGTCTGAAAAATAGGAGGAGCATGACACAGTGTTGAAAAACATGAAGAGCCTTAAAATGTGAGAAAATTATGAAGAGCTTTAAAGGTGTGAAAAATATGAGGAGCATGAAACCGTGTGAAAAATAGGAGGAGCATGACACGGTGTTGAAAAATATGAAGAGCATGGAAAGGTGTGAAAAATATGAAGAGCTTCAAAAGGAGTCAAAAATATGAGGAGCATGAAAAGGTCTGAAAAATAGGAGGAACATGAAACGGTCTGAAAAACAGGAGGAGCATGAAGCGGTGTTCAAAAACATGAAGAGTCTGAAAAGGTATGAAATATATGAAGAGCTTCAAAAGGTGTCAAAAATATGAGGAGCATGAAACGGTCTGAAAAATAGGAGGAGCATGAAGCGGTGTTCAAAAACATGAAGAGCCTGAAAAGATGTGAAAAATTTGAAGAGCTTCAAAATGTGTGAAATACATGAGGTGCATGAAACGGTCTGAAAAAAAGGAGGAGAATGAAGCGGTGTTCAAAAACTTGAAGAGTC